>NC_054559.1:1260499-1566333 GCF_017654505.1 Polyodon spathula | reverse complement strand
ATAAAAAACATTTAAATCTTTTTTTTTTTTTTTTTTATTATTCTGTTCAATCAAATTTGCTGTTGGACTGTTTGTAATGTAATGGTTTAATTGTTAATTGGGATCCTGGGGATGAAAGGTGCTGCAAAAATATTAATTGTTTTTACTTGAGGCTTCAGGTTAAACATGGGAATGACTTTAATGTACATGCGAAGCTGAGTAACGAGTTAACAGTTTATTTCTTTTATTTCCAGTTGCCGCAGCAGCAACCGCAAAAGTCTCGTTGTGGGAACACCTTCTCCCACCTTGTCCCGCCCCCTCTCTCCTCTGTCCGTGCCGACAGGTAAGAGCACAACCCTTTCTCCACTGTAGAAACAATGACATCATTGCATTGAGAAACTCAGTCCTGGGTTCAGAACTCTTCTTGTTCAGGTATATTATTAAAATGACCCAGGAGTCTGAACAAGCAGGCCCTGCTTAATCTGTGGGTTTGCTAATTTGAGTTGTTTAACCAGCTATAGGGAAGAACAGATTATTACCAAGGTCTGACTGAACTAAAATTGGGCGCGGTACTACTGTGAGTTATTAACCCTGCTAAATTTAAATTTACTGTTATTGACATATTGCAGGAGTTAGTAAAGTGATTATAGCTGACACAGTCATTCCATAAATCTTATTTCAGAATGGAGGGATATATGGAGGAATGTATACATGTCACACTTACGTTTTTCAAGTGCTTGCAGTGAGTGTAGCTAATAAGTATAAACCCTCATTACTTATTAGGCTTGAAACTAATAATATTTAACATTACTACATTGTCACGTGCCACTGTTTCAGATTTTCTTTTGTGTTTTTTTACCTTTTCGTTTTGAAGCAATGCACTGTCAGCAACCTTTTTTGTTTTTGATTGCTGTCTGAGTCTGTGGTCCAATATAACATTGCAGTTTGTACAAAATAGTTTGCTACCTGTAGAATGCAAAATTATTATACACAATCCGCTGCAATAATTATTGTAGATTTTTTTAATTAATTTTAGAAACTCGCAAAATGTTTAACACTCACTTTACATATCAGATCTCCTACGATACTAAACCCGCTCCGGATGCCCTTATCTACCAATCAGTGAGGAGAGCCCAGAGTGGTTATTGGCTGCTATTCAGTGTCAATCAATAAATCCTGTCCAGTTTTCTTTTTGAAATTGAAACAAGCTTACATCAGGAACCTGGACCGATACACATAACTTCATTGGATTTAAGTGCATGGTAAAAGTATACAAAATAGACAGTTTCCACGGTGAAGAATGAATTTCACGGTCTGTGTCACTCTGAGCACTCCAGTATGTGATGCCTTTTTGGTTGCGACGTGGTATGTAGATTGGTTAGGCCTATACATGTATGAAAGAGATATTCCATCTTGGTTGCGATGTGGGCAGGAAGTTAATTAATAATAAATCCACATACATGCATGAAAGAGATATTATTCATATTGAAGTTGGAGACGTCAAATAAAATTATCAGCCGGAGTTGTAAAATTATCAGCCAGAGTTGTCGCTGTCGAAAGTTCCTTTGCAAGAAAGGGTCGGCTGCCTCAATGTACTGTTTGGAAAAATTACGATATGCACTGAACAAAAATATAAACGCAACATGCAACAATTTCAAAGATTTTACTGAATTACAGTTCATATAACGAAATCAGTCAATTGAAATAAATTCATTAGGCCCTAATCTATGGCTTTCACATGACTGGGAATACAGATTTCCAGTGCAATGCATCTGTTGGTCACAGATACCTTGAAAAAAAAAAAAAAGTTAGGGGCGTGGATCAGAAAACCAGTCAGTATCTGGTGTGACAACCATTTGCCTCATGCAGCACGACACATCTCCTTCGCATATAATTGATCAGGCTGTTGATTGTGGCCTGTGGAATGTTGTCCCACTCCTCTTCAATGGCTGTGTGAAGTTGCTGGATATTGGCGGGAACTGGAACACGCTGTCATATACGTTGATCCAGAGCATCCCAAACATGCTCAATGGGTGACATGTCTGGTGAGTATGCAGGCCATGGAAGAACTGGGGCATTTTCAGCTTCCAGGAATTGTGTACAGATCCTTGTGACATGGGGCCGTGCATTATCATGCTGAAACATGAGGTGATGGCGGCGGATGAATGGCACGACAATGGGCCTCAGGATCTCGTCACGGTATCTCAGTGCATTCAAATTGCCATCGATAAAATGCAATTGTGTTCGTTGTCTGTGGAGGCTTGTACTGCCAAATTCTCTAAAATGACGTTGGAGGTGGCTTATGGTAGAGAAATGAACATTCAATTCCCTGGCAACTGTCAGCATGCCAATTGCACACTCCCTCAAAACTTGAGACATTTGTGGAATTGTGTTGTGTGACAAAACTGCACATTTTAGAGTGGCCTTTTATTGTACCCAGCACAAGGTGCGCCTGTGTAATGATCATGCTGTTTAATCATCTTCTTGATATGCCACACCTGTCAGGTGGATGGATTATCTTGGCAAAGGAGAAATGCTTACTAACAGGGATATAAACAAATTTGTGCACAATATTTGAGAGAAATAAGCTTTTTGTGCGTATGGAAAATTTCTGGGATCTTATTTCAGCTCATGAAACATGGGACCAACACTTTACATGTTGCATTTATATTTTTGTTCAGTGTAGTTGTATTCACTGAAGATAATGCAAAACCATCAGCAATATGAAGGTCACTCTTGAAATCAGGACTTAAAGGATGTGTTACAGTAATAATGCCGCTTAAGAAAGATGAACAAGACACAAAAGCTAAAACATGCACAAGAACACAGTAATTGGACTATGGATCAATGGTCAAAGGTGCTTTGGACTGTTGATGGATGGACAATGACACCTGTGCCTTCTGCCAGTTCTCTTGTAAATTCAACGCTTGTCTTCTTTCTGTTCCTTAAGGATATTATCTTCTAGTATTGCTCATACTTGTTAGACAGCATTTTGTGTCTTCTAGTCCTGGGTTTGTCAATTTATCTGTACTTATTGATTATGCTTCGGATCCCACACCTTGAAAATCGAGTGATGTTAGCTATTTCACTCAATGTCTTTCCTTTATGGAAGTCAAGATTGTTATAATAATAACTAGTGGAGGCTTTGAGTAAATTGTTGATGCTCATACATAATGCGTCAGAGAAGAAAAATGCAATATGTCTAAGATTTTTGCATAGGTGTGTGTCTAATATATATATGCATACATACATGCACACACACACACACACACACACACACACACACAATTTAGCAAAAATAAGTGTAACAGTACCAACATTTATGTTGAACGTCTCTTTATTTCCTTTTTTACATAGTTCTCTGGGAGTGTGACGGGGTACTCCCGGCCCCTGTGTGTATTTGTAGTATTATTAGTAGCAGTATTATTATTATTTAAATGTGTTTGTGTTCATTGTAGTTTAATGTAGTTTGGCAGGGTCAATGTTTGCTTTTTGTCTCTGCCTAACTGCATCCTGTGAGAACACGTGGTCGGCAGCTACTAATTTATTGACAAATTGGCTGTCGACCATGTGTATGAGAAATCCCATGCAGAATGTGTTTGAGGGATAAACGAGATAATTGATAACCAGTTAAAACCCTCGACCACTACAAAAACCAGCAGCTTTTGCTGACCGGGGTGGTTCAAAGTGGTTAGGAGGAATTAAAGACAGAGATCGAGTACCAAGTAAAATACTTGTTTTGGTCAGTGTTTTGCTTGAATGTTTGTTTTGGCCACCATGACTTTTTGTTTTGTGTAAAGTGTTTATTATTTATAATTTTAATAAAAAAGGAGCACATTTGTGACACAACCCACAGTACTGAGTGTGTATGTCAACTTTCTGCTCTAACGTCATCCCCTAGCCATCCATGACAGGGAGTTAAATACTTTTGCAGCAACAACAGTAATAGAATAGACTGGTTTTTCCAACACTATTTTCACATAATGTAGATATTTTATTTTATTTTACATCATGTAGTCAAAGAAACTACAAAGTGATATCACAAAAGTCTAGAGGAAGCCATAGTAGTAGTACAGTATTTCATGTTGCATTTTGACAGTTTTTCAGTTTATCAGTTTTTCATTAAATAATAAGTTGCGGGATTACGAAAAATGTAGTGTTACACGTCCCCATGTGTTGCTGCAGCTGTTTAAGTAACGTACCTGTAACTTTTTACGCTTACAACTTTTAAAGTCTGTTTCAAACCTCTTTTCAAAATGTCCGCTTGTGGCAAAGTGCCCGCCCCGTGTGTATTTTGTGTTGTGTGTTAATGTTGGTGTATAGTCATTGGTACAAAGGATATAAATGGGTCTGTGTTTAAAATGTATATTTTTATTTAGGCACGTGGATTGCACAGCACTTCACGTGCAAGTAAAAAATAATATGTGAGCACGGGGAATTGCACTTTATTAATTCACGTGCAGTTGTACCGCAACTCCAATTGAATGATTGATTAGCAATCGAGTCTCGGTACAGCTGCATAAAAGCAGCATGTTTTCACTCACTCTGGGTTGTGTGTTCGGTGAGTGGAGAATGGGATTGGAGACAGAGGTAATAATAATAATAGTAATAGCATTGTTTTTCACGTTGTAATCAAGTCTACGTGGGATATCTAAACCTGTTAATATAGAAAATGTACATGTTTTTAGTGGGAGATGGTGTTTTAAGGTGTATATATAATTTGAGAAATGAACAAAACTATTGGCTTCCTATACATATCGTCCTAAAGTGCAGTTATATTATTTATATGAACATCAGTAATCCGAGTTGACATGGTGGATGTACTCGCACAGCACCAAATACTGTACTCAGGATTCAGATAGCTCTCCAATTTAATGTAATACCCTGTGCAAATCTGATTCTCACTTCTACAATAAGTCCCCACTCATTAGTCCTTGTATTTCAGGAAAGATAAAAGGTTATATCACAGGTTATACTTTTTATTTGTAGATTATTATGTGAAACTCTGTGTGAGAACTTCTTAAAATTATCTGATTTGTTTTAATTATTATGTTTTACACCATATCTCATTAATCAAATATAAAGATATCAGGAATATAATGTAGATATCATACAGCATTCATTGCATACCATACAGTAATACTTATCTGTATACATTTCTCAAAAGCTATTTAAAAAATGCACTTTTATTAAAACAATATACACAATACAAAATACACAATAAAAAAACAATATATACAATAAAAACAAAGGTGTAAGTGTGGATATAGGAAGGGAAGAGTGTATGGTTTAATATCATGCTGGAGGTTTTTAGGAATATATCATTACTGGTGTCATTCATATGGACAGCTCCCCACCTAAAAAGCACAATGTGATTTAATTTCAGGATGCCATATTGAATCCCCTTACAAAATCCAAAATTACGTTGTTCACCCAGTTACGTGTTTTTTTGTTTTTTTTTTTTTTTTTTTTTTTGGGGGGGGGGGGGGGGCTTTACATCTTTCCAAAGACGTTGCTGGGTGTTGCTCGAGAATTATTTTTGAATTTGGAAATAGCTCATGCAAATTTGTTAAATCCTTTTTTTTATTATTTTTTTTTTTTTACTAACTAATTCCACACTTTTCAATTTACCCAAGTCATTGCCTCCATCATGAATCACCGGGATATCAGGTTTGGAAGAAGGGGATTTTAAAAAAAAAAAAAAAAAAAAAAAAAAAAAAAAAAAAAAAAAAACCATAAATGAAACTAAAAGAAAAAAAAAAAAAAAGCCCCCTGTGCCCCCTGCATCCGAACCAGCGGACAGAGGAGTTTAGTAGCTGCAGGTCCAGCCCGAGGCGATTTTTTTTCTTTGGTAACTTCCATGAAGTTCCTTTGTGTGTGTGTGTCTATAATATATATGCACACACACACGTTTTTGGTCAAACACATTTTAATAGTAAGCAGCAAAAATGTCTGTTCTCATTCATTTAAACAACATGGAATAGTTCTTTGACTGTTACAATAAACTATTGGTGAGATTTCTATAATACTTATTAAATTTTTCATTCTTTTTGAAAATGTATGAAAGTGTATTTCATCGCTCATTTTATTCTAGAGCAGTTCTAATTCTCTCGGAGTGAAGAATTTCACTGCTTGAAACAGGGAAACTGTTTATACAAATTAAGCATTTCAATGCTAGATAAGAGTCTGATACTTGACCAGCATTTCAGAACTGGCTGATGGCTTTCAACACTGTCTTATGACCGCAGTATATAATTGCACATCAAAATAAATCGTAAGACCAATGCATAATGGTTTCTAATACAGTAGGTCAACACATACAAATTATACTTGTATTGATTTCTCTTTCGCTGTATTATTTGTGCGAAGAAAACCTAATGTAAATATCCGCGGTGATTACAAATTTAAATGACAACTATGGTGAGAGTTTGCCACGTCTTTAACAGGGAATTAAACTTGGCACCTATTAAATCATAGATAATGTCATATTAGAAACTTATTACATTTTAAACAGAAGTATAATTGCACATAAAAATAAATTACACAACAAATGATAAATTATTTCTATTTGTCATAACCCATATACAAAATAATGCATGTACTGTATTTATTTCTCTTTCGCTAATACTTGCAAGTACATTTACGAAGAAAACCTATAATAAAGTAGCCAGCGATTTACGTAGCCTAAAGTTAACCTATTATTAAATAATATGAAAAACATGTTATTAATATTACAACGCTGTGTTTCCAGTGTTTACCACATATAGTGTAGCTTTTAGTAAAGGTCCTGACAACATTAAGAGTAAAACAATTTACTAGACGCATTGGAAACATCGCAATAACTGTCTATTCTGAATAAAAGTAGACAGAAAGTCGACGGCTTAACCTTGAGTTTGATAAGATTTGCGCATGCGTAATAAGGCTCAAAAAGGCAAACGCTAACTTATTTCCCATGACGCAGGTTATGAGCCATCATGACTCGTCTGTGTGGAAGGGGTAAGAGTTGCTTCTAGTTTATCTGGACAGTGCCAGGTATATCGATTTGTTGAAAGATGCTGAGCTCCAGTCCAGCGACAGGCTGTAAAACACAAACTAAGGCTTTTTTGTTAAATGGTAATTTGTTGCCACTGTGTGAAGTGTCTCCTTCAGCAACATGACTAGGTAACCCATTCCATCCCCTCATCACTGTGTGAAGTGTCTCCTTCAGCAACATGACTAGGTAACCCATTCCATCCCCTCACCACTGTGTGAAGTGTCTCCTTCAGCAACATGACTAGGTAACCCATTCCATCCCCTCACCACTGTGTGAAGTGTCTCCTTCAGCAACATGACTAGGTAACCCATTCCATCCCCTCATCACTGTGTGAAGTGTCTCCTTCCCATTGTCCTTGTCTGTCTACACTTAATTTCCACCTGCAGGGTTATCAAAATAAGTCGCGGCCAGCACGATCCATTGCCTGATACTATAGTTGCGCTGGCTACTTTTAGGGGCTGAATACACCCAGAGAAACAAGCTATTTACACATCACAGAAAGCACAGTCCACAGCAGTGTGCTGCAGGGTGGTAGCAGGGGCCGAATGCACCCAGAGAAGCAAGCTATTTACACATCACAGAAAGCACAGTGTACAGGTTTCAATTTATTTTATTATGGGGTGGAATTGATTGCTTTTAAAAGACACATTTTTCTCAAAAAGTATTGTAGTGGTACGTTTTCAGTCTTTTAATGGTGTACACGGTGGTGGAATTCAGACAGGTCACAGTTTATTTAAATGGACCCCATTGTCTTTATGCATACTCCATGTTAATATTGAATTCTCTTTGTTCTCTCAGCTGGAAGCAGCCCTTTGGAAAGTCCCAGAAACCTCTCCACCAGCACTGCTCTTAACTTCCCCTTTGCTCGCAGGTAAGGCTTTGCATTGCAGTGATACCGCCTGACACAGGGCTTTACCACAGATTGCAGTGTTTGGCAGCTATTCTGTACTATTTAATAGCTGCTTAGCCAGCAGAGCAAACCAAGAGCAAAGGTGTTTAATTCTGTCTTTAAAAATGGCAACAGTTACTGCTCCTTTGCTCATAGTCAGCTCAAGCTCTGCAGCTGTTACATAAGTAGATGGAAGGGATGGAAATAACGATGGCAGTTTCCAGTCCCGGTTTTACTCTGAGTTTGAGACACACCTGAGCTTGTAGTCTATACACTGTGACTAATCGGGCTCAAAGTAAAACCTGGAATGGGTGAAACTGCTATGCAATAGGAGTGTTATTTCTGTCCCTGCCCTCTCGTCCTACTCTTTTTGTAGTTAATTTGAAGTAGTGAATTGGATTAACTTTATCTATAGCATTTAGGATGTTATGAAGTTCAGTTAGACTAGGGGTGCCCAATCCTGGTCCTGGAGGGCCGGTGTCCTCCTGGCTTTTGTTCCAGTTGTCCCCTAAATTACTTAATTGGACCAGTCAAGCACTTATTAGAAGCTTAATTGGTCCAATTAAGCAATTTAGTGTACAGTTGGAACAAAAACAAGGAGGGACACTGGCCCTCCAGGACCACGATTGGGCAGCCCTGAATTAGACTGTTGTTTACGGTATTACCATGGGTAGAGATCTCTTCATCTCTTGTTAAGATCTCTTCATCTCTGCACATCAACAAAAGTCAGAAGGTTGACTTAGTTAGTCATTTGTCACTGGACTGGGGCTTAACTCTTCCAGCACAAGCAGCTGTGCAACACAAAAACCTCTTCTTACACCTTAATAGTTTTGGGGTCTTATATGAAAATAAACTCAGACAGAACTACTATTCATTTGACACAGTTGAGTAGTTGTGGTAAATAAGTCCTGTTATATTTGCCACTAAAAAAATATATATATATATTTTTAACAATATAATTGTTAATGTTTGGTGCTCTATTTATGAACATGCTGCTTGGAATTTTTTTTTAAACTTTTTATGTTACTTGCTCATTCCGCCCATCTGTAACTGCACGCTTCACAATTACGTTCCATTCAATTCAAATAGTTAAATAACATTTAAATGTTGACATTGTTAGTTCACAACTAGTATGCATTTGAAGCACACAAGAGCATGACTTTGTTGAGTGTGTAGTTTTTGCGGGTAGTAAAGTGCTGCTCTGCTGCTTTGATTAGTCGACTGTTAGTCAGCTATTCGGTGCTACCTCTAGAAAACAGATGCACATTTATATTGGAGCTTGTCCAGCATCAGTTGGAATATTTTTTGATGGAGGACTGTGTGCAATTGGCTCTATAAATTAATGAATGAATGATCTAGGTAGTCCATTCCATACCCTCACAACTGTCCCCTACATTCAATACAAGTCTGTCTCCGTTTAAGTTCCAAAAGGCTAAATAGTCAGTTCCTTCATTCTTTGTCTCATCTTTCTTTAATCCCAAGTTGCTTAAGGCACGTACAGTTGAATTTTGGCTGTGTTTAAAATGTGACATTATGCTTACACATAACATTATCGAAGTAATGCAAGACTAAAAACATCTTGCAGAGTCTAACAACACAGCGCCTGACTTGCCAGTCACCCTCATCTCACGCTATTGTGATCGTATTCACCTGCTGTATATGGGAGCTGTGCTTCATCAAACGGGCTGCATTCTGAACTGAAGCCAGGAAATGAATTTAAACAGTCCTGTCACCCCTTATTCAGGATGTACGTCTCTGAAGCTCAGTGAATTACAGTTCAGGCAGCGTATTGTATGAGATACACACTCACTGATGTTTAACATGTCCTAAAAGACACACAAAGCTACTCATCAAACTTGCAAAGATATTTGTATTATGCAAAATGAACTTTAACTTTCAGAAGTATTTAACTGAAACTCTGTGTAGTTTGGTCCATCCGCTGATGCCCAACTTGATTAAGTGCAGCAGGAGTAAAGCATTTCTACAGAAAAAGAATAAGTTTAACTCTGAAAAGATCAATCAGACTTTTAAGGTAAAACTCATAAGAAACCAAGTCAAGTAGAGAAATGTTTCAGCGAGTGCCTCACTGAAGAAGACGCCCTGAAAGGCTTGTTTCTTAGTTTTGTCTTGAGTTTTCCTCTACAAATATGACATCTCTTTGTCTGAAAAACTGCTTATGTAATGTGCTGAAACTTAGCATTAACTGTGGGGACTGATGGGATGTATGGAGGTGTCTCTCTGTCTGTACATCCATCAGTCTGAATGTCACACTTCTCTTGAACACAAGAAGTTATTCCACACAACTCAGTCATTTGAATGGACTTTTATTATGATACTAACACATTCAATTTTCACTAAACTTTTCAATGCCAATTCTTATTCTGTACATACTGTTGGTCAGTGGTGGCTAGTGGGCAAAAAAAAAAATGGGGTAGAAAAAAAGGCAGAAGGCTTGTGGTCCCCTTAAGCCGCCTGCAGCAGTAGACACTTTTCATATCTTCTCAACATTTTAACCCAATTTGTCTGTGATGTCTTTTCTCCACTAGCCAGTAGAGATAAGAAAACATCATAGTTTAAAAAACTGTTGCACACTGCCATCGTATGTTTTAAAAAATGCACTGTATACAACATTGATATAGCATTTAGATTTGAAGACCATGTCACTAACGTACAGGGTGCGATTTGTCAAATTTCCAAAATCCACAAACTACAAAACAGTAAACAAGCCTGTAGTAAAGATACGTCACGTTGATGTGCGACTGCGAACACCTGCCACCGTGTAAATACAGCTATTGTCGTTTAACACGTTTTCATTATTATACTCGATAACTAAGGCAGTAACAATGTACTCTTATAGTGCTACAAAGAATTTACCAAACAAAATAACTAATCTTTGTTTATGACGGTGTACTGGAGGTACGAACCCAGAATTGCCCTACTACATACAAAATGCACTTTTATAACTCCTAGTCCCCATTTGTTTTGAACGAGGTGGAGATTATGTAAAAACTAGGTGCTTCATCCATTCATTTCTTTCTTCATCTCTTCTAGCACAGTAAAGGAAATGGGTGAACTGAAGTCATTCTGCCTGTTTTTTAATGTCCTAGTAAATATAGTTACTTGTTCCACGTGAGCAGCAAGTGACTCATCACAGTGAGAAATTATTTCTGCAGTTCCCTGTCGTGCCGAATTTTGCATTATTTTGAGATCTGCACATGCGTCAGCATTTCATATTACCATGGTCTCAATGTGAATGTTCGGCATTAAAAATTAAATTTACTTTTTAGACATGAAAACAGTATAAAAACACAAAACCGATCATGTGAAAATGAAATTTTAACATCAGTTATTACTTTCCATTCTACACAGAAATATGTGCTCGATCTAGCCTTAGACACATAATTTTGAAATACAATATATTAAACTAAAATTTAAGGTAGAAGCATTTACAATTTCAAAGCGTATAAATCCTTTGCCGTATCTGTAATAACAGTACAATATTAGTAATACTAGCATGAGTTCATAGGTCAAGGTAATCAAGGTAATATTTTTCAGTTTCGTACTGTATTTCTTTTTTTTTTAAGCCCACTTGCTTCAATACAGTGTACTTATTGTATTATACCGTTTAAAAATTCCTGCCCAATACGATAAAACAGCTGTGTTTTAAATTTTTTGTTTTGTTTTGTTTTGTTTTCCTACTTTTTTATTTTTCAATCTCCTTCAGAAATTTGAATGTGAAAAGGAAGGATGCAGTTTCCATTATTCAACCCTTCACTCATAATCGCGCATGCTCAGTACAGCAGTGCTTCAGCAGAGGGCGGGGAGGTGTGAGGGGCTCCTCCAGTTAAAACCAGGTATCAGATTATTGCTGGTGCTGTGGCTAAAGCAGGAGTTTATAACAGAGGCTTGCCTCCTCTGAGGAAAAAAACTCTCTGCACTCCTCCAGTTAAAACTTTTGCTCAAATCACATCATTGCTACTGCTAGTACTGTGGTTAATAGCAGATTGGCGCTTATAACGTAGACCTGCCTCCACTGAGGAGCCAGAGCTGCTGTTAATATAGGAATGTTGAATCTAGTTCAAATGCCATTTCTTTTATTACATTTTAGACACATTGTTTAGTTTTATTGAATATTATTTACTACAATTTATTTTTCCCTTGTCTCCTTTTCCCCCTTTAAAGCCTCCTCTGCTCCACTCCACCCATGGACTGCTTGGACTGCTCAGAACTACATTTCCCATCATCCACTTGCTCACTGGTAAATCCATCTCGGGTACATATGGGAGCAGGAGGATGATGGGAAATGTCCTTCTGAAAGGTCCATTTGGGTACATGTGAATCCATCTTGAGGCAGGGAATGCAAATTAAAAGTTTTAAAAAGTGGTCAAAATGTAAAAATAAAAATTAAAACACACACCTTACGTAAACAGTTGTAGCAACACATGGGAACATGTAACACAATAAAATAAAAAGGTCCTTATGTGCCCTTTTAAATTCCTCTTTGCTGATTTAACATGCATATTTGTATGTTTTACAACATAATGTGTATTGAACATGAAATGTCTTCACCCATTAATGCATATCGGTTGCTGAAGCTACAAAAGCACTTACAATAAAATTGGTACAATTAGCTAACATAATTTTAAAAAAAATCAATAAATCATATTCCTATTAGTACTTGAAAATATTTTTGCTATTCCAAATGTAAAAATTAGGAAATGTAACATTTCTTCACATTCAGTCTTAGGATGCTAAAAGGCATGGTGCCAACATAGATACACAGTATACAATATGTAGACATTAGTTGGTTAACTCTGCGTTTTTGCTTTCATTTTTAAACGTTTTACTCCTACACACTCACCAGCTTTATAGTTGGGTCATCGATCTGAGTGCCTCTCATGGCGACATGTTCTGACAAAATTGAGCTACAACAGTATTACATATTGAAAGTCTTAAATGGACTGCGTACAATCTAATGCCAATACATCATTGTTATTTGTATTTATTTTAGTCAAGCAACAGTTAATAGAATTGAAAACCATTAAAACGAAAGAAAAAAATAGTACAACTTACTTGCATTAATGTTCACAGCAATTGCAACAGAAACGAGCTTCTGAGAACTGAAATAAACAGTGTTCTAAATCACAGTTCTCGCAAGCGTATTTTTGTTTATAGTTATTATTTATTTATGAATGCACTTGCGCATTCTCTGTCTCGGTAGTTAATGAGAAATGGCATCATGGAAAAGTATGTATGCTCAGAATCTTGGAAGACTACAAAAAATGTAAGGTCTGGTGGTTCCAGGAATATTTTTGAAACTTAAAATTGGTCTTTTTTTTTTTTTTTTTTTGTATAAATGCAAAAGAAAAAATGGAATACATGAAAAAACAGAAAACAAAACAGAGCTTATGGCTTACCTTTTCTGTATTCAAATTTACTACTAGTTAATACTGCTTCTTATGTCTTTTAATTTAGAAATTGCTTCACATTTCTCTTGCCTCACTTGGTATCATGGTATTTATATAATTGACATTGTTTTTGTGCCTGAAATATAATTGCTCTTTCATTGGTGTCTGGTTCAGTCTTTCTTTCCTCACTTTTCTTTCTGTGTGTAATAAATTATTACAAAACCAAACGGTTTGCTTGAATATGTGGACTTCACTTACTTTGAAATGTTCTGTGCGCTAAGACAAGTTTGTGGTTTTAAAATTCTAATATAAATACATTATTTTGTAGTTACTTTTTCATAGACAGACATAAGTAGTTTTTACTTGCTCTTTAAATCTGGACACCTAAAATCGCAAAAGAAATAAGTTATACACTTATTTAGAATTTTGGGGCCCTATCAAGGCAGATATTTAGGCCCAGAATATGCAGAGTTTATACCCCTGCACCCGTGCTGGGGGAGGACCCCTAAACCCCCTGCATCCACCTGGGAGAGGACCCCTAACCCCCCTGCCTTCTACTTGGGATTTCTAGTCTCCTACTTTAAATGAAAGACTGGGTTAGTTACCCATTTCATTTAGTTTTGTGGCATAATCGGTCTGTTTGATTGTAGTTCTACCATTCATATGCTGCATCAGAAACAGTTTAAAATATACAGAAAGTTTAAGCACAGCCACCGACCCCAGGCAAGCAGCGTCCATGCATTTGTTTACAATGAGCCGGCTCTTTGTTTATGGAGAAGGTGTATAATGATGCGAGTTCAAACAGGGTAACACACAGACACAGGCACTGTGGCTGCATTGTTGGTAAACCTGCCCATGCTGTTTACATGGTCTGGAAGCGGCTAGATCCCTTCATTCGGCTCAATGTGAAGGAATTCAACACGCATTATTAAAGTAAACTTAAAAAATAACTAGTCCTGGAACAAACACTGCATGGAAATAGTAAAATTTAAAAATTAAATCTGTTTTATGAATGTTGTCTAAAATAAGTAATGCACTTTCTACAGTATAGAAGAATGCTTTCCTCTCTGTAATAGGTGCTAAGGGTTATTTTACTACCAGAAGATTTTTCTTTAATATGGTACAAATTATTATCCTTTTTCCCCCAGATTTAAAGAATATTCTAGTATTTTTTATTTGATTATTTAGTTTTTTTGCATTTTGAAAGAAAATTCAAGCATGAAAACTCCATGTCCCAGCACTGAATTCCTCTGTGGCCTGCCTCAATGATTTCCCTACTGCTCTGGTTATCAGGAATTCTAATATGTTTTTGCCCAGCTCAGAGCAGTGGGGCAGTTGGGGAAGTTTAAAATTGTTCCTCGTTACAAAAAAAATCCCTTTTCTGTCAGTGTAGCTCTTCTTTTTCCAGGAAGTAAATGTTTTTATTAGCAATACGTGCAGCTTCTGTCTTATAGCGGTCATTTGTTTTCTGTGTCCATGGGTTGAAATAAACTACATTTCTTTGTGTGTGTATTCGCTTTCCCCCTGGTTCATGGTGCAGTTTAGTCTTTGAGAAAAAAGAAAAAAAAAAGTGACGACTGTAGCAACTTTAACGTATACAACTGACCATGTCTTTCTAATTCTCTCTCTCGCTCTCTCTCTCTCACATCTACAGTCACGTGCCCAGGACTGACAGGTACAATAATATATATTGTTTTGTTGTTTTTCCTTAAGTGCAGTAACCCCAACGTTTATTTTACTTTCCTGCTCTGTTAACAAAGTAATTCCAGGAACTCTTACCTTAATGGTTTTAATGGTATTTTTTTCATAGATAGTCTCTACATGACGTGTAGTAGAATGCAGTGAACGTGAAGCGTTACACAATTGATACATTTTCTCCATAACAGCTTAGAAAAAAATACAACTAGCAGCATACTTTTACATGCGTTGCATGTAAAGACGAATTACTTTGAAGCCGCTATGATATATGACTGCACTATATTATAGGTAGGGTTTCTAGTTTTTGTTTTTTATTTTCCATCTATCTCCTATAAACCTTAATTAATAGTTAAGCCTTAACTGAATACTAGAAACTAACAGTGGAAATTAATAAGCTGAATTCAGCGATTAGAGCCAGAACAAAATGCAGGTTCATAGAATCAGGTGAGATCAGTGCACGTCGTTAATTCAATCAAGATATGAGTAAAAATAAACAACTTCCTTTGGTAATTAGTATTTTATTTAAGAAAGCGAATCGGCTCAAAATATTAAAGGGACATCATGTGATCAAAAATAAAACCCGAAAATTAGAAGCCCTACACCACAAAATAACAGACCTAGTCTTTCTGTGTGTGTGCATGTGCTGGGAAAAACTAATATTTGAACAAGAATTGCTTCAGTTTATTCATCCGTAACAGTGACAATACCGGTATATTGTTTGACAAAAGTATCAAATGTGTTCACGAATAGCTGAGCTACCGTGTAAAACAATCCAGATGTAGTCTATCCTGGCAGGTATAGGCTGTTTAAATCAACCCTTTAGTTTCTTATTTTTATTTCTTCCCCGATAACAATGGGCTTATTTCACCATCTGAACCAGGGGTCTCCCACCCTGGTCCTGGAGGGCTACTGTGGCTGCTGGTTTTTGTTTCAACCAATCTGTTACTTAGTTACAAATTATTGGCTTAATTAGATTAACAGATGTTCCAGATCTTTCGCCACGGATGATGTAAAGACATCTATAAAACCTGCTGGACAGGGGCTCTCCAGGACCAGGGCTGGAGACCCCTGGTCTAAACATAGCAATATATTTCATGAGCAAATGTAATATTTATTAGAGTAGAAAAAATAGTGATTCAAAGCAGATCATTTTCTCGAGTTATTATACATGTTTAAAGTGCTTTACCTGAAAAACAGTAAATGCTAAATTATAGAACATTTTGTTTATGTATGTCCACATTTTAAAGTTATTCTGTATTCACCAGTGAATTATCAAACTAAATAAAAACATAAAAAATTGTAAAAATAACAGACATGTGAAATTCCCCTTCTTGTGCCGTACAGCGCGATCTTTAGCAGAAATATTTCCGATCTTTGATACAGTATGTGCCTTTTTCTTTTACCGGAAGCAAACTAAACTGGCTGCCAGGTTCCACATGCAGTGAAAATTATACGGCAATGGGTAGATTTCAAGGAGTTTCTGTGAAAAAAAAAAATGCAGCCTTACTCCTAGTTTATCATTTATTTTATCCAGAAAGCACTGAATGAAACACCAAGGCTAGGGAGATGAGTCAGTCCTGTACGTGGTTTTTAATGATTGTCTGGGCTGTGACGGTCCAGTGTGGTTGAGGTGTTCAATAGAAGACTGATGTTCTGTAATGTTGTTGAAGCTGACACCCTGGGATCCTTCAAGAAGCTGCTTGATAAGATTCTGGGATCAGTAAGCTACTAACAACCAAATGAGCAAGATGGGCCGAATGGCCTCCTCCCGTTTGTAAACTTTCTTATGTTCTTATGTAAACTGATGTATTCTAAGAGCAAGTGTAGCTTTTTAAAAATGTTTTATGTAAGATATGTGCTAGCTTACCACTGCTATCAGCATCTCCAAATGCACCATAATTACTGCTGTTATGTTTGATGAAATGGTTACTGTGTTGATGCATGTCCTGTTTTGTAAAATGATGCATTGATGGTAAAAGAAACATTCAATCTGAGCGTGCTTTTAAAATAATAGGAATCCTGTTCTTGTCTGTTTTCTCCAGGGCGGATGGTCGAAGGTGGTCTTTGGCTTCTCTCCCCTCTTCTGGCTATGGTACCAACACCCCCAGTTCGACTGTCTCAGTAAGTGACTGTCCCACTTCACATGAGAGAACCAGAAAGGCTAAGAATGGCAGAGGAGTCTGTTTGCTGATTGTAGCTGTATCTGTGGTACTATACTTGGTTAAAGAAACCTCTGTTTACAAGCTGTCATTAGTGTTGCACTTCCATGGTCACCTGGAGGGTGAAATCATCCCCATCCCTTCAACAGCTTTCCTGTCTTTAACCAACCAGTAGCATAATGCAGAAGACACTTCTGAGGTGAAGTGGCCTGGGAGTACAAAATATATCCTGGGAATAAGGCATGGAAACTGAGAACATTCTTTAACCTACTCTACTACCAGATTTAAGTTTTAAAATAGAAATGCATGTTTGCTATAACATTTGTTTCTTTCCAAACTGCACACATGAGACTTGTGTAGCTAATGGAAGTACAATACTGGTAAGGTTAATGCAGTTATATTGTTGGCTCTCTTCAAAGCTCCCATATACTTGAACTGAATGCAGTATTCTGAGTTTGGTCTCGCCAGAGCATCGTAATCTCTCATTAATATAACCAAGCATTCTGTTGGCCTAAACCAGGCAACAAAACATGCTGTAGCTCACCAAACTGAAACAAAGTTTTAACGTTCTATTCAATAAACAGCTACAGGAAACACATGGACCTAAGAGTCAGCAGTCCTTTAATACCTTACAACTGCATTCAGGTATTACCCATCCTTGAATTCCCTGCAGTATGTGTATGAGTCTGTACAGTCTCAGTTTTGCAGATATGCAGGTCCTCACAGTAAATTAACACTGTCAGCTTGAATGCATTACTCATATCTTCCACACACTGTTTTGCGATTGGAATTGGATTTGGAATGGTCGGGACAGCAGACTGTAGTGCAAATAGTCACAACAGTTACAGGAAGATGTTTGGTATGAGTGTGACAAGATGGGTTTGATTTGGGCAGTAAACCTGTAATAGATTTAAATCTGCAAGCAAGAGGGAGGACTGTATCTGTTCACTTAAGAACATAAGAACATAAGAAAGTTTACAAACGAGAGGAGGCCATTCGGCCCATCTTGCTCGTTTGGTTGTTAGTAGCTTATTGATCCCAAAATCTCATCAAGCAGCTTCTTGAAGGATCCCAGGGTGTCAGCTTCAACAACATTACTGGGGAGTTGATTCCAGACCCTCACAATTCTCTGTGTAAAAAAGTGTCTCCTATTTTCTGTTCTGAATGCCCCTTTTTCTAAACTCCATTTGTGACCCCTGGTCCTTGTTTCTTTTTTCAGGCTGAAAAAGTCCCTTGGGTCGACACTGTCAATACCTTTTAGAATTTTGAATGCTTGAATTAGGTCGCCACGTAGTCTTCTTTGTTCAAGACTGAACAGATTCAATTCTTTTAGCCTGTCTGCATATGACATGCCTTTTAAGCCCGGAATAATTCTGGTCGCTCTTCTTTGCACTCTTTCTAGAGCAGCAATATCTTTTTTATAGCGAGGTGACCAGAACTGCACACAATATTCAAGATGAGGTCTTACAAGTGCATTGTACAGTTTAACATTACTTCCCTTGATTTAAATTCAACACTTTTCACAATGTATCCGAGCATCTTGCTAGCCTTTTTTATAGCTTCCCCACATTGTCTAGATGAAGACATTTCTGAGTCAACAAAAACTCCTAGGTCTTTTTCATAGATTCCTTCTCCAATTTCAATATCTCCCATATGATATTTATAATGTACATTTTTATTTCCTGCGTGCAGTACCTTACACTTTTCTCTATTAAATGTCATTTGCCATGTGTCTGCCCAGTTCTGAATCTTGTCTAGATCATTTTGAATGACCTTTGCTGCTGCAACAGTGTTTGCCACTCCTCCTACTTTTGTGTCGTCTGCAAATTTAGCAAGTTTGCTTACTATACCAGAATCTAAATCATTAATGTAGATTAGGAATAGCAGAGGACCTAATACTGATCCCTGTGGTACACCGCTGGTTACCACACTCCATTCTGAGGTTTTTCCTCTAATCAGTACTTTCTGTTTTCTACATGTTAACCACTCCCTAATCCATGTACATGTGTTTCCTTGAATCCCAACTGCGTAGGGATGTAGGTAATACAGTAGAACCCCTGAACCTGATGCCAGCATTTAAGGGGGAAGTTGCTTTTAACACAGGAAACCAAGCATATCCACAAACCATACAGTGCTGGGGCAGTCTGGAGTCATTGCACCATTCCTAGTAAAAAAAATAAAATAAAATAATAATAATGAGGAAATGAGACTGTCTGGCGCAAAGTCCAGTATATTCATGCTGTTTTGTGCAAAAGTATTTAAGCTTGAATTTTCATTGTTAGTTTCTGCTCAATATCAGCAGCAGTATTGGGGCATGCAGAAGAGCCCCCTGCCTTTATAATTCCCTTTCCTTCTTCCTCGTTCGGGATGAAAGAAGTGGACCCTTCTAACCCGCTGCCCCCTCAACACCTTTGTTAGGATTCAGATCGATTGATTGATTGATTGATTTATCACTGCCCCTTTTTATGATGTTTGCAGTTTATAAGTGTGTAAGTTCCGGACCTGCTGTCCAGGTCACGATTCCTGCTATAGGAATATGTAGGCTAGATAACCCAACAAGTGTTTTTCATATCCGTAAGCTCCAGAGCAGTGGTTTTCAACATTTTCATCTCAAGTACCAGTGTTTCCAGCAGGGACCACCAGGTGTACCAGTAACTATGTTCAATGTTTAACTGCTGTTGTAAAACCGAGACCTACCCCATTACAATCAGGTTGTCTGTACTCACTTGTTTGTTGCCTCATTCTGCTGAATTGTTTATCTATGTAGCTGATGGCTGCAGTGAACTCCGCATGTTTGTATTTTAAATATTTTGCAAGTGTTGTCTATGGAATTGGTGACCACACCTTTAATTGTGTACAGTTGTAATATGGGAAATAGCATGCTGCAGCTCCCATGCCCAGTGGTTGTGAAATTCTGATCTGACAGCATGTAACACAGACAGCTGTTATGATTAGCATGTAACACAGACAGCTGTTAAGATTAGCATGTAACACAGACAGCTCTTATGATTAGCATGTAACACAGACAGCTCTTATGAGTTTACCGTTTATTTTTCAGTATAAACAAGTTTAAGTTTAATTTGTTATGCTATATTTACAATATTAAATACACCACAGCAAGCACATTGTCATATTTTCATTCACACAATCTGAAAACTACATTTATTGAGTGTCTTTCTTTTTTTTTCCGGCTGTATTTCTGTGCGTTCTGCTTTTCATATTTCTTAAAGTGGTCAGTTTGAGAAATAAACTTTGTTTTCTCAGCAACAGGTAACCCAGCTTTAGTACAAAACTCACGCTACATTACTGCTTTTGGTTATGGTAACGGTAGGCCTACTCTTAAATTATCGCACCTGCTTCTTAGGTTGAAGAGATATTATCAGCTCATCATCTAACTGGGGAATCTGCTGCACAATCAAATCATTCTTATTTGACGGTAAACAATGTAACTAAATATGGTATACTCTGTCTGGGATGCAAGATGCAACAGACGGGGGAAAAAAAAAGTTTGTGTTGACTCAAAACTGTGTTTAGGCACGCTACAATTTGGCTGGCAAACATTGCTTTATTGGAGTTCACAAAGCTTGGTGCGGTAACCTTTTACTTCCTTTGTTTAATTATTGAGCTCTTCATTAATTATTTTCATTATTTTAAGCTTCCTGTGCATTTTGTTAATGACATGTGTGCAACACATAAAATTCAAGTGTGTTTTTATTTTAGTTCTTGCTGTTCTTGTTCTGCATTTTTTAAATGCAGTTGTTCATTTTAAGATACATTTTTACACAACAGTATTCATGTTTGGTCACAATCCCAGCTGTTACAAGAAACTGGAGTTCCAATATTCTGGTGGTGTTAATACAGTACACCTCTGCACTGACAAGAATTTGTTTTCGATCAAATTGTTACAGTCCTTCTCACACTTGTTATTAAAACATGTGATAGGTGTTTTTTTTAATACACAGACCGACGCATTTTGACACATGCTTTTAAAGGGAGAGGCAACATTTTTGTGCCTAACCCCGAACAACAGTTGTGAAAAAAGTGTGTTGTTGCATTTGCAAACATTTTAGTCGCCATCTGGAGCCCTGCATCATCGTATCTCATTTCTCTGATTCAGTGGTACAAACAGATTGATACATTTTCGATGGTGCAATTAAGGGAGTATTCTGGTTGAGGAGTCATGTTGTCATAAAGAACAGCTGCCGATGAGAACCAGCTGCATGCCTGCCACATACCAGTTCTGGTACAAGTACCACAAGTTGAAAACCGCTGAATCTAGTGGACAGGAGTTTATTGCTAGCAAAACAAAAGGAAACTCGATCCAAAGTAACAGATAGCTAGATGATGCGGGGTTTTGGTTTATAACCTACATCTTGTCTATGGCAGAAGAGTAGAATTTGGAGAGCAGCTTTTAGCTCCTAATCAACTCCCCTTAACAGAAAATAATCTAGAACAGGTTGAGTAACTGCAAGAACCACCCAGAGTGACTGAAAACACCAGAGAAAGGTTAAATACAATAAATAAGAACATGGCATTTGCAGCTTCTTGCACTCTGATGTATTGGAATCAATTTTCAGCTCATTCCATTTACTCGGAGCAGATCATCTAGTGTTGGCAGTCTGGGCATAGCAGGCCTTGCTGGATTGAGTAACCTGTTAATCTGTTGTTTTTGTTTTTTACAGTCTTCATCCTCTTCCCAGGAACACTTGCACCAGCTACCCTACCAGCCCACCCCGGATGAGCTGCATTTCTTGTCAAGACACTTCCGGAGCACAGAGAGCATGACGGACGAGGAGGGGCGCCACTCGCCCTCCCTGCGCCACCGCTCACGCAGCCTCAGGTAGGGTTGCTCTCTCAATGCAGTTCAGCTCTGTCCCTGTGTCCCGTTCACATAGCCTCAGGTAGAGCTGCTCTCTCAATGTAATTCAAAACCAGCTGCAAAGTACCAGAATAGATTTAAATACCGCCGTCGTGATGTCATACTATAGTGAATATCATACCATACATTTCATTTGTTTATTTTTTAATATATTTTCTACTGAAAAATTGATATAATAGTGTCTGCCAGTCATGTAAAACTCAAAATAAATGGTGCTATGCTCCCAAAATGTTTACTCTTTCTTCCTTTAGACAACTGATTTATCCATAAAGAGATGCTGGTAATGGGGGATTTAAAGTGCCAGGTAATTCAAGCAGGCATCAGAAAATATCTTGAGTTCAGCCCCCCTCTGTTGCAGGAAGGAACAGTGGGTGGCTTTATTTTCAGAAGCCAACAAGCGAAACACAAAGCGGGGTGGGGGGTGGGGGTAAGCGTGTGAGAAAAAAAAAAAAAACACAACTTTAACTGCTGTTAAAAGCACCCTATGGTCTCTGTAGATCTCCCAAACATGTATTTTCAGCAGGTGGACAATTAACCCCCTCCCCCCTCCACCAGCCCCTAGTGGATACAAGTACCTCAGTTGTAATGTTGCATTTTGTACATATGTATTTCTGTGATGGGGTGCCAGCCTGCCTCATATAATTTGTGTAAATATTGTCATTTTTACTGTTTTTCATTATGATTTTCATTATGTTTCTTGTTTATTTAGGATCAGCATGGAGGGGGTTAAATTCCTCCCTGCCAAATACTTGTGAGAATGTGGCTGGAGCCTTAATGGGCTAATTGTTAATTATTGATTAATTGGGCTCCAGCCACAGACTGTAAAAGCCAGGTGGGATCTTTGTCTGGGTTTTTTTGGTTTGGAGAGACAGAGTGAGTGTGGCTGCAAAAGTGTACATAGAAATACTTGTTTAATTTGATTTATTTTGTTCCAGTGTTTTTTAAACCCTTTGTTTTGTTTTTGTGTTTTTTGTTTGGTCCTTGTGCCTTTTTATTTTTGTGTTTTGGTTAATTAAAGTTTTTCGTTTCACTGCATTTCCTGTCTCTGAATCTTCCTCTGCGGCTATCCTGTCACAATTTCTCATGTCCATTGAAGCATCATTAAAAATCTTTCTCAGCATCTTCAAAGAGTTACGCTTCTTACAGAATTACATATGTTGCATTTAAATGTTTTGCTAAGATGCCTTTTTCCTAAATGTGGTCACAGCAGCCCTCCAGCAACTCTCTTAATCAACCTTTATCTTAATCTGCACCACCAACCTTCATTCATTCAGATATGAATTAATTTACAGACATATTTAAGTGATTTAGAGCTATCTTCAGATTTTTTGAAATCTGTAAATGATTTAGAAATATCTGTGAATGAATTTAAGATATCTCTAAGTTATGATTTGGCTTGCCATAGAAAATGAGATTTATCCAATGGGTTTCAGTCTCATTCGTTTTCTGTTTTTCAGCCCTGGAAGGACAAGAGGCTCGTTTGATAATGAGATTGTTATGATGAATCACGTGTACAAGGAGAGATTCCCCAGGGTAAGTGTGCACTGCGCTCTCCAGCACGGGCTGCACTGGCAGTGAAGGTGCATGGTGCTTATTAGGGGTGAGCCAGTATAACATTCCCATGGTACGATAACTGTCTTAACCTTTTGAATACTATAAATAACATATTTTAAACAAAACCACTTTGAGAATTAGTAGGCTTTCCTGCTGCGGTCGCTTGTCTCTGCTAATTCTTTCAAAACCATTATCAAAGTACTATATAATTAGTTCACTCTAAATCAAAATAAACTGACTATCACATTTAGTATGGCTGTGAATAAGACGATTAAATGTATTGCTGTAGATTGTAATAGGCAGCATTATAATGATCATATTTAGGTCTAACATGTAAATGTAAATAACATTGGTGCTTCATTGACAGTGTGGGTAAAAGCGGGCAGATAAAGAAGTTCCTCCGACGCTTCGCAGTGGGTCCAGGTACCCTCGGCTGGTCTCAGATATTCCTATGTGAAAAACGCACACATTATGTATATAAGGGGAATTGGATTTTTTAATGGTCATTTATTTGAAGCTGTCCGAGAACAATATTAATCTAACGAGAAAGAAAATAAAATAAATGGCAAGCATTTTGAATGTTTTTTTTTAATTATTATTTAAAAATGCGGTCAGGATGCGGCATTGTCTAATAAAACGATCTGAAGTGTGTTTCCTACAAGGATTCAAACTCCCAGAAGCATGTGTGTCGGATGCATTCTTTCAACAGGAATTGCTGGATAAAAGAAAATAGGAAAATGTTAGAGCTACGAAGTGATGTTGAGACAATTACTGTAGATAACATGTGCTGTGTTAGCTATGTGAATGGGATTCTCCAATATGTCAGGACACTGTAGTCTCTAGCCAGTTGCTTGGTTTCATTCTGTCATTGTGTGCTAACCCAGCTGCCTCTGACAGGGCTGTCAATACAAGAAAACTTCTATCTTCCAGTATCCCTGTCTGTCTTGTGATTTGATAGATTGCTGATTTATAGATTTGAACATTTTTGGTGGTGTGTGTCTTTTTATAAGGCATTGTGGCGGAGTGTCCCTCCCCTTTGTGTTTATTAGTGTTTTATGTTGTATGTAGTGTGTTAATGTTGGTGTTTATGTATAAAATACACGGGATATAAATATGTGTTGTGAGCATGAGTGTTATAAAGTGTAATTTATATTTAGGCACATGGATTGCAAAGCACTTCACGTGCAGGTAAAATGTAATAATATGTGAGCATAGGGAATAGCACTTCATTAATTCAAGTGCAGTTGTACCGAGACTCCAATTGAATGAGATTGATTACGCCGTGTAACAATTTTTTTGTTTTTTTTGTTCCTGGGTAGTAAGTGTTATTTCCTAATTGCTTATTCCTCAAAAGTATAGAAAATGGCTATTATTCCCCACAAACTTGAAGTGAGTAGTTTTTCGAGATTTACGATTATACTGTATTTACAGTATAATCGTAAATCTCGAAAAACTACTCGATTCTAAATCTTTTGTAGTCATTTTTGTATTACTTTAGTATAAATACATGCTAATTTGGATTCATATGTTGTTTTTTTCTGACTTTATGTGAACGAAAAGACACACATTTGCCCGTTTTCCCATTGGAAATAGTGATATTTTGAAATATCACTGTCCTGGTCACAAAAGCAAAGTTTGTGGGGAATAATAGCCATTTTCTATACTTTTGAGGCATAAGCAATTAGGAAATAACACTTCCCACCCAGAAACAAAAATTGTGTTACATAGTGTTAGCAATTGAGTCTCAATACAGCTGCATAAAAACAGCATGTTTTCACTCACTCAGGGTTGTTCGGGGAGTGGAGAACGGGTGACAAAGAGGAGAGTTTATTTAACAACAATTGCTACAGCGTGCTGGAAGTGCCAGCGTGGTACTTGTTTAATGTTTGTATACATCTGTTTGTCTGTCTGTTTGTTTGGCCAACGCACCTCTTTGTTTTGTGTGTTGTGTGTGTGTGTTGTGTTTAAACTGTTTTTGTTTGTATTATTATTTAATAAATAAACTGAGCGCCACGGCTCAGTTTTTACCCACCAGCAAAAGCATGTTTTAGTTTCTGTTCCTGGTTCTGACGTCACCCTTGCAAAGGCACCCTTTCACAGTTGGTGTCCAGAAGTGGGATTACAGCACCTCCAAGCGTCAGACCAGGAATACGGTGGGTGAACTTTTTAAAAAAAAAATTTGCAACACAAGTTTTTTGGGGTTTTAAAAAATAAATAAATAAATGGGAAGCAGCAGCAACAGCAACACCAGCAGCAGCACCACAGGACCAGTTGTAGGTCCTGCACTTTCTCTTCCACGCCTGACATCTGCCTCACCTGCCTGAAGGGTGAGGAGTTGTTCTTTACTTTTGGCGAGGTCGGGCATGTAGCACCCAACCAACGCCCTCCTTGACAGGAGAGGGAGGAGCCCGAGCACCCAACATTGATTGAAGAAACCCTGCTCGCTCGAGGGCCAACATCCAGGGAGATCTGGGACTGGCTAACGGACCCTGAAGGGTGGATGATAAGGGACCTCCCAGAGGCGATTAACCTGCTGTGGGCCTGAGATGGGGAGCGTTGGGAGACCTGGGAACAGCAACATCACCCAGCGTCCCTCCCAGACATCGTAGACATGGTGCTCAATTACCTGGCTGCAGATATGGGAGGGGTCCCGCCATCTCTGGTCCCACCAGAGGGAGAGGAGCCATCGCTGCCATCTCCAGTGCTAGAGGGAGAGGAGCCATTGCTGCCGTCTCCAGTGCAAGAGGTAGAAACCCACCTATCTCCAGTGCCAGAGGGAGAGGAGCTATCGCTGCCATCTCCAGCGCAATTGGGAGAAGCCCCACTATATCCAGCACTAGAGAGAAGCCATCGCTGCCATCTCCAGCGCAAGAGGGAGAATGTCTGCTAGTTTCACCTCCACAGCCTGAGGGGCAGGAGGACACAGAGTGTCCGCAGCCCAGGATGAGAACAGCGGAGGAAAGTGCCTGCTGTTCCCACCTCCGCCAGCAGAGTGTGAACGTCTGCTGGTTCCATCTCCACCATTTTGGGAGGACTATATGTCGTTCCCACTACCACCAGCAGAGGGAGAACTCCTCCTGGTTCCTCCACCACCAGCAGAGAGAGAATACCTGCTGGTTTCACCACCACCCTCACGAAGAGAGGAGCAGGAGCTGCCTCTGACTCCATCCCTACCACGCGGGGAAGAGAACCAGGAGCTGCCATCACAGAGCCAGCATTACCCCTTGAGCACTATCTTCCCTGCACAGCACAGCACGGACACAGGCACCACTTTCCCAGGATTAAAGGGAGAGCCGCACCAGTCCCCTGCAAATGAGGGTGCGCCGCACCAGTCCCCTGCGACAGGGGGAGACTACACGCTGCTCCCACCTTCGTCGCCAAGAGACTACACACTGCTCCCACCCCACTGCTTCCACCACCAGGAGCAGAGCAGCAGGAGCAGCCTCTCCCTCCACCACCTTCACTGCCAGGAGCAGAGCAGCAGGAGCTGCCTCCCCCACTGCCAGGAGCAGAGCAGCAGGAACTGCCTCCGCCACTGCCAGGAGCAGAGCAGCAGGAGCTGCCTCTGCCTCGGCCACATCCACCAGCAGAGGTTGAATTCCTGCTGGTTCTGTCTCCATTCCCATGGGAGGATTGCTTGAAGCTCCCATCTCCACCACCCAAGGATGCCCGCCTCGCTCTGCCCAAGGTTGCCTGCTGCTCCGCATCGCCCGGGGTTGCCTGCTGCTCCGCATCGCCCGGAGTTGCCTGCTTCTCCGCATTGCCTGGGGAGCTACTAGTTACAGGGTACGAGGGAGAAGTGGAGCTCCCGCTGCCGCCTCTATGGCCAGGGGCTCCCCTCCCGAGATTGCCTCCCGAGGGTCCGCCGCTGCTGCTGTCGCCTACAGAGGGTTCGCCACTGCCTCCGTCACCTCCTGAGGGACCGCTGCTGCTGCTATCGCCTGGGGTCGCTGACACTGTTTTGACGGGTTGCTGTCAGCCCTGCGTTTCCACAGGAAAACTTGTGGCCTGAGCCCAATTAGGGGGAGCTGCCGGCTATGGAAGAAGGGGGGAGAGGTCAGGAGACCACCTTCCCCCGCAGCACTTTCGCTGCAGGAAATTTGGTGGCCGGAGCCCCACAAGAGGGAGCTGTCGGCTACAGAGAAAGGGGGGGGAAGGTCAGGAGACCACCCCCACAGACAGCCAGGGGGTTGCCAGGATTGCCTTGGCCACGCAGCTGTGGGGGTGGGAGGAGGACCTCCCAGCGTGGCTGCCACCCTTGGCCCATTGCTGCCCTTGTTCCTGGGCCAGGACTATGACCGTGACTTTGGGACTGAGGGGGAGTTTGTTAATGTTGGTGTTTATGTATAAAATACACAGGATATAAATATGCGTTACGAGCATGAGTGTAAAGTGTAATTTGTATTTAGGCACGAGGATTGCACAGCACTTCATGTTCAGGTAAAATGTAATATGTGAGCACAAGGAACTGCACTTCATTAATTCACGTGCAGTTGTACCGAGACTCCAATTGATTGCTAGAAATTGAGTCTCAGTACAGCTGTATGAAAACAGCATGTTTTCACTCACTCAGGGTTGTGTATTCGGGAGGTAGAGAACGGGTGAGAGAGAGAGAGAGAGAGAGGAGAGTTTGTTTAAAATAATAACAATGCTACAGCGTGATGGAAGTGCCAGCACGGTACTTGTTTAGTGTTCTTCCACGTCTGGTTGTTTGGCCAATGCGCCCTTTATTTTCAGTGTTGTGTGTTTTGTTTAAACTTTTTGTTTGTATTTATTTAATAAATAAACTGAGCGCTAAGGCTCAGTTTTTACCTGCCAGCAAAAGTGTGTTTTGGTTTCTGTTCTTGGTTCTGATGTCACCCCTGCAAAGGCACCCTTTCACAGGCATATCATTTTAATATGTTGATGGTAACATTCTGCTTTCATGGTCACTGAACTAAATTCCTTTTTTTGGTTAGCTAGGTAATTAAAAACAATTTCTCTTTTTTGTATGTCTACCATTTCATGGCCAAAGGGCTATAACCAGAATATTCAGATTAACCTTGGCCAGAGCAAAAACGGTATATCATTTGCAGTAGTGATTTATTTTCTTAGCATACACTTCCATTTAATATCCCAGGTTTCTGAGTACTGTCTCTGCTCAGGTTTTAAAATCTATTTTACTACCTCTTATTGGCACTGGAAATATCACTGGCTCCCCTTTCTTCTGTTGAAGATAGTTTGATTATTTGCTTTTATATCATACTCTATCTGCATATCTACAAACTGAAGTATCTCTGTACCTGTGTGTGTGTCTGTCTCTCGTTCTCTGTCTGCGTGTGTATGTGTCTCTCTCTCTCTCTCTCTGTCTGTCTCTGTCTGTCTGTCTGTGTGTGTGTCTGCCTGTCTGTCTGGCTGTCTCTCTCTAACGGAGTGTTTCTGCCTCTGCAGGCCACAGCTCAGATGGAGGAGCGGTTGCTGGATATCATCACCACCTTCTCTCCAGACAGCACCCTGCCCCTGGCTGATGGGGTCCTGGGATTTATCCATCACCAGCTGGTAGAGCTGGCCAGAGACTGCCTGGACAAGTCCCTCGAAGGCCTGGTCACGTCCCGCTACTTCATTGAGCTGCAGGAGAAACTGGAGAAGATGCTGCATGAGGTGAGCTTCCAACTGGAACCATCCCAGCCCCGGATCAATCTCCTAATACAGTCTAGAGGATCGAGCGAGCCCAAACCAGCCTCCCCGGGCCCCGGATCAATCTAATACAGTCTAGAGGATCGAGCGAGCCCAAACCAGCCCCCTCCAACCCCCGGGCAATCTCCTAAAAGGTCACTAAAGGGGGCTAGACTATGACTAAGGGGGCAGTTCTGTAAAAAAAAAAAAAAAAAAAAAAAGATGGAACATTTTAAATAACTAGATAATTATAGCTAATTAGGCAGTTCTTACCTTTCAAATGAGCTGCTGATGATCACTTTAGTACTTGTAGAACCAGAAAAATTACGTTTCAAGTGGCGAGTGTGTCAGTGAAACTGCAATGAACAGTGGCGACAAGTGTAAAAAGAAACACTAATGTTTTAACAGCCATTTTTTCCTGGATTTAATGTAAATTGCATATTTTTTCCTAGATTTAGCTAAATACATACTGTAAATGTTAACAAACACATTCTTAAAAGTCGGAGTGCAGCTCTGTAACATACAATGCCAAATCAAACGAGTCAATGAGCATGGGCTTGCATGTTAAAGAGCTATGCACACCGTTTGCGAGCTTGCGAATCAAAAATAATTGAAACTATTGATTTAAATCAAAGTAATGCACAACGCAATTGAAGCGAGCAGCGCGAAATGAAGCAAACAAATATCGAAATACATTTGTTTTATTTGTATTTTGCTACACGCTTTCTCGTCGCAATGGACCAATCAGAAATAAGGTCAAAGGTAGTGGCTGTCAGACTGTCAGTGTCTTGCTCATGCAGAGATTACCACAGGAAAAAAAAAAAATTGGCATCAATGAGAATTTAATTATTAAAGTCGAAAAATAAAATGTTCTTTTGAGGACAGTGTGTGTGGTTATAAAGAAAATTAAAAGGTTGCCACATGTCAAGAAATAGCAGAACAATTGGAAATTGATGGTATGTCTATCGCTCTTTGTTTCACTTTAATTTTACTCAAAGTGACGGGGAGCGCCACACACTGGTTTCGTATTTCTATAAAATGAAGCTTCTTTGTTTTAATAATGTTGACCAATAACAATAATCACATTAGCTGTTTAACAAGCTGGTGGTATTCCCTGAACTGTTTCTTTTTTTTAGTGTGTGGTGTACCCGTGCTCTTTTGTGTTTTATTTATTTTATTTCGTCTCCACAAAAGGAGCAAAGGGAGACAGTCTTTTCTTTTCATGACTAACTACATCATTTTTTTGTACTCTAGCAATCTCTCAATACAGTCTAGAGCAGGGGTGCCCAATTCTGGCCCTGGAGGGCTGGTGTCCCTCCTGTTTTTTTGGGCCAATTAAGCTTTTAATAAGTGCTTGATTGGTCCAATTAAGTAATTTAGGGGACAGCTGGAACAAAAGCCAGGAGGACACCAGCCCTCCAGGACCAGGATTGGGCACCACTGGTCTAGAGGATCAAGCAAGCCCAAACCAGCCCCCTCTGGCCCTGGATCAATCTCACAATATAGTCTAGAGGGTCGAACGAGCCCAAACCAGCCCCCCCAGGGCCCCTGATCAGTCTCGTAATAGTCTAGAGCACTGTTATTCGGTTGGTGGCCCGCGGGCCCAATCTGTTTTTTTCTTTTTTTTTTTTTTGTGGCAACACATCATAATACAGGAACAAGTGATCAGTGCACTTTATCGGGTAATCCTCCTTCCTTGTTTTCCAACTCTGTATGCAAGCTGCCCTCAAATCAATTAACTTTAGTTTCTATTCACTCTGCACATTCATTTCTATTCATACCTGTAACTTGAGTCTCTCCTGAAGGTCTCTGCCTCCGCTGACTGACTGGGCTAAACACTGTTACTGTGGTTACCTTGAGAACCACGGTTACGCTTTTTCTTTTAACTCTTTGCAGTCCATTTATTCAGCACTTGTTAGGCGTGTCAGGTGCAATTTATTTTCACACGTGCTGTTTATTTTACACAAGCTGTTTAAAATATTTTTTTCAGAGTAAAACAGGTTTAAAAGGCATTTCAATTTCATAGTTTTAAATAAAATTAAGATTAATAGCTTGCTGTTTTAATAGCATTTGTGGGGTTTTGTATAATTTATTTGTTTGCAAGATGTTGTTTTGAATATTGTCAGGAAAATATCAGGACAAATATTTGTGCTTTTTATTTTTATTATTAAATGGCGATCGGACATGTATCGTTGTAAGTAGTTATTTCTGAGATGTATTATTTGACTGGAACATTCTGTTATGTAAAGTGTGACTGGATAGTCAAGAGTTTCATAACTGTTTAAAAACCTCCGGGCAATCATCTTGTATTTTGTTTAATATTTCGTGCTTCACACAGTCTCGCCCAGTCAGAGACTCAGAAAGCCAATCAGCTGTTATATAGGTCTGATTGATGGAAACGGTCCTCACAGGCATGTGTGTGCTTTTGGTAACAAGTAAAACAATTCAATTAATTTAGCAACAGTTCACACAATTCACAATCACTTTGCTGAATACACTGCAGTTTAGAGAGGTGAGATACAAAACCTGACTTTCCTTAGTGTCCTGAGACTCTGGAGCCTGTTGGCAACCCTACTCTCAGATCAGGTGACACAGGTTGAAACGTCATTCAAGAAAATAGTGGGTTACATCAAATATGCCTCTCTGCTTTCTTGTAAAGGTAAAGTAAGCGGTTCTGTATTTTGACGTTTCTGTTGTGGGGGGAGGGGGCTAGCGGTAAATTGCGTAAGTTTCAAACTGAAATCTTATTCCATTCAGTAATAAAAATAACTAAAAGGCTCAAAACTATAGATTGTGCGCGTCCCTTTTTAGCCAGTCTGTTTTTCATTCAACAGTTTCCTTCAGTTTTCTTGACAGTTTTTGTAGATTTGGTGTTCGGTTCGGTATTCGGCTGAATCTTTTGAGATGGATTCGGTATTTGGCCGAATCCCAAAAACTTGGATTTGGTACATCCCTAATTCCAATGCTGTACAATGTGTGTTCTGCAAGCCTTGCCTTGTATTCCAATGCTGTACAGTGTGTGTTCTGCAAGCCTTGCCTTGTATTCCAATGCTGTACAGTGTGTGTTCTGCAAGCCTTGCCTTGTATTCCAATGCTGTACAGTGTGTGTTCTGCAAGCCTTGCCTTGTATTCCAATGCTGTACAATGTGTGTTCTGCAAGCCTTGCCTTGTATTGCAGTGATGTACAGTGTGTGCTGCAAGCCTTGCCTTGTATTCCAATGCTGTACAATGTGTGTTCTGCAAGCCTTGCCTTGTATTGCAGTGATGTACAGTGTGTGCTGCAAGCCTTGCCTTGTATTCCAATGCTGTACAGTGTGTGTTCTGCAAGCCTTGCCTTGTATTGCAGTGATGTACAGTGTGTGCTGCAAGCCTTGCCTTGTATTCCAATGCTGTACAGTGTGTGTTCTGCAAGCCTTGCCTTGTATTCCAATGCTGTACAATGTGTGTTCTGCAAGCCTTGCCTTGTATTCCAATGCTGTACAGTGTGTGTTCTGCAAGCCTTGCCTTGTATTCCAGTGCTGTACAGTGTGTGTGCTACTAGAATGGCTTTATTTAGGCCAACAAGCAAATAGCAGGGATAACAAAGAGAGAATTGCTAACTGGGGAGGAAGTTAGTTAATTAGTGGAAGTTGTGTTAAACATATATTGATGTGTTGAACTAATATATATTTCTAATGTTATCACCAGAGAGGATACAAATAATATGCTGCCAGTGAAGTCCGTTTGCACACACACAGGTCTTGAAGATTTTAGCATCAGTGAAGTAGAGATATTAAATAAGTTACAGGAGCTAAAAAACAAAAATTAAAAAAAAATCACCGGGCACAGATGAGATTTATCCAAGGGGACTAAAAGAAACAAGGGTAGAAATAAGTGCGACACTGGCTACTATCATGAATAGTTCTGTAGAAACAGGTGAGGTCCCTGAGGACTGGAAGCTTGCAAGTGCTGTGCTATTATTTAAAGTGAATAAAGCAGACCCAGGTAATTAGATCTATTAGTTTAACTTTTGTAACTTGCAAAATGAAGGAAGCAATTTTAAAGGTAAGCTTGGAAATTTATTTACAGTATACAGCAACAATATTATAGGGGGTAGCCAGCACAGGTTTAGAAGAGGAAGGTCATGCTTAAGTAACCTACTTGATTTTTTTTCAGCTAATGTAGATGATTGCATCGCTTCTGATATAATTTATCTTGATTTTCCAAAAGCTTTTGACAAAGTCTCACAAGAAAGACTTGTACCTAAATTAAAATCAGCAGGAATACAGAGGAGGAATTGGATACAGAACGGGTTAAAAACAGAAAGCAGAGCATGATTGTAAGAGGTGTAAAGTCAGATTTGAGGGATGTACTTGGAGGGGGACCACAAGGGTGTGCACTTGGAGCTTTACTGTTCCTCGTTTCTATAGATAACTTGGACCAAGGTACACATTGCAAGATTTTTTAATTGGCAGATGATATCAACTTCTGAATCTGTAGCCCAGCTAATTCAAAGGGACTTGGGCCTTCTGTGTAACTGGGAAAACCTATGGCAAATTAATTTTACTGTTAAGAAATGTATTGCATATTGGGCATAAAAATCCATGTTAAGTATAAAATGAACAATGACATGAGCTATGAGGACTGGTTAAAATAGTGAAATCTCTTCAGCCTGGAAAAAATAAGGGAAAGAGGGGACTTGATTGAAGAATTTAAAATCATCGATGATATAGATAAAGTGAACCTGAGACACGACTTCAGATTTATCACAGAGAAAAACAAGAGGGCATAAGTGGAACCTGAGTAAAAGTTTAGAACAGAAGGTAGGAAGCACTTTGTTACACAGAGTTCTAATGCATGGAATAGCAGACCAGGTGAAGTAAGATCTAAAACACCCCCCCCCGTAAGGGAAAATGGCCTGATAAGGGACGAGCCTTGATGGGCTGAAATGGCCTTTTCTCGTTACCAAACGTTTCTTATGATTTAAGGTAATTTGCATTACAGTTAGCTGCTAATTGAAAGTGTCGTTATGCAGTGTAGGAATTATGTGTTTGTATCGGTTGAATGCAATGCTGTATTCCTCTTGCCAGGCCCATGAGAGATCGGAGAGCGAGGAGGTCCCAGTGATCGATCAGCTGGTGAAGAAGATCCTGATTGTCATCTCGCGCCCCGCACGACTGCTCGAGTGCCTGGTAAGGGGTCCTGTGCTTCAAATACATTAAGAGGAAGTAGTGTCAAATTAAAAACCGCTAATAATTCTGAGTAGTTTGTATTGCAGTTGATCAAATACTATGTGTGTGTGTGTGTGGTGGTGTTTTTTTTTTTTGTTTTTTTTTTTGTGCTTGTGTTCAGAATCTAATCTTCACTGCTATTTGCCAGCCTTTGAAATATGTAACACAGGTGAGATCAGCTAAAATGATAGCAAAGATGAAGCTACTCAATATTACCTGCAACTCACAACTCGGTCCTTAGCTGGTGTTCAGTAGATGGCGCTGGTACTTACTAGCCTAGACTGTGTTCAGATCGGATGGCGTGGTATTACAGGGCTACACAGTCCTATCTGTATATATATATATATATATTAATATATATATATATATATAGATATATTTATATATATATATATACATATATATATTGACATATATATATATATATATGTGTGCATATATATATTATATATATATATATATATATCTATATATAAGCATAGATCGTCAGCAGAACTTGAACGTCTTGATACCGGGTATGGCATAATTTGTGTTTTACTACATGCACGTCATGACTTTTCATTAATTGTCGATTGTTTTGTCAACGTATGTACAAGTTCAGCCATGTAGGTAAAATACCCCATTTTACACAGTCTCAACACTTTGCAAAGTAAAATTTTAATAAAGTAAAATATTGGGTTATATTGGGTGTAGGCTTGCAGGCCATGCTTTTAGAAATAGGCTAGACATAGGCTTGCAAGCATGCTTTTAGACAGTCTTCCACTTCCTGGGTCACCTGGAGGGTCCCTATCCTTAACTGGCTTCTTTCCTGTCAATAACCAATCAGTTGTCTGCCATTCAGCCAATAACATTACCCAGAAGCCACTACCTGGGTGACCTAAGGAAGTAAAGCTGAAACAAATTTCCTGAACAGAGTGCAGTGCCAGATGTTTTAAAATAGAAATATATATTTGCTGTAACATGTCTTTCTTTCAAAACTGCACATTGTAAGAGATAGTGATGGAGCTGTGAAATGATGCAGGTATTCTTGTTTAACACCCTGTGTCTCTGTACAGGGTCTTTTAAACAGCTTTGTTTTGACAGGAGTTCGACCCTGAAGAGTTCTATCACTTGTTGGAAGCTGCAGAGGGTCACGCGAAGGACGGTCAGGGAATCAAGACTGACATCCCCCGCTACATCATCAGCCAGCTGGGGCTCACCAAGGACACCCTGGAGGGTGAGAACAGCTCACGAAATGATAGAATAAATCTTACCCAGTGTGCACTGCCTTTCACTGTAGAGGTTTCAAATAGGCAGTTTTGACAAAAGTTACAGCAAACCTGTATTTTCATTGTAGTGTACAAATAATTTTTTAAATCCACTTTTCTCTCTCAACAGACATGGTTCTGTTGGAACAATACGACTCTGCCAATACTCTCATACCAGATACAGATGAGTCTTTAGATGTAAGTCACTGTGTGTCTCCACTTATAGATATACCTATAGATATAACACGCAAGACATTAGCACTAAGTATCTGCTTGTAATCTACTTACATTTTTTTAATTCATGCTGCCCTTCACATTTTGAATAAAAATATAGTTTTTATCAGATGTAAATGATGATCATTAGTGATGTTCGTTTTATTTTATTGAACTATAAAGTATAGGGTGCTCTATTGTATAGCCTGATTTTTCACCCCAGTTTGTCTCATACAGTACCCTGTACAATATTCTGTATATTTTATACAAAGCCGTCAATCTGGAATACCTTTGTAATAGCCAGTCCACATTGGTGAGATACTATTAAAATGAAGATCCTCCTTATTTCACCCCCATTCGTTTTCTTCTGTGAGCCACAGTGCGTTACAGTTCCTGACATTACATTTCAGCACAGTCGGGCCTCCTCCACTCCGTCACGAAGAAAACCGAGAGAGAGCGACTTTGACACCCTCAAACTGATCAGCAACGGGGCCTATGGGTGAGTGAGAGGCTGGCAGCTCCATATACAGCTAGCTAGCCAGTGCCCTTGGAGTTAAAGTGACAGACACTCAGCAACAATTGCTTACTGCACTTTCAATCCTTAAGATGAATATCTGTTGTATTAAACCTGTGGTGTCAGAGTGCAATAGTGCTTTGGCAAATATCTGAATATTACAAAGGAACACTGCTTCAAAAATTGCCATGGTTGTGTTTTCACATTTCATATTAATGTAGTTCAGAATTGCCTATCTGAAAAATATTTTAAACATCGCGTGTGAAAATAAATTGGATATGACGCGCTTGACAAGAGCTGAATAAATGGACTGCTAAGAGTTAAAGGAATGGGCTACAAAAATTAAACGTAGAGCTAAAAGAACAAGGAGCTTAAAATAAAAACAAAGGTCTGGGAATGGGCAGTGAAAAAGTAATGTTTATGTTTAGATTTCAAACATACAACAAACATATTTATTTTAAAACTACGTCACTGACTGTGTCCAGTTAGGACTTATATACCATTGCTGTGCTGTGTGTTATTTTAACATACACACATTACTGTGAATGCTCACAACCTTTACCTGTTGTGTACAAAACAAAGCCAGGTGGAAATCAAAATATGTCAAACAAAATGCTGGTAATATGATCCGTAAGTTATCGATGGAACAGTTTTATAGAATACAGTGTGTAACTCACTGAATTCAATACACAATACAGTTTTATGAATAAGGCTCAAAGTCCCTCAGTGCATTGAAACAAATACGTGTTCCACAAACACAAAGGTTTGGGGCTCACCTTCACATGTAAACGTTGTATGATTAGCAAGCTCACGCCGTCTCATTTAATTTTTTAGCCTATTAATTAAAAAATTAAATTTTCAAAATTAAAAAAAAAAAAAGAAAACCAAGATATTGTCAGAACTTTCTATACTGTATTCTGCAGTTAAGATCACGCAGTGTTTGTTAGCAAGCATTAAAAAAAACCCAAAAAGACACACACATACAGTTGCATCATTTATATGAAAAAAAAAACTCCTCTCTCTGGCTCTGGAAATAAACAGTGCTCTAGTTATATCAATAAGCAAAAACCCCAGTGCTTTATCTTATTTAAATACTCCCCTAATCTTAAATTCTTTCCCATGACTTTCTTACATCTCCATGGCAGATTGGAGCAGGTAAAGCTAAGGAAACTGTTTCTTGTTTTTCTATAGAGCAGCGGTGTATAAGAACAGTGTTTTGTTTTTGCGACATACAAAGTATGGGTTAAATCAGAAGGTAAAGTGTAAATTGCAAGAAACCGCTTTGTGAATGAAAGCTGTGAAATTATAGCTAGAAGCTAATCTTCGGGTCCCGACGGAATCCTTTGGAGCACATTCTGTGCGTGGGCGCAGCTGTTCTACAGCCCTGGTAGTTATCACGGCATTGCTGGCAGAATGGGAATTTGCCTCTTCAACAAGAGTTTTTTTTTTTCTGTCATTTTGACTGGCTATCCTAATATTTCCACATTTTAAAATATTTTTGTGGTGTTTTAGTTTTTAGAATTGTCCAGTAGCATTATTTGAATGGCACTGAATCAACTGGGCTAGCTGTGGCAGTACTGTAGGTTTCCCATGAAATCCAGTCCTGTTCAGGTAGTCATGGTAGTTTTTTTTTATTCAAACTAATGTAGCTCCCGATATCGCAAAAAAAAAGCTTGTTGGCAAAATAAGTCATTCAAATTGGGATAGCACCAAACTAGTCAGATAGAAAAGTGACGGTCGACTAGCCACTCGTCACGTCATTGTGAAGCATACAGTTACAGGTGGCTTGAAATTCTGTTGCGGTTGCAATACATTAACATTTATAAATAGTTAAAACAATTTCCAAGCAGTTGTAAAATATAGTGCATAATCAGTGTTAGGAAACAGTATCAAATAGAGCAGCAAGCACGATCAAATAGAGCAGCAAGCACAATCAAATGCGGGATCGACTATTTTTTCCTCAACAATTCTACTCTGTCTGATTTTAGGAGTCGTTCTACCCCATCATTCAAACAAATATGTCTTCAATCTAGACTCTCAAATGTTTATTCCATAAATGAGAAACTATTCAGAAACTACAGAGGCGAACTGTACTGCTCACTGTTGAGCTCACCACAGCAAAGGCTGTGGGCAGTCATGGTGAATCTGTTAGAGGTGTTGGATCCATTCTTTTTGTGTTTTAATGATTTATGAAGCTTCTGTTCTTGTTGTCTGTCATTGGCATGTGTTCCAGAGGCTGACATGTCTTTTATGTTCAGCACCATGTAGAGCACAGCTGTACTTTGCCAGTATGTAGGTCATTGCAATATGAACCACTCCGAATGATTGCAGACATCATAAAGGGACAATCGTGGAAAATTAATGTGAAGATACTCCATGCCAATCCACGTTCCAGTATGCTGTGTGCTAGCCTGTACTTCATACATAGGGGTTCATGGTTCTAGTCTTCCTTTTTTGGTAAGGAATTCAGCTGTTTTAATTTGGGTTTAAAGACACTTTTCCTATGCACTGTAAAACTATGGCCAAATGTTTTGCATCACCCTATAGAATTAACTGCTTCATAAAGTCAAGTGAAACCTGCTGAAAATAATGTTAACATTGAACTACATATCACTGTAGTTTTCCATGTACTTAATTGACAAATTTAGAAATGTGACATTTTGAAATCTAACATTAAATACTGTGCTATTATGGCTTCCTGTAGACACTTGCAGTATAATGTTATAGTTTCATTACATGATGATAAATTAAAATTGAGCTTTTTTTTATTGTTTATACTACAAGTCTAGGTGATGCTAAACTTCTCTGCATATTGTAAAACTTTTATCAGTCATTCTGCAAATCTGAAGGTAACTTGCACAACAATGAAAAAATAACTCAAATATTATTTTGCCAATAAACATAGTTTGTACACTAGTCTGGAAAAAGTATGGAAAAATGCCAAACTGATTTCCAAGTCTTAAATGCTTGAAAAACCATGTTTCCGTATGAAAGTCTTGAAAAAGTCTGGAATTGTATTAGTGTCACGGGAGAATGAAAATAATTTTGTGATTATTGTAATAATAATTGATCTTGAAAGCGGGTCAGCAGCTCAAGCGGCACCTGTCCAGGCAGTGTACTAGTAGCAGCTGTATTGCTTGTGACCAGTTCCTGCTAGGATTGCCCCAAGTAACACCCCTGACAACTTCCTGACAACTCAAGCAATCCTATCCAGTCAGCGCACTGGTATATGTCACATGACTCTTTCAGCTCTAGTGAAACGAACGGTAAAATGGATACTACAACAGCCAAAATATATACAATTATATTGAAGGCTATGATTTTTTTAAACAAAGTTACAGACTGGAATTACAAGCTATGGTACTCTCCTCACCAAGAGTCACATTTTGTTATCTTGTTACCTTTATTAAATCGGTAACTTTTTTTCCCAACCCAGGAAAAAAAAAATTGTTATTATTACTGACTCAGATTTAAAAAAAAAAAAAAAACGCATTCTGTAGCCCCTATGGTGTGTATCAACGTAGCATGTAACATTGCTTTTTTCATTTTTTTTATTGTGATTAATAATAATATTAATAGTTTAGCTAATCCTTTTATCCAAGATGACTTCCTTAACTTACTCCAGCAGCTTATATTGTTCGTTTTGGATTGTCCTTTTACTATAGCGAACAAAAGGCTTTGGACCCAAACAGGATTGTTATTGAAAGGGTGTACTGTATTTAGTATTTGACTTATATGCTTAATTCACGACACTTGCACATTTTAATATATAAGGCGTGCACGTTTGTTATTTCAGTTTTGTTATTTTTCACCTCCCATAGTGTTCAACATTTAAGAGGGTATAAGGAAGTTTAACAGAGGGTATAAGGAAGTTTGGATCAGAATCCAATATCATCCCATACAAAAAAGTAATATACTGCAAGTATACTTGTGCCAAAATTGTCTGGTTTTAGTATACTGTGGCATGCACAGGGAAGGGCAGTAGCAGGGCTGTTAGGTGTTGTAATCCCACACAGAGACATAAGCCCGGTCCTTGCAAAGGAGCCGGCTCCTATGTACAGCGGTATCAGTGCTATGCTTTAGTGCTAGAGGACCTGGGTTCGCGCCTGCCCTCCGCCTGTGTGTGGATTGCCTCTCCCTGTGTGATGTGCCTGTCTGCGTTAACTGACATTGCTACAATACTACTGATACCAGTACATTATCCTATTTTGGAACAAGTTGACTTGCAATATGCAACTTTTTAAATTATTTTTGTAAGTAATGCAATGTAAGATTCTCGATCAAAAAGCTTTAATGCTCTTCGGCTGCCCAGCTATGTCTAACTATTGAAAAACTAGTAGAAACAAGCTAAAACACAAGTCTGGGAAAAACAAATGGAAGTCTGGAAAAAGTATGGAATTTTGATGTTGAAAAAGTGTGTGAACCCTGTGTAAATGAAAAAAGTCCTTCTGTGTCTGTTGTTTGCATGATAGAGAGTCTGTTTGTTTAATAATGAACCAGAATGCCATTGTCAGTATACGATTGCAGAGCAATTCGAACAGATTGCTGGGGTACACTAGTCCTGCACTCAATACAATACAAACAGATCTCTGGAGTACACTAGCCCTGCACGCAGTTCTTGGTTTCAGATCTCTCCTCAATTAATTGTATTTAAATGATAAGAAACCAGGAGCAATATGTTAAATATACTACTCTTCTATTAGTGAACAACTCCTTTTAGTAAACCTACAGTCAAGACTTCATGTAGTTTTAGCAAGGGTCTGATTACTTAAATTCCTGGCACTTCATTTCAAGAACATACCTAAACGAGGGGAGGACTGGCTGCAAGGCTGCTGTGAGTGTGTATGGGGTGTTCCTGATATGCTGTTGATTTGAGCAGGGCGGTGTACCTGGTGAGACACAGAGACACTCGGCAGCGCTTTGCAATGAAGAAGATCAACCGTCAGAACCTGATCCTGAGGAACCAGATACAGCAGGTGTTTGTGGAGCGAGACATCCTGACCTTCGCGGAGAACCCCTTCGTGGTCAGCATGTTCTGCTCCTTCGAGACGCGGCGCCACCTCTGTTTGGTCATGGAGTATGTGGAAGGTAAGCCACTCTGGGCTGAGCAGCAGATCGATGGAGGTTGTGATGAGGTTGTGTAAATGCCCAGTGAAAATCACCCAGGCTAATCCCAGACCCAGAACCCCCTGCAGTGTTTACAAGAAACTCATGACTTTACTTTTGCAGTATCCAGTGTTGTCCATATTGCAACAGTTTTGTTTCATCATATTCCAGATTACAGGAATTGTACAAGTAATTGTAGCGAAGGCCGGAACTCGTATGTAAATAAATAAATGCATATATAAATAGTTTGTCAGACTCTCTGCTCCCAAACACTATTTTTCACTTTTTTTTTTTTCTCCATGTGGTACTCCAATCTAATGTATGAGCAATTTTTTTTCAGTGGGCTCATTCAGTTGATATTTCCTGTAATAACCAGCTGCTACCTCTCTCTCTCTCTCTGTGCCACATCAGTGTTGTGTCATAACTTTATTTTTTATATTGGGAAAGGGAGTTTGTGTTTCAGTATCTTGTTTTATTGTTTTTCAAAAAGTAATATTTGTCTAGAAATACATAGAGTACTAATACAACATCAGTGTGATCCAAAACGTAGTTGTTTTTAATAACTAGTTGGTTTTAATCGCATATGAGAGGCTCCATTCCCCTTCCACATGCCCCTGTTCCCTCTGATTTCAATGCTTGTGTCCCTATTTAGGTGGCGATTGTGCAAACCTGCTGAAGAACATGGGCCCACTCCCAGTAGACATGGCCAGGATGTACTTTGCTGAGACCGTGCTGGCGTTGGAGTACCTTCACAACTATGGAATTGTGCACAGAGATCTCAAACCTGACAAGTAAGAGCGAGGAGAGTGGAGGGATGGGCACCACTCTAGAGAGCTGCTGGGGAGAGTGGAAGGACGCGCAACCCTGTAAAGACCCGCTGGGGAGAGTGGAGGGATGGGCACCACTCTAGAGAGCCGCTGGGGAGAGTGGAGGGATAGGTACCACTCTAGAGAGCCGCTAATCCTGCTGAAATGAAATAGCCAGACATTCTTTCAGTTGTTTAGTGTGTCAGAATGTGTGGCTCAAATGGAGATGCCATACATTTAATGGTCCTGATGGACTACTTGTATGTCTAAGATCAATATTTTGCTTCTGGTCTTGTATCATGATACTTCCCTCTACTACGATATGCAATACACAGAACGCAACACACAGAACGTAACTGTATAACCTTGTAAAACTTGTGCTTCCCTTTGTGTAACTTCCTCATCTCTAAATGACGCTCAGTTTGACCATTTCTTTGTGTTCTCCAGTTTGTTGATTACATCGATGGGACACATCAAACTCACTGACTTTGGGCTCTCGAAAATTGGCCTTATGAACATGACAACCAATCTGTATGAAGGACACATCGAGAAGGACACCAGGGAGTTTATTGACAAGCAGGTAAGCGGCTGCTGGGTTTAGCACTGTTACCTTTTCATTATGCAATCATTCTGAATGCTGCTTATTGACATTACTCAAATATTGTTCTTTCTTTTGCCAAGTCTGTGATTAGGTGCTCTAACTATGAGTTCAGGAGCTTTGAATTCACTATGTAGGCTAGCCAAAGTGTCTTTATATTAGTAATCACAGCAATGTATTACCATCAAAAGAAAATGAAACTTAATCCAAACTAGCTTATTACTAGATGGTGGTGGCTCTTAATTTTATAGGACACTTTGACTGATCTAGCCTATGTTACATACGTTGGTGGACAAAATTCCCAGCCTTGAAACAGTGACTAGGGGTGGTACATGTATTTCCCCTTTTATTTCACAGAGACGCTTTACTTTCTAAATAGCTTGGTGTCCCTGAATAGCGAATCATCTCCTCAAAAATAAATGCCAAGTAAGCAAAGGATTGTACTGATTAAGCCATCTCTCAAGTTCAGTGGTACCCCAAAATGTGATCCATTTTTAGGAATGTAGAAAGACTTATCCCACTTAGACCCCTTGGATAGAAGTAGAAAATATTTGTGGTATCACTGATTGTTCATGAATTCTTTCACATGCTGGGTCCCATTGCACTTGTGAGATGGCTTGATCATTAAAATCCTTTGCATACTTTTAAAGAGGAGTCGATTAGCTGTTTAGAGATACGAATATATCTCTTGAGTAAGAGGTCTGAGTGGGATAAAATGGGCATGCTTTCTGTTTCAAGGCAGGTTGCCTGTGTTGCAGTGAGAGCGTGACTGGTTTCTCAGTGTGACGGCAGGTTGCCTGTGTTGCAGTGAGAGCGTGACTGGTTTCTCAGTGTGACGGCCTGTGTTGCAGTGAGAGCGTGGCTGGTTTCTCAGTGTGATGGCAGGTTGCCTGTGTTGCAGTGAGAGCATGGCTAGTTTCTCAGTGTGATGGCAGGTTGCCTGTGTTGCAGTGAGAGCGTGGCTGGTTTCTCAGTGTGATGGCAGGTTGCTTGTGCTGCAGTGAGAACGTGGCTGGTTTCTCAGTGTGATGGCAGGTTGTTTGTGCTGCAGTGAGAACGTAGCTGGTTTCTCAGTGTGACGGCAGGTTGTTTGTGCTGCAGTGAGAACGTAGCTGGTTTCTCAGTGTGACGGCCTGTGTTGCAGTGAGAGCGTGGCTGGTTCCTCAGGGTGACGCCTGTGTTGCAGTGAGAGCGTGGCTGGTTTCTCAGTGTGATGGCCTGTGTTGCAGTGAGAGCGTGGCTGGTTTCTCAGTGTGATGGCAGGTTGCCTGTGTTGCAGTGAGAGCGTGGCTGGTTCCTCAGGGTGACGGCCTGTGTTGCAGTGAGAGCGTGGCTGGTTTCTCAGTGTGATGGCAGGTTGCCTGTGTTGCAGTGAGAGCATGGCTGGTTTCTCAGTGTGATGGCAGGTTGCCTGTGTTGCAGTGAGAGCGTGGCTGGTTTCTCAGTGTGATGGCAGGTTGCTTGTGCTGCAGTGAGAACGTAGCTGGTTTCTCAGTGTGACGGCCTGTGTTGCAGTGAGAGCGTGGCTGGTTCCTCAGGGTGACGGCCTGTGTTGCAGTGAGAGCGTGGCTGGTTTCTCAGTGTGATGGCAGGTTGCCTGTGTTGCAGTGAGAGCGTGGCTGGTTTCTCAGTGTGATGGCAGGTTGCCTGTGTTGCAGTGATAGCGTGGCTGGTTTCTCAGTGTGACGGCAGGTTCCCTGTGTGTATGGCAGGTGTGTGGCACTCCGGAGTACATCGCCCCTGAGGTGATCCTGCGGCAAGGCTATGGGAAGCCGGTGGACTGGTGGGCGATGGGCATCATCCTGTATGAGTTCCTGGTGGGCTGTGTGCCTTTCTTCGGAGACACACCAGAGCAGCTGTTTGGGCAAGTCGTCAGTGGTAAGGATTGCTTTATTTCAAAAAATTAATTAAATAATACGATCAATGATTCTTCATGTTATTGTGAAAACAACACAGGTAAATGTACATGTATCTGTGTTATTTATAAATTAATGTATTATCTTAATTTAATATCCTTGGTTCCTAAATGTGATTTGAGTACTTGTTTATTCAGGTTACCCATGTCTGATGTACAAACTTCATGTCTCTGTATAAAGGAATATCTCCTCTGTGTGCGAGACCGGATAATCGTTTACATTTTCTCCATGCTGTTGTAGGCACGTTTATAAAGCAAGTCCTTTCCACGATGTCCCGTATTTGATTTTTCAGTTTGTAATTTTTTTTATTCATATATGAAAATAAATTTAAACTGCCTTTGGACCCACCTGTTAGAAAATGTTGTTACATGTTTCAGATAAAATAGGTTTTGCTACAGATGCAAAATCAAGGCAGGCAGACAGGAAGGCAGCAGTGGAGGTGAATGTTTAATACAGTTTGTAGTTACAGCTGTGAGATCAGCAATACATAAATGACAGGGATGGCTGAGTGGTGACTTTAGGCCAGAAGCAGGAACAAAAACAAATGCAGTACTGCAGGGCAAAAGATTTATTTAAATAACAAAAATAAAATAAATATTTAAACACAAAACACACTGCTCACAGAGCAAAAATAAGAGTCAAACAAAAGCAAATCTTGCACACAAAAAGCATATAGGTCAGGCTGGGCAATCTCCTTCACTGTTGCTATATTTTAATTTTACATTTGCTTTTAAACTCGTTTTTCTCCTCGCTCACTCTCTCTCATTCTCTCCTTCGAACACACACCCCGAACTGAGAGCGCTGCAGGTTTATATACCGTGGCCGAGGGGTTTAACTAGCTAGTAATTATTCTATTACTCCTCGGCCACAATCTGTACATGTTTATTAATTACACATGACTGCCGGCTAGTGTAACAACGCACTAACCGACAGGCACACGTTACCACAAGGTTTTTAAATACTGCTGGCAGAGAATGGACTGCCAACCTCGCCTCTGCCAGTACATATTTAAACGAAAACAATAACTAAAACATACAGCTTTGCTCTCATATTTATAAATACTTATATATAAATAAATAAATATTTTTTAATAATAATAATACAAACAATAAATTGCACAGGGACAGAGGGGTTGTGAGGCGAGAGTGTATTAATGGAATGTCCAGACAGTAATTTATGTGTACAGAAATAAATTGATTTATTATTTTCTATACACACTCAAAAAATAAATAAATTACAAAAGAAAACAAAACTGCGTGAGGGAGGGAGGGAGGGAGTGCTGGAGTAAAAATCCAAAAACAGGTAGTGAAACTCATCCTTATTCGTCTTCCCGGCGTACCCGGACATAAACAAAAAAAAGACAAAAGAAATATTAGTAAAAGTTTTCAAAAAACCCGCTACTCAATTTTTGCCTCTCCCTCCGCCCTATACTCTGCCTATTTTCCTTCGGACCAACCCCGAACACAGAAGTACGTTCCCTTTAGTATGCAGCGTCCCACATCTGTAGTCAGTGGAACACCAATCCCCAACTGACAAGTGTCCTTATCATTCACTTGACTCCAATGGCTGGAATTTATATACTCGTACTTCCGCCCCTCATCAAGGTGTCGCCCCTCATAAAGATGACTTTTGTCATGGTCACGAGATCTTGGTAAGGGAAGTCCCGAGTTGGTTTGATGCCTTCTACTGTCGGGAGGCTGAATCACAGACCGAAACCCCTTTGACTCATCACATATCCCACCCTCAGAGTGGAGCCGAAGGAACACTCGGAAACCCCTAACTCTTCCTTTTTCCCTCCCTCCCGGGAAAAAAATCAGCATTTTGATGTAACTTACCCGCACTATGCCTTATTTGAAAGGTGAAGGGTTGGAGCGAAAGGTACCACCACGTAATCCTAGCGTTTGAATCCTTCATCGTGTCTAACCATTTTAAAGAAGCGTGATCTGTGATGAGTACAAAAGGTCGTCCCAGAAGATAGTATTTTAAAGACCGTCCATTTTACTGCCAGACATTCTTTCTCCACTACCGAATACCTCTGTTCTCTGGACAGTAACTTCCGACTGATGTATAGTATCGGGTGTTCTATACCATCTCTCTCCTGGGACAGAACCGCCCCCAGACCAGTCTGCGATGCATCTGTCTGCAGGACGAACTCGCGGCTGAAATCCGGGCTTATTAATGCTGGGGCTTGACTCGAATTAGTTTTAATAGATTCAAAGGCCGTCTGACACTCTGCACTCCACTTAATTTTATTTGGAGCGTTCTTTTTAGTGAGATCAGTGAGGGGGTCGCTATAGTGGAAAAGTGTGGAATAAAGAGGCGGTAATAACCAGCCAACCCTAACAGTGATCTCACCTGGGTTTTCGTGGTAGGTACCGGTGAATCCAACAAAGCCTGGACTTTTGAAACCAACGGTTTCACTCTACCCTTACCCATTATGAAACCTAAATATTTAGTTTCTTCTTTTCCAATAGCGCACCTTGCCCCACCCTCCTCAGAGACTGTAAGAGGGCTTCTAATCTAGTCAAATGTTCTCTCCAGGAAGAACTATAAATGACTACATCGATATACGCAGCTGCATACTCTCGATGAGGTTGTAAAACCCTGTCCATTAGTCTCTGAAAAGTAGCAGGCGCTCCATGAATGGAATTTGCCAATATCCTTTCGTCAGATCCAGAGTTGAAATAAACCGAGCTCGCCCCAGCTTGTCTAAGAGTTCATCTACTCGAGGCATGGGATATGCATCAAACTTGGAGTTAGCATTTACCCTCCTAAAATCGATCCATAATCGTAGTGACCCAACTGGCTTGTCTATTGGTACTATTGGGCTACACCACTCGCTTCGGGAAGGTTCAATTACCCCAAGTTTCAACATACACTCCACCTCCCTCCGAACAGAATCTCTCCGACTCTCTGGAATGCGATACGGTCTCTGTCTAACTCTTAGACTTGGCAGAGTGATAATAGCATGTTCAATCAAATGCGTTCTTCCAGGCACGTTAGAAAACACATCACCGCATATTCCACTACTATTAATTAGATTGCTTACCTCTTCACGCTGATCAGGAGTTAATTGTTCCCCCATCGGGACCTCAGTTGCTAACTCTGGCTCAATTGAGGGTCCAAAGTCCTCTCCCTCCTGTGCAGGAAATATAAAATGGATTCCCGTTCTTTCCATGTTTTCAGGAGATTAACTTGATAAATTTGACTTTCTTTCCGACGCCCAGGCTGTCGGATCTCATAATTGACTTTACCAATTGTTCGAATAACATGAAAGGGACCCTGCTTTAGCAAACAACTTAGATTCTGGTGAGGGCAGCAATAACAACACTTTGTCTCCTAGTCGAAAATTCCTAATTCTTGCATGTTTATTGTAGCTTTGTTGCTGCTTCTGCTGTGCCGCTCTGAGATTCATGTGCCAATCGACTGACTAATTCTAAGCGATCGCGTAACTGCAACACATATTTTACTACATTTTTAGACTCCTTTGACTGTTCTTCCCAGCCTTCTCTTATGAGATCCAAGATACCCCGCGGCTGCCGACCGTACAAGAAGAGCTCAAACGGGGAAAACCCCGTTGAGGATTGTGGTACCTCGTGAACTGCAAAGAGCAAGTAGGGAAGCAGTTTAGCCCAATTGCGTTTTTCTTGATCTACAAAGCGGTGCAACATATTTTTCAAAGTCTGATTAAATCGATCAACAAGCCCATCCGTTTGAGGATGAAAAACTGAGGTTCTAATTGAACGGATTTTCAATAATTTATATAGTTGCTGAATACAGTCTGACATAAAATTAGTGCCCTGATCAGTGAGAATTTCTTTCGGGATTCCCACCCTAGAGAATATTTTTACCAATTCATTTGCTACAGCTACTGCATTCATAGAGCGTGAGGGAACAGCTTCTGGATATCTCGTTGCGTAGTCCGCTACTACCAAAATATACCGATATCCTGACTCTGCTCTCTCCAGAGGGCCTACTAAATCTACACCAATCCTTTTAAACGGTACCCCAATAATTGGCAGTGGAACCAGAGGTGTGGGTGAACTGACTTAGGGGCAGCTAATTGACATTCAGGACACTCCGATACATACTTCCGCACAAGACCATAAACCCCAGGCCAAAAAAACCGGTCCGGAATTCGTTCCTGAGTCTTTTCAGTTCCTAAATGACCTGAAAATGGAATGTCATGCACCAATCTCATGACTTCTGACTGAAAAGGCCTAGGAACCAATAACTGTTTTACGAGCTGTCCCGTCCCGGGAGCCTGGGTTATTCTATATAATAAGTGCCCAGATACAGAAAAATACAGAAATACCACTGGTTGTCCTTCCTGCATATCCTTCCCCTCAATATATCTAACCTGTTTCCAAGCATATTGTAACGTGGGATAATTTTGTTGTTCATATCCCAAATCAATATCTCGGTCCCAATGGTTAGGTACACCAAGAGGAGTGTCTTTTATTGCATGACCTTCCACCTCAGTAACCTCGCAGCCCCGGTTACACTGAATACCTACTCCCTTTCCCTGCCGTTTAAGCAATTGGTTTACTTTTGCGTCAGACCCCTCCCCTTGTCGTCTTAGAGTTCCCTCATATTTTTCCACTCGACGCTCTCTTCTTGTTTTTCTTCGGCGGATTTTAGGGTTAAACAGTTGGATTGCAACGGAAAAATCTCACCAATTGTTTTCTTCTGTTGCTTTGATTGTCCCCTGGTAGAAACCAAGACCATTTCCCGACCTAAAATACGATAAAAAAACGGCCAGTCTCTTCCCAGGAGAACAGGGTATGGTAAACATTGCGCTACAGCCACTTTAACATAAGTTGAATAATCACCTATAGTAAGTCTAACTTTAGTGGTGGGATAAACCCGAGTTTCTCCATGAATACAGGAGATAGCCACTTTACCCTGTGGCTCCCAGGCTACCCCATCCAAGAGACCTTACTCTTTCCACCAACCTGTACTCTTAACTGATAAGGGCCCTCCTGACATTCCCCAGTGTTCTTACCTGTTACTGCTGACCAAGATCTTTTCGCCAGGTCCACCTCCATTACTGGACAATTCCTGGCAATATGTCCGGGCTCATTACAGCAGTAATACATTAGGGTCGGAGGCATCAAAGGAGTTGATCTGTCCTGCGAGTCAATGACCGGCAGATTGGGGCTTTTTCTCTCGCCCAGGATGGGGCTAACCTCGGCCTTCATGGTCTGAAGGTCTGGTTACCCCCTCTGGGCTTCATTGGCTGGTTTGTCCGAGTTAGTTTAGGGGCAGGAGTGGGATCTGAGCCGGCGCCTTCGTTCGCGTCTTCATATGCCTCCAGCAGGAGGATGGCATCCTCGAGAGTGGTAGGTCGATTCCTCTTAATCCATTCTCGATTCCCTGGCGGTAGTATAGACGCGAACTGTTCTATAACTATCTTCTGCACCAGTTCTTGGGGTGTCTGTTCTTCTGGCCGCAGCCACCGGGTGCACTAATCCAAAAGATATTGTCCCACAACCTGGGGCCGCATCCCCTTGGACAGCTGGTATTCCCGAAAACGGCGCCGGTATGTTTCCTCCGTGATCCCGAGGCGTGAGAGAATGGCTTCTTTTACTTTATCGTAATTCCCTGCATCCGTGGCCGTCAGGGCTCAGTAAGCTGTCTGAGCTTCCCTGTCAGGCAGGGTGCCAATTTCATAGCCCAATGTTCCTTAGGCCACTCTGCGACCTCCGCCACTCTCTCAAAAGTAATCAGGAAAGCCTCGGGATCATCTTCCGAGGTCATCTTCTGTAGCTTTGGCTGTGCTGCAAACATCCGGGCGACTGCTATCTCTGATGTTGGTGGAGATATTGATAGTTTCTCCACCAGCTGTCCAAAGAACTGGGCGAGCTGTTCCTGGTGCCGTGTCTCTCTTTCCTCTCGCTTCTCTTCCTGCTCCCTAAACATTGCCAAAACTGTAGCTGGATCCATTTTCACTTCTGACACCATGTGTGAGGTGAGAGTGTATTAATGGAATGTCCAGACAGTAATTTATGTGTACAGAAATAAATAGATTTATTATTATTTTCTATACACACACAAAAAAAAAAACAACAAAAGAAAACAAAACTGCGTGAGGGAGGGAGGGAGGGAGTAAAAATCCAAAAACAGGTAGTGAAACTCATCCTTATTCGTCTTCCCGGCGTACCCGGACATAAACAAAAAAAGACAAAAGAAATATTAGTAAAAGTTTTCAAAAAACCCGCTACTCAATTTTTGTCTCTCCCTCCGCCCTATACTCCGCCTATTTTCCTTCGGACCAACCCCGAGCACAGAAGTACGTTCCCTTTAGTATACAACGTCCCGCATCTGTAGTCAGTGGAACACCAATCCCCAACTGACAAGTGTCCTTATCCTTCACTTGACTCCAATGGCTGGAATTTACATACTCGTACTTCTGCCCCTCACCAAGGTGCCGCCCCTCATAAAGATGACTTTCGTCATGGTCAGAAGATCTTGGTAAGGGAAGTCCCGAGTTGGTTTGATGCCTTCTACTGTCGGGAGGCTGAATCACAGACCGAAACCCCTTTGAGTCATCACAGGGATACTAAAGTAAAGAAATACATTTATGGAAGGGCTTTGCCCCCCTTTTCATGTGCAGGGATCCTCACCCTGTCACAGCCTGGATCAGAGGGAATGTGTCCGTTCGGTACATCTGTATTTGTTTTTTTTTCTTGTTTTTCTTTTTTTTTTATGTGATTACTTTCCTTGTTATTGAAATTACAATGCAATGATCCAGGTGCTTGTATTGATTACAATAACAGTATTAGCAGTACCATTACAGAGAATATCATAATCCATGTAAATATATTTAAAAGAACTAGTTAGTAATTCAAATTTTAAAAAAAGTACAGGTGTTTATTTTTTACCCCGTTCTCAACGATGATAAAACCACAAGCCTGTATTTAACATTCTCTCCGCTGTCTGGTTTCTTCTGGCATTTGTAACTTTAACTGATCAACAATATATTGTTAAACTATCATACATGTTAAACTGATATATTATCGTTAGTGCAACTGCTAAGTACACATTTCTGTTGGTTTTGGTAATTAAAAAAAAAAAATAATAATTTACCTTAATTTCTTAAATCAAAGTTTAATACACGTTTAGTCATTGTAATAGTTGCAAGCCAGACTTCTCAAAACAGAACCACCACTCGATGATTGTAAACATCATAAAAAGGTAAATGGTGTGTGTTTCGAAGCGGTTTGCTGTATCCTGTCTGAACTCTCATATCATGCTTTGTGTCTTGCAGATGACATCATCTGGCCTGAAGGGGATGATGCCCTGCCTCCCGATGCCCAGGATCTCATCACCTGCCTGCTGAGACAGAGCCCCCTGGAGCGCATTGGCACGGGTAAGAGAGAGAGAGAGCGCGCTAATCAGGATAGATTCTCTAAACGGCTTTACAACTCATATTTCCTTTTATAAAGATTGTAATTTCCATATCTGTAATATTTCTATGTTTGTTTTATAATACCCAAATCCTGCAAAAACTTAAATATTTGATACATAACTAAGGAATCAGAATAGAACACGATTCTTGACATGGCTGCAAGCCTTCAGTGTCTATCTGTGAGGTACAAAAAAAAAAATCTGTGCACTTCTAATTGTAGACACGTGTACTGCACTGTCAAAACCTACTGACTGCTTCTCTTTGTGCAGGTGGGACCTTTGAGGTGAAGCAGCACCCCTTTTTCTATGGGCTGGACTGGAATGGGCTTCTCCGTTACAAAGCAGAGTTCATCCCACAGCTGGAGGCTGAGGACGACACCAGTTACTTTGACAGTGAGTGCAGAGAGGCCCATTCACCACTTCCAGGAGGAGCTGTCTGTACTGGATGCTGGCATTCTTCAACCTGAAATGTGGTTTCTTCAAGGTTGTAGCTTACAGAATAATGCAACGTGTCATGCACCTCCATTCATGGGTCTCAAATGAGTAGTTTTGAAAGAAACACATGGCAAACATGTATTTTCATTTTCTAACTTTTTATTTGGTACTCCGACTTGGTTTAGGAAATCTGTTTGCAAGCTTTGGTTTTTAGATAATGTTACACTTCTTTGGCCCCAGCCCTTAAACGCTGCCTTTCCTTTCATTAACCAATCAGCTGCTTTCCCTGTTGACTGACCTGCTTTGCAGCCAGTGACATGATTTGATCCAGAAGACACAGCTGAAGTGAAATGTCTTAGCAAGTGAAACAGTACATACTTTGACAGCAAGGCAAACCTGAGAATGTAATCTAGTGTAGGACCAGAGCGTACGTGTTGGCCATAACTACCCCGCTAGTATGCACCACAGATGGATTTTTTAGAGCATTTTATAGCACTGGGGAATCGTCAAGAATTAAGCAGCAATCTATCTGGTGCAATACAGGTGGATTCCCTGGTGAGTTATAGGGTATCGGTTCTTCAGCTCCCTTCTATCTGCAGGTTAGAAATGAACTGAAGCTGAGCTGCATTCTTTCTCCACAGCGCGGTCTGAACGATATCACCACCTGGACTCGGAAGAGGACAATGAAACCAATGATGAGGAATCCTCTCTGGAAATCAGGCAGTTTTCATCCTGCTCACATCGATTCAGCAAGGTACAGCAACACCGAGTGAGCCCCATACAGGCAGGGGGGCTGGAGGGAACCTTAAAATCGGGATTGCAGGACTCATATTGGGCTTCCATTTAACATCAAGAACACGACGTACAAAGTATGAAAAACGTGTGCACTATTTGAAGGAATAAAGTGAAAAGGGTGTTTTTAGGTATGTTATTATACTAGGACTGAATCAGAATGTAGTTTCCTCTCTGTAATCAGCCCAGTTCTGTAATATTCCCTCTATTGAATCAGAATGCAGTTTCCTGTCTGTGATCAGCCCGGTTCTGTAATATTCCCTGTATTGAGTGGGTATGGATTGATGGCTGTGTTTCAGGTATACAGCAGCTCAGAGTACCTGGCGAACCCTTCCAATCTGAGCTTCTCCTCGATGGAGCGCAGTCACAGTGAGGAGAAGGAGGAAAACAGTGGAGACCAGAGATGCACGCCAGGCAGCTCCAGGCAGAGGTAAGCATACCTTTTCATCTCTGAGCACTGTTGTCTTTTACTCTCTTGATTTAATTGTGTCCTCTTAACTTGAATGATGTTTGAAATCATTCTACGTCGTTCTAATTGCAACTACTAAATCTTCAATGCAAAGGAAGTCGTTCACTCCAGTCCCCGTGTCTCTGTGACCGATGTACAAACAGCTTTAAACCCGTCCTTATGGCCACTATCGTAGCATGCACTTCTGCTGTCAGCTGTCGTCAGCATTTTTACAAAAATAAGTGTTATCCTCCTTAAAGTACTACTGTGGTTTGTAATAGAAGCACTAATGTTCTCTTCAGTGCATCACAAGGACGACTGAATCAGACAGTTCCTGGAGATTTGAATACACACATTTAAAATGCACGCAATTCAGAGACTTGCATTCTGAACATACCATTAAAACTGGTATGTAAGGAGGGAATCGGACACTGATTTATTTGTTCCAACCGCTTATTCAGTGGAAAAATAGATCGCTTCATTGATGCCCAGCCACCGAAATTAGAGCAGTATGGCTCTATATAAACATTTTCATAAATAAAAAAAATGGTGAATGTTCTTAGTTAATTCTTAAGTCAAGATTCTGCCTATAGAAAAAAGCACCGGAATGGTGTTCCGGCTCGAGTACATCACTGGTTATGGCAATGATGATGCTCTCTTTTCTTGTAACGGTAAAGTAAACAGTTCTGTATTTTTACATTTGTATTGTGGGGGAAAGGGGCTAGCGGTAAATTGTGTAAGTTTCAAACTGAAGCCATATTCAGGGTTTATCTATCCAGTAATAAAAAAATACTATTAACTAAAAGGCTCAAAACTGTAGATTGTGCATGTTCCTTGTTAGTAGCTGCCAGTCTGTTTTTCATTCAACAGTTTCCTTCAGTTTTCTTGACAGTTTTTGTAGATTCGGTATTCGGTTCAGTATTCGGCCGAATCTCAAAGTTGGATTCGGTGCATTCCTAATTGCAAACATCAGTAATGTAAGGGGACCCAAAATATTGCCTTACTATTTGGTACACAGCTGTATGCTATGATTCTTTCTGAACCATTGATCCACTTTGTTTTAATTCAGTCTGATTACTGGCTTGGCCTTCAGTTGATTTGAGTGTGTAATACAGAGGGTGTAACTTGTGAAGTTGGTCCTGTGAGCTGTGCTGCGGACCCAGTATGTAAAGCATGTCCTTCACTCCTCCTCCCCCAGCCTTCGGCCCAGGGCCTCCTCCAGCTCCTCCCAGCCCGAGCGCAGTGCCAGCCCCCTGGTGATGAGCAGCACACACAGCCTAGAGACCATGCCTCGACTGGCCTTCAGCACCGAGGACCAGGGTGAGACCAGGTTTTTTACATTTCTATTACTGCATGGTGTTTGCAGTCTTTAGGTGACTTATGTTGCGCCAATATTGAGTTTGCTAAATCTGCTTTTACCGGGCTTTGAACTGCTTTGTCTGGAGAAAGTTCCTCATTCCGTTTAAATCATGTCATAGCCTTTCAACTCTATATTTATGTAGTCGGACAGAGTAGGCAGGGCTGGCAGAGCTGAAAGGTTGTCACATGATTTAAATGGAATGAGGAAGGCTGTTCAGTCCTGGCATTTAGGATTCTCCAGACAAGCTCAAAGCAGAAAAATTATAACTCGATATTGGAGCAACAGAACCCGGAATCACTTACAAACTCCATAAAACAGCAAGGGGAACGTAAAAAAGGCAATGAAAACTTTAAATAAGGGGCAATCAATTCAGCAGGATACATTTTTCCACACTAGCCCCAGCATTGAATCTTTAATTATGGGTTTTAAGAATTACTAAATAACAATAGTTCAAATCACTGTTATTAAAGGTCTCTCCTGACATGTTATACAGTGTTTTCATGAGTAATTGTACAATGAGATCATATTCATTGTTATATAAGATTTTATAATAGGCGCTGGCACCACAGTTGAAATGTAGTCGTTCGTTTAACACTGAAGAAGGCATGAGCCCAAAACGCTGTTAGCTTGGCTTTACCTTCTCATTGAGTGTTTTGAAGCTGTAGAGGAAGTCATTCATGAATAGAAAGACTATTCTAGGATACCTAGTTAAATGGTTTCTGTGTGCCTAACACCACAATGTAAATACGCAATTATATTAGATAATGGTGTGCTGTTTTGAGTTCACTTCTGTTTAATACTGGAGCAGTGTCTGAGTTCTCTGCAGTGTAGCAGTAGAGAGCTGTGCACACAGCATGTCTCTGTATTGTATTTCCTAAGCATATGTCTCTCTTGTATTTCCTGAGCATGTCTGTATTGTATTTCCTAGCGGATGTTGTGGTCCCCAGTCTTCAGCGGATTCGCCTGCGCAGTAACAGCACCGGCACCAAGCACTCCACTCCCCAGGACCACATGCGCAGCCACCGCTTCGGATACCAGCTGGACACCCTAGAGAAACCTCGAGTGCCCCCCAGGAACAAGGTCCCCAAGTCAGCCTCGGTGTCGACCCTGTCCCTCATCATCACTGCCGGTAACCTCGCCCAGCTGACTCTACCAAGAAGCTTTAAAACCAGCTTCCTCCTTCAACAAAAGGATTGCCCTTTCATTGTGGTGATCTTGTTGTGCTTGGCTTGTCCCGTCCTTGTGTAGGTTTAGAAAATACAAACAGGTGCTTCCTGGTAGCCTTCCACTTTCTGTGGTGTAAATGAGATCAGTCTGGCCTTACTCCCATAAATACAAAACATGTGACAGAGCTTCCTCCATATGTAATCATTTGATAATGCAGTTCACTGTTAGTCCAGGTTATTTTCCTGTTAAAAAATGTAAATGATCCAATGTTTCATTTAGAATTGGCAGGAAACAAATCATTATTACCATATTTCACTAAAGAAAACTAGTAAAATATATCTATTGGGGGGGGGGGGGATAGACCCAATAATTACCCCGTAATTGATTTTTTTAAAAAACACTATACCACCCCTAAAAGAAAAACCTGATTCATTCATTCATTCATTCATTAATATGGTGTAACTCTATACCCAATATGTGTGTGTGTGTGTACATTAGCTCACTTTTGTGTCCTTTCCTGTGTTTCCAGATGACATGGGGAGTGGGCCCACGACGAGTCCCATCTCTCCACACTCTCTCTCCTCCAACCCCTCCTCACGAGATTCTTCCCCCAGTCGAGACCTCTCCCTGGGCACAAGCAGCCTGCGGCCGCCCATCATTATCCACAGCTCCGGGAAGAAGTACGGCTTCACCCTGCGAGCCATCCGTGTCTTCTTGGGAGACAGCGACGTCTACACTGTGCACCACATGGTCTGGGTGAGACACATTCACTGGGATCCCCGGAGCCTTGACTTGTCTCGGACTCCTCTTTTTATCCTCTCTGAACCCTGCCATTATCACGCACTGTAGCATCTCTCTGGCATTCACTGTCATTGGGATTCATAACCCTCTCATGGTGCAAATTAAAGCCTTGAAGTTTGATAAAATAATATCGTTACTTTTTAACTTTTAAACCAGTTGTTTTGCTTGTTTCAGAGTGTGGAGGAGGACAGTCCGGCTCACGAGGCAGGGCTGAGAGCTGGGGACCTCATCACACACGTGAACGGGGAGTCCGTGCAGGGCCTGGTGCACACAGAGGTGGTGGAGCTGCTGCTCAAGGTGAGGGTGCTGTCCGTCTCTGTCTTTTGTGTTTTTCTTGTTAATTTTGTATTATTTTTGTTTCTTTCTTTTAAGTGCTACCTAATGATTCTTAACTCTATTATATTGACTGAAAATAATGAAGTGCTTTGTCGCTTTTTTTTTTTTTTTTGCTTTTGTTTGTACAGTCAGCACTCACATGTCCGACCCTATAAAATGTTTACTTCAGTGACGGTTAAATGCGCGCGACGCATATCTGATTATTTCATTTTGGCCCATTCCAACCCCTGTATATTTTTTGTGTTCCCTGAAAAACGGACAATATCAAAAATACATATCTGGTACGTATTGTAGTGGTAAGTAAAGGTAAATCTAAAATGTTATCCATGTGTAAAACATAAGTCAATGCAATTTAGCAAAGTCAAACGATTTAAAAAAACAAAACAAAAAAGTTTCTCGAATTAACCACATCGAAAGTCAATATTCAAAATTGCAGAATGTAGTGCTCGATAAGGCCCAAACGTCACAGTTCACTTGCAAATGAAAAGGCACAAAAACAACTAAAGATAAAAAAAAATAAAAATTAAACCCGTCACATTATCTAAAACTGTTTTTAACTTTTACATTACCCTAGCTTGTCTCGCTCGCTTTGTTTTGTCTGCATTTTCGTCAGGTGAAACTGGAGGAAGCGCTGTGTAACTGCACAATAAAAACTGATTGATTTGGCATTAGAGAGAATTTTATTTATTTATTTTTAAAGGGGCTGTGACAGATATTTATTTATTTTGTAACATTGAAAGGGGCTGTGACAGATATTCAGATAAATTGTAACATTAATTTGTTACATATATTAGATATATATAATATAATATATATTATATATTATATATATATATATATATATATATATATATATATTGGGGATTGATTTTATTCTTAATACAAGGGAGGTAAAACGCGACTGACGTGTATCTGGGTAACAGACATCCCGAGTGCTGACTGAAATACAGTTTCTGTCTTGTTTTTTTTTTTTGTTTTTTTTTTGTTCAAATGTTTTTTTTGCAGAATTCATAAAACCCAGTGATTTGTGGCTTATTTATTTAGTCGTAACTAATTAAATCTTTTTGTTCTGTAATGGTGACTGCCTGGACTGAATTAGTGTCCAGTGTGATACCAGCCCTGTTCACAAGCAGGGCTGGCTGAGTGGTTCGGTTTCTGTGCTGCAATGGCACCTGATCGACTTGTGTCGCTTGTTCTCAATTCAGAGTGGTAACAAGGTAGCTCTGCAGACGACTGCCATGGAAAACACCTCGATAAAGACCGGGCCGGCCCGCAAGACCAGCAGTAAGAGCAAGATGGCTCGGAGGAGCAAGAGGAACCGCAAGAAGGATGGGCAGGACAGGTGAGACAGCAGTACACCAGCACGTTGTCATCCAAGTTTAAACGTCACATGTAGGGGGGCTCTTATGGTATAAGAAAGAGATCATGGGCCGTTTCTGGCTGCTCACAATGTCTTATCAGAAGAGATGTCTCCAACCGAGCTTCACAAGATTGCACTCAGGAAGTACTATAAATCACTGGAAAAAGTCCTGAATTTTTAACTTTCAAACTGAGCCGAATGCCTATGTGCGGGATGACGTCTACACAAGGATAAGACATACCGTCCATAACTGTTAAACACAGTGCTGAATTTGGAAATACTACAGAACTTCCATGACAAACATTTCCACTATAAGTCTCCCTCGGTGTCTTCATAGTTGAAATGTTTGTCATTGAATGTATTACATTTCTTTGAGTATTTCTAAAGGATAAGATGTACTGTTGATATCTCATACAGTTTGTAACTGGGCGTTTCATACTGGACGTCAATAGTGAAGCTGTCATGTTTCTCTGATTCTTGCAATTGTAGACCAATTCAAATCTCTGTAATGATATTAAACTCTCTCGTGTCATCTCTGCAGGTGGCAGTCGATCTATAAGAAGCTCTCCAAACAGCCGACTGTCCTGCACGCCAGCCGCAGCTTCTCCTCCGGGCTGCAACACTCGGTGTCCTCCAGTGAGAGTGTGCCAGGGTCCCCCACGCACAGCCTGTCCCCCGGACCCTCCACCCCCTCCCGCAGCCCCGCCCCGGACCTGCCCTCGGGTGAGAGCCCGTCACACAGGCTTCCCAGTAATCACTTAGAAAACATAAATCAAGTACTGTATGCAGCTAGCATCAAAAGTTTTGCATCATCTAGAATTCTAGGATTGAGACAGTAAAAAAAAAACAACTCTATGAACATAATTTAGATATTTTATTTAACATTGTGTAATCAAAGACACTACAAAATGATCGCAAAAAGTGTACCGGAAGCCATAATAACAGTATTTCATGTTAGATTTCAAAATGTCACATTTTTCAATTTTTGTTATTTTTTTCATTAAGTATATGGACAACTACAAAGCGGTGTGTAACTCAATATGTTAACGTAACATTATTCAGCAGGTTTCATTCGACTTTATGAAGAAAAAATGTGTTCATTCTATATTACAAAATGTTTGGCCATAGCTGTGTCTCTAATTTTCATTAACTCTTTTTAAGCCCCTGTGTGTCAGTCAAACATAGTAAAATAAGTAAGACGCACACATTTTATATACACGTTTTAATTTTTATGAACAATAAAAAATATCAATTTTTGAAAATAACACAAACATCATGCTAAAAAACTTATCAATTTTTTTGTAAATAACAACACTTGCAATGAACAGCAAAATTAAATTATTTGTAAAACATATTTATAAACAGGAAAACCATATATATGTAAGATTTATGATAAGTAATAAAAACTGTTTAGTCTCTTTGTGAAGTACTCTCTTGTTTGTTGTTGGTGCGAGCGCACAGGAGTGTGAACAGCGTGAAAGCATACAGAGATGAACAGCAGGGTGTATTGCTTTGGTGTAGAATCAAAGGGTAGTGTTACTGCAAGGCAAAACCGATTTTTCAAGTAACCTTTAAATAATATACATTTTTCTTCCTTTGCAGATACCAATTCTCCCCCCAGCACATCCCCTTGCTCCAGCACTCCCAGCTCCCCAGCAGGACACATCCGCCCCAGCTCCCTGCATGGCCTGGCCCCCAAACTGAGCAACCAGCGCTACAAGGTGGGACGCCGCAAATCAACCAGCAGCATCCCCCCCTCCCCGCTGGCCTGCAACCCCTGCCCACCCCCTCAGCCCCCCTCTCCCCAGCGCTCCCCCTCCCCTCTGCCTGGCTTCACCAAGAGCCTTCACTCTTCCTACCATGGCAAGACTCTCTCTCCTCCAACCATCATCCGTCACACAGTCAGACCCCGCAGCGCCGAGCTCCCTCGATCCCCCCTCCTCAAGAGGGTCCAGTCTAATGAGAAACTGTCTGCTTACCACGGAGAGAAGGGCTACGTACCATGTAAACACACGCTGGAAGTCCTGGACACTGGTGAAGCTCTAGGGGATTCCAAGGGGGAGTGTGGCAGTGCGTTCGGATACATGGACTCCAGTGTGAGCGAGCAAGGTCATCTCAGCTACTTGGGAGCCCAGAGACTGAGAGACGACGACAGGGTGGTGATGAGGAAACTGAACCTGTCTGAGCGCAGGGACTTTTTCAAGAAGCAGGAAGCAGTGCAGGAGGTGAGCTTCGACGAACCTGATGCGGGAGCATCCAGCGAAGAGCCAGAGCAAAAGGGGCCTCCCGCGTGCAGACGGCAGTTCAAAGCATCTTGGATTGCGAGCGACCAGAAGGGAGAGGGGAGGAAGACTTGCGTGCCTCAGATTGCTGTGCAGGGCTCAGAAGAGAAGTCCTGGGAGTGTCAGGAGCTGTACTCCATGTGCCAAGATGGAGAGAAGGAGAGGGTGGCAACTGGTAGACCAATATCAGTGCTACTCACAACGGAGGATGATTTGGGAGTCAGGAAAGGGCAAAGGACCACATCCACTGACCTGTCACATTCCATGTCAGAAAGATACAATTTGAATGAGAAAGCAGGAAAGGAGGACCTGTCTCTCTCACATGGGAAAAGGAAAGGGAAGATGAAAGAATAAACAGTTGGGTTTTTATCCCGTATCTGAAGGAATTTTAATGAAGAAATACGTTCCAGTCTTTGAACCCTCATAAATGACCCGTCTTCATGCAACCTATGACAATTTTAAGACCGAACTGTCACCAAAAGCATCTTTTCTACAAAAAAGGAGAGGATCCTTATTTATGCAGCCCAACTTTTTTGATTTTGTGTATATATTTTTTTTTAAAAAGGAGTGTTTTGCCATTTATTTATGGCTTTTTGTAATAGGATTTGTAATAAGGGCCAAGAGAAACACTGAACGTGACATTTTTTAAATGTGTGTTCCAGGGGCACCAGGCCTTTACTATTTTAGTAGGACTTTTTTAAACCAAATTTATAGATAAGACACCATGGTTCAATACTAAGTTAGACACCTTATTTACACTTTTCTACTTAAACTAGTTGACAATAGATTTATTATTAAAAATATCACTGACTTATCTAAAAAAGAAAAAAACAGAAAACTAATGCCCGTTTTACACCACCAGATTCGCCACTTACCAAACATCTCAAACATCTAATCTCCAAAATTCAGCGGATACACCAAAGTGTAACCATTAACCCTGTCCCTCATGGAAATGTCCTAAAAACAAATATGGTGTTTCTTCCATCTCCTGGGAGTGTTGCAGGAGGACAGTTTAATAGGTGTACCCACTGTACTTTGATGTTAGTTGTTAGTTTCTAAGAGCTTTGTGACAGAAAGAGAAAGGGCATATAAGCAAGGGGTATGCGGTGATGAGTGGTGTTTCACAGCTTGCTGAGGTGTGCTGTGATGAGCGGTGTTTCACAGCTTGCTGAGGTGTGCGGTGATGAGTGGTGTTTCACAGCTTGCTGAGGTGTGCTGTGATGAGCGGTGTTTCACAGCTTGCTGAGGTGTGCTGTGATGAGCGGTGTTTCACAGCTTGCTGAGGTGTGCTGGGATGAGCACAGCTTGCTGAGGTGTGCTGTGATGAGCGGTGTTTCACAGCTTGCTGAGGTGTGCTGGGATGAGCGGTGTTTCACAGCTTGCTGAGGTGTGCTGTGATGAGCGGTGTTTCACAGCTTGCTGAGGTGTGCTGTCGGTGTTTCACAGCTTGCTGAGGTGTGCTGTGATGAGCGGTGTTTCACAGCTTGCTGAGGTGTGCTGCGGTGTTTCACAGCTTGCTGAGGTGTGCTGTGATGAGCGGTGTTTCACAGCTTGCTGAGGTGTGCTGTGATGAGCGGTGTTTCACAGCTTGCTGAGGTGTGCTGGGATGAGCGGTGTTTCACAGCTTGCTGAGGTGTGCTGGGATGAGCGGTGTTTCACAGCTTGCTGAGGTGTGCTGGGAGCGGTGTTTCAGCTTGCTGAGGTGTTGTGATGAGCGGTGTTTCACAGCTTGCTGAGGTGTGCTGTGATGGATGAGCGGTGTTTCACAGCTTGCTGAGGTGTGCTGGGATGAGCGGTGTTTCACAGCTTGCTGAGGTGTGCTGGGATGAGCGGTGTTTCACAGCTTGCTGAGGTGTGCTGGGATGAGCGGTGTTTCACAGCTTGCTGAGGTGTGCTGGGATGAGCTTGGTGTTTTGCTGAGGTGTGCTGGGATGAGTGGTGTTTCACAGCTTGCTGAGGTGTGCTGGGATGAGCGGTGTTTCACAGCTTGATGAGGTGTGCTGTAATTCTCATGTCAGGGAAGCAAAGTGTTCCTGAAGTGACTATTGCTCTAAAAGACCACTAATTTAATTAGATGAGTTTTGATAACTATCAGATACAAGGTGATATGTCCCTTCCCTTACCCTAACTTAGAAGATAAATCTTTTTGTGTAAACCAGACTTTTTATACAATCTTCATTTCAGAACTAAAAAAGAACTACATTTATCACCTTTAAACCAAATATAAAGTATTCCATCCTTAACTTGAAAAATATTTTATTACATCAAATACAAACAGTGTTATTTTAAAATCTCTGTAAGCAAAGATGTGTGCCCACGCTTAAATGAAGGACACTAAGTCGACTTAATATTCCAGGCACAATTGTCTGTTTTTAAAGGGGTAGGGATTTTAGCATCTTTTTACGTTTTGTGAATCCATTTTTTGAAAAGGCATGAGTAGCTGGATGTTGATCCCTGGCTTTTTCATTTCATTTCTGCTCCAGTCAGCTTTTCTCCAACAGCTGTTTGTAGAGCTTGCCAAAAAATACATTAAGAAGCAGGGTGTGCTGTGCATTATACCTTTAAGGGCTTGAGACATAAGCATTTTAGTAGGTAGGATAGATTATAAAACTGCATTGAAGTCTTGCTAGTTTGATTTATAAATTAAATTTATTGTTTATTTCAGTATTACAAAATGTAGCCCTGTTGAGTTTTATAGGATTGGATGAAATTCTGATTTTTAACCAGAAAACAACACCTGAAAGAAAAGAAAATCTGTGTTTATAAAGAATACCAGAGGCTAATCATTTTGTTCAGGTATAGCACACACAGTTCGTTTGAGTCATTCTCTGGATGCATCAGAACTCGAGTACTTGATTGCTGCATATGCAGGGTGGTTAACAACGCACCACAGGATACATGTGTAATATCAGAATAACCCACGTGGTTGTGGTTAGATTCACTTTGTTCAAGACCAGGTGTGTAATATCAGAATTAGCCATGTGGTCGTGGTAAGATTCACTTTATATATCGTTTTATGTTTAAGACAGGAGTTAAAGCAATAGAGCTCTCAAACTTCACTCTAGGTTCATCTGGTACACCAGAGTAACGTTTAGCACGTTCCCCTGCAACACCCTAGTGGATGTAAGAAGAGATACATCAATGAGAAATACAACGGAGAGCGCATGTGGTGTTTCTCACATATATACACTGTGTGTTGGTTTGAGAGCTCTTGAGGCCATAAGGGTGCTTTTTATTTATTTTTTTATTTTTTTAACGCACTAAATTAATTAAATGTAACTTTTCTACACTTGGTTTCATGAATATTTGCCATTGATAATGCATTGTCAAATTTGGTCACTGTAGGGAGATGTAGTTTTAACATTGGTTTTGTCAAAAATAAATGTTTTTTAAGCCATTGGCCAAATCCCTTCCCACTAAGAATCCTAGTCACTGTTTAGTGTGGCAGACCCCAGCCTGCCCTTCCTTCAGAGGGGGTGAGAGTGAGCAAGAATATTGTCTCTTATTCATTCATGCGTAAACGTCTGTTAAGTAGCAAAAGAAAGGCTTTTTATGTAGACTGAAAAACATAAATTATTTCAGACCGTGTAGGATAAAAGTCTGAACTGACCGGATGTTTTAGGTTTGACCAGAAATAACTGGATTTTTTATGTAAATGTTGATTTTAAGCTATTTTAACTTTATATAAATGTTGATTTTAAGCTATTTTAAAGTCATGCTTTTAAAGGGTACTCGTAGGTGTAACAAGGGTTTACTTTTTGTATAAACACCACACATTTTAACTTGCATTTTTAATTGACTAGCTAAATTTTTTTTATGTGTTTGCCTATTTTTTTTAATTTTTTTTTAATTTTTTTTGCCCATTTGTGCTGCACATCCCTAAAACTCTAGAATGATAGTTTGTTGTGTTAACCTTTTAAAATGGTCGGATCACCTTCCTTGCGTTTTTGTATTTTTGTTTAATAGGACCTCACTATTGCTGCCTAACCCTTTTCTACTGTATTTGATATAGACTGATGTTTACATTTGCTAATGCTTACATGCAGTATGTGTAGGAAGTAACTTTGCTAAACAGGTGCTCCCAAGTGGCACATACTGTAAAGCAGATGCGCCGTATAGCCTGGACATCGCCACTTCGAGTCCAGACTATTCCACTGCCGACTGCACAATTGGCCGAGAGCTGCCCGGGGGGTGGGGGGTCGTCCAGGGTGTTCTCTGCTTACTGCACACCAGCAACCCCTGTGGTCTGGCCAGGTGCCTGCGGGCTTGCCTGTAAGCTGCTCAGAGTTGCGTTGTTCTTCGACACTATAGCTCTGAGGTGGCCGCATGGTGGGTCTGCAGTGTGAAAAGAAGCGGTCGGCTGATGGCACACTCTTTGGAGGACAGCGTGTTTTCAACTTCGCCCCTCCCGAGGCAGTGCGGAGGTGGTAGCAGTGAGCTGAGCCTAAAAATAATCTAAATTGGGAGAAAATGATAAACAATTGACTACTAAATTTAAAAAAAAAAAAAAAAACTTTGCTAAAAGAAAGACAAAAAAGTTACAAATATAAAACTCCCTACCCGCATGGAGCTTAGTGTTAACATGTTTAACTGAGTTTGTACTGTAATGTGTATCCCTGTGTAAGAAAGTACACAGAACGAGTACACGGAACTGCAAACGCAAGTCAAAAAGGAAGTTAGAAAGGCCAAGAGAGAAATAGAAATGAACATTGCTAAGGGGGCTAAAACCAATTCCAAAATGTTTTTCCAATATTACAACAGCAAGAGAACATTCAAAGAGGACGTTAAATGTCTAAGCGATACAAATGGCAAAATCGTAGATGAAGAAAAAAAAATAGCAAATGAGAACATAAGAAAGTTTCAAACGAGAGGAAGCCATTTGGCCCATCTTGCTCGTTTGGTTGTTAGTAGCTTATTGATCCCAGAATCTCATCAAGCAGCTTCTTGAAGGATCCCAGGGTGTCAGCTTCAACAACATTACTGAGGAGTTGATTCCAGACCCTTACGATTCTCTGTGTAAAAAAGTGCCTCCTATTTTCTGTTCTGAATGCCCCTTTGTCTAATCTCCATTTGTGACCCCTGGTCCTTGTTTCTTTTTTCAGGTCGAAAAAGTCCCTTGGTCGAAATTGTCAATACCTTTTAGAATTTTGAATGCTTGAATTAGGTCACCACGTAGTCTTCTTTGTTCAAGACTGAACAGATTCAATTCTTTTAGCCTGTCTGCATATGACATGCCTTTTAAACCCGGAATAATTCTGGTCACTCTTCTTTGCACTCTTTCTAGAGCAGCAATATCTTTTTTATAGCGAGGTGACCAGAACTGCACACAATATTCAAGATGAGGTCTTACTAGTGCATTGTACAGTTTTAACATTACTTCCCTTGATTTAAATTCAACACTTTTCACAATGTATCCGAGCATCTTGTTGGCCTTTTTTATAGCTTCCCCACATTGTCTAGATGAAGACATTTCTGAGTCGACAAAAACTCCTAGGTCTACTTGTGAAAAGTAATCTATTAAATGATTACTTTTCACAAGTTTTTACACAGGAAGATACTGACAACATGCCCCACATGTCATCCAATTCCTATCCAGTTTTAAATAACTTTAGCATAACCGAGGCAGAAGTGTTAAAGGGACTAGGAGCTCTTAAAATAAAAAAATCTCCTGGGCCAGATGAGATCCTCCCAATAGTACTCAAAGAAATGAAAGAAGTTATTTACAAACCGCTAACCAAGATCATGCAGCAGTCTCTTGGCACAGGGGTGGTACCGACAGACTGGAAAATTGCAAACGTAATACCGATCCACAAAAAGGGAAACAAAACTGAACCAGGTAACTACAGACCAGTAAGCCTGACTTCTATTATATGCAAACTTATGGAAACTATAATAAGATCCAAAATGGAAAATTACCTATATGGTAACAGGGTCCTGGGAGACAGTCAACATGGTTTTAGGAAAGGGAAATCGTGTTTAACTAACTTGCTTGATTTTTTTTGAGGATGCAAGATCGATAATGGATAATTGCAAAGCATATGACATGGTTTATTTAGATTTCCAGAAAGCTTTTGACAAAGTCCCGCACAAAAGATTAATTCTCAAACTGAGCGCAGTTGGGATTCAAGGAAACACATGTACATGGATTAGGGAGTGGTTAACATGTAGAAAACAGAAAGTACTGATTAGAGGAAAAACCTCAGAATGGAGTATGGTAAGCAGTAGTGTACCACAGGGGTCAGTATTAGGTCCTCTTCTATTCCTAATCTACATTAATGATTTAGATTCTGGTATAGTAAGCAAACTTGTTAAATTTGCAGACGACACAAAAGTAGGAGGAGTGGCAAACACTGTTGGAGCAGCAAAGGTCATTCAAAATGATCTAGACAAGATTTAGAACTGGGCAGACACATGGCAAATGACATTTAATAGAGAAAAGTGTAAGGTACTGCACGCAGGAAATAAAAATGTACATTATAAATATCATATGGGAGATATTGAAATTGGAGAAGGAATCTATGAAAAAGACCTAGGAGTTTTTGTTGACTCAGAAATGTCTTCATCTAGACAATGTGGGGAAGCTATAAAAAAGGCTAACAAGATGCTCGGATACATTGTGAAAAGTGTTGAATTTAAATCAAGGGAAGTAATGTTAAAACTGTACAATGCACTAGTAAGACCTCATCTTGAATATTGTGTGCAGTTCTGGTCACCTCGCTATAAAAAAGATATTGCTGCTCTAGAAAGAGTGCAGAAGAGCGACCAGAATTATTCCGGGCTTAAAAGGCATGTCATATGCAGACAGGCTAAAAGAATTGAATCTGTTCAGTCTTGAACAAAGAAGACTACGTGGCGACCTACTTCAAGCATTCAAAATTCTAAAAGGTATTGACAGTGTCGACCAAGGGACTTTTTCGACCTGATAAAAGAAACAAGGACCAGGGGTCACAAATGGAGATTAGACAAAGGGGCATTCAGAACAGAAAATAGGAGGCACTTTTTTACACAGAGAATCGTGAGGGTCTGGAATCAACTCCCCAGTAATGTTGTTGAAGCTGACACCCTGGGATCCTTCAAGAAGCTGCTTGATGAGATTCTGGGATCAATGAGCTACTAACAACCAAACGAGCAAGATGGGCCGAATGGCCTCCTCTCGTTTGTAAACTTTCTTATGTTCTTATTTTGATATGGGAACTGTGCCCTCACACAGTGATTCCATGTTTTATATATAAAATGTTTAGGGTTGTGTACGAGATTTAAGTGTGATTTTCAAATTCCAAGGATCTGCAAGATGGAAATTGCGCCTACAATTGAAATCCAGAAATAAATGATTTACTTTGAAATCTTATGGAATGTATAGGGTATATGTGCAGAAATATTTGTATTGAATCCTGTCAGTGTTTATCTTCTAAACACTGAAACACCAGAGACATTGTTTTGTTGAGGTGCAGCGTATACTTTTCTGTGCTGCTGTCCAGACGCCTTAATACATCAAAACTCCACTAGTTAAAAGATGTATGCTGTATGCTGTCGCACTTTATCCTACTTTGCATATATTTTGCATATATCTTTGCCGATACTCCCTTCTCATAGTGCTACCTAGCATGCTCAAGATTGAAGTCTTTTAAAGATGGTGCGCACATAAGAAAAATGGATGCAAAGTAAGAACAAAATTGCAAAAATGAGCCTGCTTTCCCTGGGGTGGGGGGTGGCGATAAGAATGTTGCAATAGACTGAAAGTTCTGAAAAATCAATGATGTGGTACTAGAAACAGTGTAGGAAATAATTAATTTTTGGCTGTTGCTTGAAGGCATAATTCCAATCTTCTAGACCCTTGTCCTTTTTCCCTTTATTAAAATGCACCCTTTTTCTATAATACTTCTTATAGAACTACTTTAAAATTCCACTTAACCCAAAGGAAAGCAAGAACACCCTACATGAGAGGTTTCAAAATGTACCTCTCATTTGCACTATTAAATGTAGAAAATAAGGTTTAAAGTTTGTTTTGCTTCTTGGAACTTTTAGCATTGGTTAATCCAATAAACCATGTGACATACTGTACTTGACAGGATGTGGCTAGCCACCAAGAATCTATTGCACTGTAATTGAAGAACTGGAAACAAAAAGAAAACGGGGACCAGAGATGCTAGTAAAATAATAGCTTAGGTACTGCACTACAGTGTTTACCAGGATATTCAATTTTATTAGCACATCTATGAAGTAAGCTCCTTCCAACAACTGACGCTAGGATCTTATTTCAGTTATGATGTTGCTATCCTGTTATTGCTTAACTTACCAAATTAAAAACAGCACCATAGTTCTTATTTCTAATGCTACCTAAAATGCCAAAAAAAACATCTTTAGTCATCTTTATCACAGTTGTGTGTTTCATTAGCTGCTTATCATTTAGATTGAATCTTGGGTTTGATATTATCAGGTAAAACTATAAGAAACTGTGAAACTTGGCTTATAGGTTAACATTCTGACCGTTTTGAAGTTGTTGTTTACACTTTTCAGAACAAAACAAAAAAAAAAAGGACAAATGCGTGTGGTTTTGAGATATTTACTTAGTAAATCCCAATTTGGAAAGCCTCTTTTTTTTCAATGTAGTATTGTATGAAATGGTTTGTGTATTACAGTAGATGTGTTGCAAAGCTATAGTAAATACTTTTTCATCTTCCTGTGCATGTTTGCATGTCACAGGTAACAGACACATGATCTCTGCTATGCACGTGCTTCTGTGCCATGAGACAGATCAGTGTTAGAGACCACATCGTGCCCTGGTTTGATAATGTTAGTTGCAAGCACCGCTGAATGTTGTGTAAAGACAACCATCAGTTCAGCATAGTTCATGAGTAACTTTGTATGTGTTTGAGAACAAGGTTGCTTTCTATATATTTGAGTTTGTACACTGTTGGATTGGGCAGTGTGTGTACTGCCTGCCAAGGGAAAACAGTGTGCTGTTGCCTACCTACGGTGATGTCTGAATCCAGGTCAATATTGAGAACACCTACTTTCTGGGTTCTAATTGCTGTTATTATGTTGTAATAAATTAATTTGCATATGAAGTCTGAGGTGAAACACTGGTGTCATTCTTGTGCTTTTTCTGTTATTTCACATGGGTAAAATACACTTTAAGTGTAGCTGCACATTGGCTCTATACATTTCCTCTGCTAGGCACATCCATTCACTAGCTCTCAAATTGTGCAGTTTTGTAAGAAACACATTATAGAAAATGTGATGTCTGATACACTAGGTCAGAGAGATCTGTTTGCAAGCCATGCTTTTAGACTGTCTTGCATTGTTGGGTCACCAGGAGAGTGAAATTGTCCTCACCCCATCTCCGGGCCGCCTTTACTGTCAGCATCCAACCAGCTGCTTCCTCTAAAGACTGACATGCTTTGCAGTCAGTAATATGCTTTGACCCGGGTAAAATGACCAAAGAAGTAACGCAGTAGCACTGACACAATCAGACAGGGAATATGCAAGATTGCATTCCACAAGTGTGACAGATGTATAGTGCACTCCACTGAACTATATTGAAAGTAATAAATGAAATAAATAATTAAACTATAGTCCCTCTCAATCGGTGATCTGAACACAATTCAGTACATACAAACACTCTCTCTTGGTTCTACTCTGCTTTGAAGTAGTGACATGGGTTAACTTTGCCATTTAGGATTTAAAAAACTCGATGTTGGATTTTGCACCTGTCTTCACATGTCTTTTTTAGTGTAGTGACCAAAATTGGACACAGCATTGACAGGGGTTCATTGAAATGTACTGTGTCTGTCACACTTTACACATTCAGCATATATCCTGAGAACTGTTTATCCAACTATCTTGGGGGGGGGGGGTTTATCCAGCGGTATGTCACACTTATATTTTTGCATATATTTTGAGAACCGCTTATTCAATTGTCATGAAACTTGGTACTAACATTATTGAGCAGAAGTTCTCGTGAATACAGTTTTCAGGGTAATTCCTCATTGAACTGAAAAGACCAGTAATTGGTTTGGGAAACACGTTTGGTCCAATTTCCTTTTTTCCATCAGTACAGGAGTGGTATTGCTGGGTCTAACTCCAGACCAGAAAAACAAGTCACAAATTCATTTTCTGAATAGAAATAACAATTCCAGTAATGTGTTCTTTTTAATCACCCAAAAACAAACATTTCCACTGAGCTTATGGCAAAACTACTTAACAACCTGTCATACAAAAGGATAATATGTCAAACTTTTCCATTGGAAATAAACCATTAAGCACCATCTGGGACTAATGTTTTGTTCCACACTTGATCTTTCCTTCCCTTGCTCTCGCTCTGAATGAAACTCTTGATTGGGCAATACCGTTTCATGTGGTGCATGTTAGAAAAGGCTCACTTTAGAATTATATAGTACACAGACATCAAGGCTAATATTGTAGTGCACAAACAATTTATAAACAACATCAAATTAATTTATTTTAAAGTTGTTGTAAAACTATTGTTGGTAACTGTTCAAGTAACTGTAACTAACAAAATAATTCCTTCAATCTGTTTTGCACTTTCATTAGCTACATATGTCTCAGACTGAGTTTTGGAAACCTGGACAAAGAAAATAAAACCGAATCAATATGGGTCAGAATAACGGACAAAAATTCAAAAGGCATAATAATAGGAGCATGCTATAGACCGCCAGATTCAGGCGGTGAGCACAATAATCTGTTATACAATGACATTAGAAATGCGTGTAGCAAAGGAGAAGCCATACTAATGGGGGACTAAAACCAATTCCAAAATGTTTTTCCAATATTACAACAGCAAGAGAACATTCAAAGAGGAGATTAAATGTTTAAGAGATACAAATGGCAAAATCGTAGAGGAAGAAAAAAAAATAGCAAATATGTTAAATGATTACTTTTCACAAGTTTTTACAAAGGAAGATACTGACAACATGCCCCACATGTCACCCAGTTCCTATCCAGTTTTAAATAACTTTAGCATAACTGAGGCAGAAGTGTTAAAGGGACTAGGAGCTCTTAAAATAAACAAATCCCCTGGGCCGGATGAGATCCTCCCAGTAGTACTCAAAGAAATGAAAGAAGTAATTTACAAACCGCTAACCAAGATCATGCAGCAGTCTCTTGACACAGGGGTAGTACCGACAGACTGGAAAATTGCAAACGTAATACCGATCCACAAAAAGGGAAACAAAACTGAACCAGGTAACTACAGACCAGTAAGCCTGACTTCTATTATATGCAAACTTATGGAAACTATAATAAGATCCAAAATGGAAAATTACCTATATGGTAACAGGGTACTGGGAGACAGTCAACATGGTTTTAGGAAAGGGAGATCGTGCCTAACTAACTTGCTTGATTTTTTTTGAGGATGCAACATCGATAATGGATAATTGCAAAGCATATATGTTACAGAAAGTACTGATTAGAGGAAAAACCTCAGAATGGAGTGTGGTAACCAGCGGTGTACCACAGGGATCAGTATTAGGTCCTCTGCTATTCCTAATCTACATTAATGATTTAGATTCTGGTATAGTAAGCAAACTTGTTAAATTTGCAGACGACACAAAAGTAGGAGTAGTGGCAAACACTGTTGCAGCAGCAAAGGTCATTCAAAATGATCTAGACAAGATTCAGAACTGGGCAGAAACATGGCAAATGACATTTAATAGAGAAAAGTGTAAGGTACTGCACGCAGGAAATAAAAATGTACATTATAAATATCATATGGGAGATATTGAAATTGGAGAAGGAATCTATGAAAAAGACCTAGGAGTTTTTGTTGACTCAGAAATGTCTTCATCTTCAAAAAGGCTAACAAGATGCTCGGGTACATTGTGAAAAGTGTTGAATTTAAATCAAGGGAAGTAATGTTAAAACTGTACAATGCACTAGTAAGACCTCATCTTGAATATTGTGTGCAGTTCTGGTCACCTCGCTATAAAAAAGATATTGCTGCTCTAGAAAGAGTGCAAAGAAGAGCGACCAGAATTATTCCGGGCTTAAAAGGCATGTCATATGCAGACAGGCTAAAAGAATTGAATCTGTTCAGTCTTAAACAAAGAAGACTACGTGGCGACCTAATTCAAGCATTCAAAATTCTAAAAGGTATTGACAGTGTCGACCCTAGGGACTTTTTCAGCCTGAAAAAAGAAACAAGGACCAGCGGTCACAAATGGAGTTTAGAAAAAGGGGCATTTAGAACAGAAAATAGGAGACACTTTTTTACATAGAGAATTGTGAGGGTCTGGAATCAACTCCCCAGTAATGTTGTTGAAGCTGACACCCTGGGATCCTTCAAGAAGCTGCTTGATGAGATTTTGGGATCAATAAGCTACTAACAACCAAACGAGCAAGATGGGCCGAATGGCCTCCTCTCGTTTGTAAACTTTCTTATGTTCTTATGTTCTTATGTTTTCTCATTTTAGCATGTGATATCTGGTACTACTTTAGGTTAAAGGAAGTGCTCAGTTTCTGTGCCTTTTTCGCAGAAATCTGTTACCGCTACACTTGCGCTTCGGAAGTTAGCTCAGCAGTGTCTTCTGGGTCATGTTACTGGCTGAACACCTGGCAGTTAACAGGTTAATGACAGGGAAGAAGCTTCCAGGTGACCAAGGAAGTGCAACAGTAACTGAAAGCTTGACTTGCAAACAGAGGTTTTTTTAACCGAGTGTGGTACAGATACCATGTGTTTGAAAATATAACATGCATGCTGACGCTGCTGAGGTGACTTAGCAAGTGCAAGTACAAACATAAACCAAGACCAGGGCAAAGAAACAGAATTTCTTTATTCTTAAGCAGGGTTGGCTGATTGAAATCAAGTCGATTTAAATCATAGATTTAAAAAAAAAAAGAAAAATCATTGATTTTAATAATTTTCATTTATATAGTTTCTCAAGGAAAAGACGTGAAAAGTATGTTTTAAAAACATTTTATTAACGCAAACATCTTAAAATCTTATTGTCCATAAACTAAAATCTTAGGGCTGTATTCTGATCGAAGACGTAAAAGAAAATACTGCACTGAAATTGAATTCTGAAGACATGTCTTGCCCCATTATAGAACGTTCCCAAATAGACAGTTGAGCACTGTGTTAAGACCCACCTAAACCAGGTTTATTTAGTGGTGCAATCAGGAACTTTAACAATTGAACACACTATAAAAAGCAAAGCAGTCCTAAACAACAACTGTGTGTGTTTGGACAGACACACAAAGAAAGAAAAGAATGGCTGGGATGAGTGAGAGGTATTTTTCTCTGGCGTACTCCATCGCTAAATTCTTGTAGTTCACATTTAAAGGATGCCACAATGATAAATAATTTGCTTTATTTACGTATTCATTTAAGATTGAGTAGTTTGGTTTTTTGTCAATCATTAAATACCATTTACAACATCCTTAAATTTACAGTTTGGAGGTACGGTAGAGCTACAACTACGGTACTACAAACAAAAATTCCATTATATATATATATATATATATATATATATATATATATATATATATATATATATATATATATATATATATATAATTTACACACACACACATATATGTACAGCTCTGGAAACAATTAAGAGACCACTGCAAAATTATCAGTTTCTCTGGTTTTACTATTTATAGGTATGTGTTTGGGTAAAATGAACATTTTTGTTTTATTCTATAAACTACTGACAACATTTCTCCCAAATTCCAAATAAAAAATATTGTCATTTAGAGCATTTATTTGCAGAAAATGACAAATGGTCAAAATAACAAAAAAGATGCAGTGTTGTCAGACCTCGAATAATGTATAGAAAATAAGTTCAGATTCATTTTTAAACAACATAATACTAATGTTTTAACTTAGGAAGAGTTCAGAAATCAATATTTGGTGGAATAACCTTGATTTTCAATCACAGCTTTCATGCATCTTGGCATGCTCTCCACCAGTCTTTCACATTGATGTTGGGTGACTTTATGCCTCTTCCTCTTGATCACATTCCAGAGGTTTTCAATAGGGTTCAGATCTGGAGATTGGGCTGGCCATGACAGGGTCTTGATCTGGTGGTCCTCCATCCACACCTTGATTGACCTGGCTGTGTGGCATGGGGCATTGTCCTGCTGGAAAAACACAATCCTCAGAGTTGGGGAACATTGTCAGAGCAGAAGGAAGCAAGTTTTCTTCCAGGACAACCTTGTACTTGGCTTGATTCATGCGTCCTTCACAAAGACAAATCTGCCCGATTCCCGCCTTGCTGAAGCACCTCCAGATGAGTCCAATTTTCAGCTTTGCCCAATACCTGGTCGTCTAATGGTTAGACGGAGACCTGGAGAGGCCTACAAGCCACAGTATCTTGCACCCACTGTGAAATGTGGTGGAGGATCGGTGATGATCTGGGGATGCTTCATCAAGGCTGTAATCGGGCAGCTTTGGCATGAATCAAGCCAAGTACAAGGTTGTGTATATATATATATATATATAAGGTGTTTATGTAAGGTGTGTGTGTTAATTTTTTTTTTTTACATTTTGACCATTTTTTTAAACTTTTAAATTGCATTTCCTGCCTCAAGATGGCTTCACATGGCTTTGCACGGACCACTCAGAACTACATTTCCCATCTTGAGGCAGGGAATGCAATTTAAAAGTTTCAAAAAATGTTCAAAATAGCAACACATGGGAACATGTAACACAATAAAATAACATGGTCCTTATGTACCCCTTAAAATAAAAAAAAAAAAAAAAAAAAAAAATCTGATTTAAATCAAATAATTTTTTTTTTTTTTTTTTTTAAGTAAAAAAAAAAAAAATCACCAACCCTGGCGGTGGGTACCGGATATATCATGGTCACTACTATGTCAACGTATTTCTTTTGTGATACTAGACACGTGTTTCTTTTAAAACTGCTAATGGAAGGGTATGGAATTACTCTATTAGCCACAATCTTTTTCATTTAACATTAACAATGAAATACTGCAGTGCATGCTGCTCTACAGCTGCTATAAACTAAAGCTAGTAAAACTGAAAAAGTGACCAGTGAAATACAGCAGGACACATTTGTTCTTAACTTGCATTTCTACCACAAAATCAATCACATTTTCTACTGATCCGTGGTTCAGATGGGGCCACCTTCTTTGTAACACAAGAAGGAAATTAACTTAGTGTTGTGAAAAGACAGTGAAAATCTAATTTGGAATACAAAATGAACAAGTGTATTTATTTTCATAAAGCAGGTGTACTTTGTTGACATTCCCCAAAACTAGTTTTTAGCTTATAGGAGCACATAGGAGGCTGTCTGGTCTAGTGGTTAAACAAACAGGATTATAACCACGAGGTACCCAGTTCAAATCCTAGCTCAGCCACTGACTAAGTATGTGACCCTGAGCAAGTCACTTATGTTCTGTTTTTCAGGTGAGACATTGTTGTAAGTGACTCTGCATAGTTCACACATCCTAGTCTTGTAGCTTGTAAAGAGCTTTGTGGTAGTGGTCCACTATGAAAGGTGCTAAATAATTATTTTATTAAGTACACAAGCTCCCCCCCCCCCCCCCCCCCCCCCCCCCCCCCCCCCCGATTGATACTAACCTACAACAATGTTGTCCAATCAGGTTAGATTAGACTGTTACACTCAGGAAAGCTTACAGAGAAAGTTCTGACAGGAAGGTTCTTCATTCCACACCACAGGAACCATGATGCTTTGGTTGTATATGCTTGAAACATTTGCAAATCCAGAATCAAAGAAAAAAAAAAAAAATTGTAGAACCACAAAATAATTATAATTTAAATTGGGGACTGTCTGTGTTGTTAATAAAGAAAACAGAGCATTTTAAGGCATCCGCCTTCATGCATTTAAGTTAAACCGTATTGCTTAACCCTAAATTTACCTAAAGTGTACTTTATGCTGACTTCACACATCTGTTTCCTTCCGTTCCACCTCAAATATTTCCGTTTCTTTCCGCCAATATTCGGTTCTCTCCGGCAGATTCGACTCCGCCCGTCATCATTCGTCTGTGGACGATGGCCTGTTGTGCTGTGCTGGAATATGGCTGAGTAGGCACTGAGGGAATTAGTCGGGAGGAGATGGACTGTTTCGAGTCTGGACGGGAATCCCCACTAAAACACAAGAGAAAACCTTGAAGAAACGCCATTTAGCGGGGAGATGTCAACGAATGTGTTTTTGGGTGAGTTTTCAAAGTTCTCCGTGCAAAATGGAATGGATTTAAACTGGAAAATGGTGGAAGGAACAGTGGAGCTACAAGTGTGCCGAATTTAACCACATATGTTGCATACCAGATGCTTCGCACATGCAGAACTAGTCAGAGCCAGGACTCCCTCAGCTCCGGCTCGTGCATTTCACTTCTCCATACAGTTTAGTCTATATATATATATATATATATATATATATATATATATATATATATATATATATATATACACACACACACATACACACACACACACACACATTGCCTTACATTTTAATTTCGGTATCAGTTCAGTTCCAGTATACTTTAAATGATAGTGATGATGATGTTAATTAATATTATTGAAAGTTTTTCATTTTAGTATTTTTAACAGTAAATGTTTGGTTGTATAGTTTTTGTTATATTTTGCTGTAATTTGAGTAACCCAATCGGTAAATAATGATTTGCAGAATAAGGTTTTTTGTACCGACATTGATGTCGGTTGTGGTAATCTGTATTTTAACTTCAGTCGGAATCCAGAACAATTTGAGCACAGTAAAGATTTGGCCGATTTCCATAATCGGAACATTTCCCCAGATACAAGTTTGACTGATTTACAGTTCAAAGTCTGATTCATTTACAGTTCAGAAACGTGCTCCCGGTAACATTTACATGTTAAGCTGCATTATGTTTTGTTTTTTCAATTCATTTAAGTGGTTCATGTGTAAAGCGGTGTATTTATTTTTTTATATTATTGTTATTTTATATGCAGATACGTTTTAACTAAATATTTATCAGTTTGTTTTAACAAATGATTTACATTGACTATAGGGTTACTGTTCTGTGTAGTTTGCAAGATTGTCGCACAAGTCTGAAAGAGAAAGACACAAATAATGATGGATATAACTTAATGTGATTAAATGCAGGTTGGTTAATTGTCATTCTACACAATTGAAAAGTGGGGTTTTTCTAACTCGGCACAGTTTTCTGTTTTTGAGTAAACACTTTGCTTTCATTTGGTGCTGCACCTATGTTGGGCTGTGTATTCGTTACTGTGTTTGTCTCAGTTCCGTGTGGAAGGAACGCTTTCTGAAGATATAAAGCCATTCCTTTTGTAAAGTTTCGTTTTATTTTAGTTTCCTCAACCCAGCAGGAGTATTCAGATTCAAAACTGCAGACAAGTGTAGTAAGAAAACTCCACTCAAAACTGTAGGACAGTATACAACAAATATATTATGTGTAATTTCTCAGTATAAGATACTGAAACTGTCCCTCCTAAGTTAGTGTGTATGCTAGGTCACTTGAGTTTCAAGTAAAATAAGTCTGAATATTTATTGTAGCTAACAAAATACTTTGATAAACAGTACTTTTTGTTCATTTCTATATGCAACTCAGGTCTCGTGTGAAGTTTTGAAAGAAACACATTTAAAAAAAAAAAAAAACATATCAGGTACTATACTTGGTTAAGGAAATATCTGTTTGTAAGCCATACTTTCAGATGGTGTTGCACTTCCTTGGTCACCCATGAGTAAAACTGTCTCCATCCCTTCACTGGCTTCTGTGTCATTAACCACCCAGCTTCGAACCAGCCAGCCAATGACAGCACTGAGGTGAAATGAGCAAGGAAGTGCAAGCGTGATAGATTTCCTGTGAGTAAGGCATGGGAATTGAGAACTAAAAGCTGTTTAAAAATGTGCCAAATGTTACAAGATATAACCTTTGTTTCTTTCAAAACTGCACCATTCAGACCGATGTAGCAAATGGAAGTGCAAAAATGCATGGGATTATTTTGTTAGCTACAATTACTTTAAAGGTCCTGCATAGCTAGCTTCTAGTAATAAATACAAAATAAATCCATTCAAAATATACTATCCTCTTCTCATGTACATCATAGACAATTAGACAACATCATTTTTGTTTTGAAAAGCACACCTCTGAAGGATCTGATACACTCAATAACTTCTCTAGATATATATAAAACGCTGAAATGTTACTGACCGTAGACTAACATATCAACTATATTCAGTGAATTGTAGTAATAATAAAAATATTATTTACATATCGTGGTACAGTACTGTACAATATACCAAACACAGATCTGTTATCGGGTTTATTTGTGTTAATTGAATTGGGTTTGGCTAAATTGCCCTCTCATTTACTGCATTATCATTTGTTACAAGTTGTTGAAGTGCTGGAGTTTTGGGGTCAGAACTCCTGCACTGCCTAGTTACATTTCTAATATTAGAACATTTCCTTGATTTGATACAGCCTGCCTAGTGATTGAGCAAAGACCAGCCAACCAATAGCAGCCTAGGAAACAATTTCGCATTCCCCCACTCAATACTAGGCTTCTTTTCACATCACTCTTTGTTAATCGCCAGATCTGAAAAAACTGAAATAAAAACCGAATGCTTTTTAAATGGGCTGCACAAACGAATGTTTCCAACAGTGAAACATGCTGATCTTGAGGAGGTTCCTGGCAGTGGTACAGCATACCTGTGGAAGTGCTGCCAGCCACACTGCCTGCAGGTACAGTGAGTAGTGTACTCAGGGTTACTGTGTGTGCAGGGTAGGGTTCTTGGGGTTGGAGTGATGCTATTCTTGCTGTATTTGAATGATGATGTGATTGAACGTGTGTCTAGGGTGACGTTGTGTGCTTGTGAATTTGGAGCCTGGGTCCTGGGTCTCCGTGCAGCGGGTCTGTTTAGTGATGTGTAATAGTACACCGATGTCTAGGTTGAGAATACCATACGTATTTCTCTAGTTCTGCGTTTGAACCCAAAAAAAAACTAAATACAAAAGTAAAACTAATTGTCCACCACGAGATAAGAATTGCTATGCAAGAAAGTCAGCACCTTCAAGGGGATTGATTTTAGCCTTTATTTATTTATATATTTATTTATTTATACACTTTTGTAGAATTGCCTCTTTTTAAGGAAAGGTTTTTAATGTCTTTAATTGATAATCGCGTTGTGGATTTTTGTACATTTGTTTTTGTTAAATGCCCTCAAGAGCTTTGCTTGTGGGAATGCTTAATTGTGGTTAAAAAAAAAATAAAAAAATAATAATTTGCTTTTGTTATCTGGGCCCATGGCATGTATTTTACTGTGTGTGAAATCAAAATTTAATCCATATAGAAGAGTATAAAAATAAATACACACTGTACTGTCACACAAACAGGTTTATATCCTGGAGACCACGACCGGGGGGGGGGGGGGGGTCATTGCGTGTGAATGGACTTACGAAAAAATGCAGACGTTGTGTGGTTCATTCGAAATTTGGGTTTAATCGTTTAGCCTCTCCACAGAAGAATGTTTTAAAATGAGTTTACTTTGATAATGTTACTCTTAACAAAATCAAAATGCAATACTCCTCCAACCCTAATTCTCTAGCTTTTTCTGTACCAAAATAAATAAATAAAAATACTGCAAAGCTACAAGATGATGAGACATTTTCTGATGGGAATAAGATATTCAGCCCATCAGAGCTCTCAATTTTCCTGTAAACTAAGTCGTGTGTCTAGCAGCTAGAAGTAGCACAAGGTATTACTGCATCGATAATTTATTCCACAAATTAAGATTAGTGTTTCTAGTTTTCTGGGATTTCGAGCAAAAAAAAAAAAAAAAAAATGTAAATTAAAGATTCGAAAAGAATGTAACATTGTTTATGATGGTACGTGTTCAAGTACAATCGTCACCCTGCCCCCCCCCCCCCCCCCCCCACCAAAAAACCCCCCTTTTTGGGGGTCGTTTTTTAAACAATTGCTGCATTGTTTATTAAACACTTGTTTCGGTGATGCAAAGTATGTTTTCTGGGCTTCACCAAATAACTCTCAGAAGAACTAATATTGCGGAATTGGCATCCTTCTGTTCATATTGCTAAGAAATGATTCTTCCCATCTGTAGCACTGCTGTCTTAACGTTTACTCCACAGGTTTCAGACGTGTATGTGTGTCTGTGTGTGTGTGTGTGTGTGTGTGTGTGTGTGTGTGTGTGTGTGTGTAAGAAGTTATTTACAAACCGCTAACCAAGATCATGCAACAGTCTCTTGACACAGGGGTTGTACCGACAGACCGGAAAATTGCAAACGTAATACCGATCCACAAAAAGGGAAACAAAACTGAACCGGGTAACTACAGACCAGTAAGCCTGACTTCTATTATATGTAAACTTATGGAAACTATAAGAAGATCCGAAATGGAAAATTACCAATATGATAAGTGTCCTGGGAGACAGTTAACATGGTTTTAGGAAAGGGAGATCGTGTCTGACTAACCTGCTTGATTTTTTTGAGGATGCTACATCGATAATGGATAATTGCAAAGCATATGACATGGTTTATTTAGATTTCCAGAAAGCTTTTGACAAAGTCCTGCACAAAAGATTAATTCTCAAACTGAACGCAGTTGGGATTCAAGGAAACACATGTACATGGATTAGGGAGTGGTTAACATGTAGAAAACAGAAAGTACTGATTAGAGGAAAAACCTCAGAATGGAGTGTGGTAACCAGTGGAGTACCACAGGGATCAGTATTAGGTCCTCTGCTATTCCTAATCTACATTAATGATTTAGATTCTGGTATAGTAAGCAAACTTGTTAAATTTGCAGACGACACAAATTTTGTCTAGGCCTGCGGCTTGGTGCATTACAGTCCACTGTTGGTAACTGTAGTTCTTCTCTCAGGGTGCCAGTTTTCTACTATACGCCTCCACTACAGCCCATATTTACTACTGTTTATGGAAAACAAGAGATTAAGCAAAGGTAACATCCTGTATTTACTGTAAACATTGCAGTAAACATTACTGTAAAAGCATGCTGTAAAGTGCGTGCTTCAGTACATGTCACTGCTGTGCTACAGCTGCTGTACAGTGTGGTTAGCCATTCATTAAACATTTAAACCTGGACCTACTGGCTACTAATAGTAACTAGAAAGACAGAGTTCATTTGTTCTGGGACGGTGCGGGAATATTCTTCCATTTGGAATTAGCTGGAAAAGTGCAATCCATAGCATATCACAGTAAAATAAACCAGGTTCTGTTAAAGACAAGAACACACTTCTGTGCACTGGATTATAGACGTGATTTATGAAAGATGAGAAAATTCTTCTGTGCTTTGAATTATGGACGTGATTTATGAAAGATGAGAACACTTGTGTATTAGATTTTAGACATGATTTATGAAAGATAAGAACACTTCTGTGCATTAGATTATAGACGTGATTTATGAAAGACGAGAACACTCTTCTTTGCATTAGATTGCAGACATATTTTAAACCAAGGTTTTTCTGCATCTTGCTGTTGTTAAAGTTCAAGGTTATGTGAATGAATACAACATATAGCGGATTTAGTTAAATTGAAAGCTTGCCCCATTAGCAGTTAAAGTGAGGGCAGTAAAGTGACCTATGACCCAGCCTGGTTTCTAAGCTGTTAATGATCTTGTACTCGTTGGAGCAGGCTGTATTGATCCTGCAGACAGGCTGGCATAAAAGGGTTGTATTGGGGTTGTGTCCCACAGAGTGGCTGCTGTGTGAGGGTGGGAAGACTGACTAGAGCTTCTATGAGCTTGAAAACCTGACTTCTAGGATTGCTAATACCTCAAACTCTCTAGCTGGCATTTTTCAGTGTTATGGAAAATACTCAGGCAAAAATGACCAGCACCCTTCACTTTGACCTGTGACCCAAGATGGCTGTCTCAATAAGGTAACTTTCTAGACTCTAAAGACCAAATGCTTCATAAAATTGGCTTGGTGCTCACAGCTGTGTTCTGTGATTCTCACAAGTTAAAAATGAGTCCCTTTGTGCCATTTATTTTAAAACTCTGCCGCCACAAACCATTGTAGGTCGTGACTTCATATTGGTTTAGTTGTGTGAACCGTGTCAATGCGCTGTGGCAGAGTATTGCTGCCTCCTTGTTGTCAGTTTCTCCTGTATAGATAGAACAGTTCCATTAACTGGGTGGTCCAGTCAAAGTGAACCCCTTCAATGCTGCATTGTTTGATCTTGTATTATGCCCCTGGGGATGCTTTGTTTTTGTTCACAAAAAGCACCCATTTCTAGTTAGAAAGGATTTTTTCCCTTCGGCAATTTCTAAAACCACTTACTTTTATATGTACTTCTTTATAAACAATAAGGCTAACATCTGTGTAATGTTCCCTCAGATTTCACAATTTGATAATTTGGTTCAGTGTACAAGCATTATATTTTACTATCTAAGGACCCTTCACTGGTTATTCATGAGTAAGCCCGACGGTGAACTAGAAGGAACACAGCATTTGGTATAATTTCAACATTGGATGAGTAAATATGTTTAAGTAGTTCTGTCACATTTAAAAATTAAGAACAAAAACATGTATGCCTTGTCTAGAAATGTTCCAAACAGAATAGATTTAAACAGACTGTGCTGCATTTAAACTGCTTTACCTGACCAGCCATGTAAATGATGCCTTGAATGTTTTAGTGCGGGGATGAGCATGGGTTTGTCATGAAATATTCTTTCAAAATGGATATGTACATATTTCTTCATTTTGAGTCGCTGGAAAACAAAAGCATGATTCATACCATGTTAGTCTTTTTTCAGCATTACAATGTGTGTGGCGTATTTCAGACCTCTTCATGCCCTGGTTTCCATTGCCTGAAATCTTTCTCATGGTAAATCCTCTTCTACAGAAGTATCAGGTGGTTCTTTTTTAATACAGTGTAAGCAGCGTTTGTTTGAATATTTAAATATTTGTCCCAGCAGTTTATAAGAATTTAAGTTTAATATTTGACAATTAACTTCAGAAATGTTTGACTATTAATTAGTAAGAATCTTGTTTGAACTGTCAGTTGAAACTGAATCTGTTTAGCCTATCAAATAAGAATTAGGGGAACATGACCTGAAGTCTTTAATATGTAAACACACTAAGTTAACCCTACCAGTATTTTAAGCGCAGTACAGTAACCTGGACCAGAGGGAATTAAGTTGGAGACAGAGCAAGGACAGAGGGAAGGAGACACTTCTCAACACCGTGAGTGGTGAGGTGATGGAATGGGCTACCTAGTCATATTGCTGAATCATTGAGATCCTTAACGGTACCAGGAACAGAGCGAGCACACAGTAGCTGTGCCTGGGGAAATGGGGGTATCTAAACCCTGCTAATCCTGCTGTCAGCAGGCTGGGGTATCTAAACCCTGCTAATCATGCTGTCAGCAGGCTGGGGTAACTCCATGATCGCCTCCTGTCCTGCTCATTTGCCTGTTGAACTGTTCCTGACCTTCTCACACCAATTCTAATCACTAGTCCCTCCATCATCAAACCAAAGACAGTCTATCACTGCTGCAACACAATAACAAGCATATTCAAGCTCATATTCTTTCTTTTTTTCAAATTTTCACATTGATTTCCACCTAGTATTCAATTGAAGTGTACGGCTCTGCTGCACTGCAATGTATACATGCTGTTCTCCATTCAAATTCACTCCTGATCATTTCTTAGTCTTGAAGAGAAATAAGTTTGAACTGCCTTGTTAAAGATTTATTTATAACTTATGAGTCATGCAAAGTAATTTGTTCTAAATCTGCCCCATAACAGACTGTTCATTTTGAATGGATAAACTAGAAGAGCTTGTGGCAACTGCTTCCTTCTCCCCTCAAATCAGTAATTAAGACTACGCGGCGACCTAATTCAAGCATTCAAAATTCTAAAAGGTATTGACAATGTCGACCCAAGGGACTTTTTCGACCTGAAAAAAGAAACAAGGACCAGAGGTCACAAATGGAGATTAGACAAAGGGGCATTCAGAACAGAAAATAGGAGGCACTTTTTTACACAGAGACTCGTGAGGGTCTGGAATCAACTCCCCAGTAATGTTGTTGAAGCTGACACCCTGGGATCCTTCAAGAAGCTGCTTGATGAGATTCTGGGATCAATAAGCTACTAACAACCAAACGAGCAAGATGGGCCGAATGGCCTCCTCTCATTTGTAAACTTTTATGTTCTTAAACCATTTGTAAACCTGCCGACCACTTCTCTCACTCTTTTCCATGCTCATGTCCCGTTGAAGGAACGCAGCCGACACGTGTGAGCTGCTTCTGGGAGTTGGAGTCCTTGTAAAAAATAACAACCAATTTGGAGTGTTTTTAAATAGCCCGAAACACATTTTCAAAGATCGGGTTCACATCTTACAGCTCATGGCTTTGAATGGAGGTCAGATTGACTTGTTTTAGCTTGTTTAACATTACTCTCTCAAATTCAGCTCGTTTAACATTACTCCCTCAAATTGAGCTTGTTTAACATTACTCTCAAATTCAGCTTGTTTAATTCAGCTCTTACTTATGGCGGTTAGCAGGGGTTCAATCTGGGCAGTACGTACATTTACACAAACTGAGAATGCCAGGGGCTTACTAAGAAAAACAGAGCATGTGTAGCCAGGGGAACAGAAATCTCCAGTCTGCACAAGACTTCCCCTTTAAAAACTGTGAACAGGTCCTTTTGTGCTTTCCAGGGATATGTTGGGACATGTCTATTGAAATGGAAAAGGGAGGATCTAGAAGTCTGATTCTTTAACTCTGGTTATTGGTGCTTGTGATAGAGAGAGAAAGGATCGATGCTGTAAATCTCCCTCCCGATTAGAAAGGGCGCTGCGTAAGGGGGAAGGTAAGCTGCCACCTCGGTGGTAGGTGGAAACCGGAAGGTGACCATATTAGGAGGGGCGCGTAGCTGCAAGTACTCAGGAAAACTTGGTAAAGGTGTTTCTTAGTGAGTATTTCAGAGGTGTACAAGTAGTGATGGATGGAACCAACTAAATATTCTTAAGTCTTTGTGTGTCTTAGCATTTTAAAACCTGTGGTATTACACTAGGTTAAAGAAAGTTCCCAGCTGCCTTTTAGGAAGTCTGTTGCTGCTTTACTTCCAGGGTTTCATCTGGGTCGTGTTTATCCAGTTGTCATGAAACTTGGTATTAACAGTTTTAAGCATACTCTATTAAGAATGTCCGATTCCGGGGATATAGGAGTGTATCTGTCTGTCCGTATATCCGTTTCCTATGTTATAGTTCACACACTAGGGATACAATGGTATGATTTTCCAAACCGTAACCTACATTTGCATAAAATTCCAAAACAAACCAAAACCGCCCCCCCCCCCCTTTTTTTTTTGCGTTGACAGTTTCAGCACTAACCTGGCGGCAGCTCCTCACACACTTCATATAGATGATTCATATTAACATCCCATAGTATCAATATAGTGACACATTAAAAGTTATGACAAGACTTGCGTGTTTGATTCTGACAGTGGGGATAGCCACAGTTTTATACTGCCTGTAGTCTGGGTGTTCATATGTCTAGGACTGTCTGTTTTCATGTTTGTAAAACAGTTTAATGCTGAAGGTGCTGTGCTAGTACGAGCAGGCATAAGCAAACACTCGGCCTACGTACCCAAACCTCAACCCTTTGTTATAAAATGCCTCCAAAGACGTGGAGCTGGAAGTTTCTCAGTTTAAAAACAAACAAAAAAAAAAAACTGAACCATTGTGAAGCTGGAAGAAAAGTGGGAAGATGCGGGCAGATAGCTACAAGCTGCTTTAATTGGGGTACCAGAAAAATTATAAATAAGTTTAATGTGATAATTACTGTATTCTTTCTACATTGTGTCTAGTTAATAGATACATTAGTATGAGCGATGCAAAAACGCTGTAATCAGCTTACTTATCACTAGGGCTCTACTTAAATTGCAGGGAATTTACAGATTTTCCCGGGTAGGTGATGGAATAAAATTTGGATTTCGCAGACCTGTTTAAACATTAAATAAACCGAAGTAGATAATATTTCACATCACTGTAAAGCCTGAAATAGTGGTACTTGCTTCCTTACTAAAACACTGCTGTCATTTGTTAAAGGCAAGCATGCAGCATCCCCCTGCAGCTGCTGCCGACATTCTCTGCCTTTTTGGTGTGAAGACTTGCCCTTACATTTGAGACTGCACCTTCTGCATCCACTGAATTGGTTGGAAGTGTAAGGTGTTGCATTGCAAAGTCATACAGATGTGGAAATCGATTGGAAACAGGCCCAAAGCTGGCATTATTTAATAAAGGACATATATGCAGTACTTCGTTGATGTTTGTCCCATTCACAAATTAATTTTATTGGTACAGAGTCAAAAGAAAGAAAACGTGCCTGTTCGGGTCTAAAATTCAAACTGCGTTTAAAAAGTAAGCAGCATGTTGTTTGAAGCGAGGCGGCTGTGCTAGATCTAACCTGTGGTATTTACCTGGGCTACAACCGACAGGATTTTTTTATTTTTTTCGATCTGCATGTTAAGTTTCTTGGGACACTTCTTGACCCAATCCTCAGCCAAAATATATTTATTTTATTTTGCTTTGTCATCCATTTTTGGTGTTTTACCTCCAATGCTGAACATTATTTAGCAGCCTAAATCAAAATAACAAAGCAACACTGACTTTGTCCCACCTCCTACTGTACTGTACAGGTCACAGAAAAGCCAGTACAGGCACACTGATAGGCTGATATAATACATTGTTCCAATATGAACAGCAAACAAGAACATTAACTAGTTTGAAGTATTTTTTTCAAATGTTATTTGTCTAAGGGCTTGCACACAAGGCATCGAAGAAATAAAAAGAAGCCTGTCTACAGAATTAAGATATGTAGTTTGCAATCTCTTGTGGTGTGCAGTAGTTCATTTTAATTTTTTTTTTTCTCTCCACACTAGTCCAGTTTGCATTGACCCCAGTAGGTGAATTCTGCGATGATCCCTGAATTTCACGAAATCACGAATTCCATGAAATCACGAATTAGGTTGACCCCTAGTTATCACAGTTAAAAAAATGACATGCCTAATACTTGTGTGTGCCATTCTCATGGCGGCACAAATGGAGTTTGATTTTTCCATTCTAAACTTTCATTTCATTTCGGTTTTACCAAAAGCCAACTGGACATCAAAACAGCTGAAAGTTTATACAAAAAAAAAACCTGACCATAACTGACTTGTATCCCTAATTGAGGGTATCAGATACTGGGGGTGTGTGTCCGTCTGTTTGAGGGTTTCGGATGCTGGGGGTGTGTGTGCGTCTGTTTGTCTGCATGTCACTCTTACATTTGTGTATATCTGGATAACCGTTTGTCCAATTTAAAACTTGATTTTCAACGGTGATTAATTACCATTTCTTATTTATATACTATTCTGTATGTTTCTAAGTGTTTGGTGGCTACCTCTCATCAAGTTGAGTGTGTGTTTCTCGCACTTGTTTGCTTTGTCGGGCCTGCGTTGTGGTTTATAGAGAACCTGTTGTGGTTTGTCATTGACGTTCAGAGTGTGAGATCTACACTCTCGGCACAGTAGAAGTGTAACTGTGGCTAACAGGTTCCAGTGGTGAAGTGTCTTATAATGCACATGTCACAGTTCTCCACTTTCAATACAGAGGGCTCTGATTATATTGGATTTACAACCATGGCAGGGGATGGAGCTTACTGACACATTTTGTATTATTTATTTTTTAGGTTTTGTCTTTTGACTGGGAGTCCTGGACAGGATTTTCAATTTTCGAGGGAGACTGACAAAAACCAGCTCATCCACACTGTCAGATTGGAAGCAGCCTTTTCAGTTCCCTTGCAAGTCGGATCTGTGCTGGTTCGGAGGCACACCGGATTATGTTGGTCAAGCTTTCCCTTTGTTCTATAGTCTGGTTGAACCGGGGCTTTAAACTGAGGGGAGTGCTTTTGATCATGGGCCTTGGGCACCACTGAACAGCCGAGGGTAGCACCAGCAGCATGATGTTTACTTTAGGTTGACCTTGTCTGTGCTATAAACACTGGTATTTACAGACACATCAGAATGGCTGAAGCTTTTCAGTACCGTGCGCTCTATGAGTACAACAAGGACCGTGAAGAAGACATTGATCTAATGCCGGGAGACATTCTGACCGTTGACCAGGCGTCCCTGCGCGCTCTGGGCTGCACAGAGGGCGACGAGGAGCATCCAGAGCACATTGGGTGGATTGTGGGACTCAACGAGCGCACCAAACAGAAAGGAGATTTCCCAGGGACCTACGTGGAGTATCTGGCCCCCGTCGTGGCCCCTGCCCCCAACAAACCACGGCTGCAAAGACCCCTCCCCGCAGCCCCTGGGACTGGACCCCTGCACCCAGACTCCACCTCCGAGTTGCAAGGTAGGATTGCTGGCCCCCTGCGCCCAGGCTGCTCCTCCGAGTTGCAAGGTAGGATTGCTGGCCCCCTGCGCCCAGGCTGCTCCTCCGAGTTGCAAGGTAGGATTGCTGGCCCCCTGCGCCCAGGCTGCACCTCCGAGTTGCAAGGTAGGATTGCTGGCCCCCTGCGCCCAGGCTGCTCCTCCGAGTTGCAAGGTAGGATTGCTGGCCCCCTGCGCCCAGGCTGCTCCTCCGAGTTGCAAGGTAGGATTGCTGGCCCCCTGCGCCCAGGCTGCTCCTCCGAGTTGCAAGGTAGGATTGCTGGCCCCCTGCGCCCAGGCTGCTCCTCCGAGTTGCAAGGTAGGATTGCTGGCCCCCTGCGCCCAGGCTGCTCCTCCGAGTTGCAAGGTAGGATTGCTGGCCCCCTGCGCCCAGGTTGCTCCTCCGAGTTGCAAGGTAGGATTGCTGGCCCCCTGCGCCCAGGCTGCTCCTCCGAGTTACAAGGTAGGATTGCTGGCCCCCTGCGCCCAGGCTGCTTCTCCGAGTTGCAAGGTAGGATTGCTGGCCCCCTGCGCCCAGACTCCACCTTCGAGTTGCAAGGTAGGATTGCTGGCCCCCTGCACCCAGGCTGCTCCTCCGAGTTGCAAGGTAGGATTGTTGTAATTCCCTGTTTGGTGGTATTCTTGATAAAGCTGTTCCACACCTCGAGCCCTCTTGATCACCCATTTACAGACTAATAATAACGATCGTGCTGTTTACAATACAGGGAGGAGCTAATCCTCCCTAGCTGATTATATACTTACTACAAAGTAAGCTAAGTTTGTAGGTGTCACAAAGACGGCTGAGTGGTAACGTCAGAACCAGGAAATGAGTACACAGAGACAGGACAGATAAGGTGAAATGATGAAGACGCTTGCTTGTGCCGGTTTATTGCAAAAATAAAAGGTTTAAACAAACAGAAGACAGGACACGACACTTTATGCCAAAATAAATAGACAAACAAAAATGGACTAACACTTAACAAACGGTGAGCAGATACACACGAACAAACACAGTGAGTTTAAATAAACAAGTACCTTGCTGGTCCCACCAGCACGTAATAGCAATTGATATATAACTAACTTGGTTTTTCCTCCTCTCTCTCCCGTTCCCTACTCACCAAACACCCAGCAACCCCGAGCGAGTAAAACGTCTATATATATTGTTGTGCTGGGATTCGATTACCAATTAATTATTCACTTGAATCCCAGCACGTGAGTGAATTATGTGCAACCTCGTGCTCACATATTAACTATTTTAAATGCACGTGAAGTGATGTACAATCCCGTGCCTAAATACAATTATACATTTTTAAACACACCTGAAACACAGACCCGTTTATATCCTGTGTACCAATGCCTATACACCAACATTTAACACCCCACAGGCAACATATACAGAAAATACACACTGGGGCGGGCACTTTGTCACAGTAGGCAACAAATGATACAGAAGGACTGGGTATGTTAGTAAATAATCTCTGCTTTATTTAAAGATGTTAATGAGCACTCAGTCTTGCAAGTACAATGGTACTCTTCCCTCCAATGTGGAATGACCGGGTTTCACCAGATTTCTTCATTTTACCTTCTGGCTAAGGACTGCAAGGACAGCACTACATTGAACATTGTGCCAGTCTTAGCAGTCATCATTCAATTGCAGCTCAAACTGAATGCAGTAGGGATTCAAGGAAACACATATACATGGATTGGGGAGTGATTAACATGTAGAAAACGGAAAGTACTGATTAGAGGAGAAACCTCAGAATGGAGTGTGGTAACCAGTGGCGTACCACAGGGATCAGTATTAGGTCCTCTGCTATTCCTAATCTACATTAATGATTTAGATTCTGGTATAGTATGCAAACTTGTTAAATTTGCAGATGACACAAAAGTAGGAGGAGTGGCAAACACTGTTGCAGCAGCAAAGGTCATTCAAAATGATCTAGACAAGATTCAGAACTGGGCAGACACATGGCAAATGACATTTAGAGAAAAGTGTAAGGTACTGCATGCAGGAAATGTGCATTATAGATATCATATGGGAGATACTGAAATTGGAGAAGGAATCTATGAAAAAGACCTAGGAGTTTTTGTTGACTCAGAAATGTCTCCATCTAGACAATGTTGGGAAGCTATAAAAAAGGCTAACAAGATGCTCGGATACATTGTGAAAAGTGTTGAATTTAAATCAAGGGAAGTAATGTTAAAACTGTACAATGCACTAGTAAGACTTCATCTTGAATATTGTATTCAGTTCTGGTCCCTCGCTACAAAAAGGATATTGCTGATCTAGAAAGAGTGACCTGAATTATTCCGGGTTTAAAAGGCATATCATATGCAGACAGGCTAAAAGAATTGAATCTGTTCAGTCTTGAACAAAGAAGACTACGCTGCGACCTCATTCAAGCATTCAAAATTCTAAAAGGTATTGACAATGTCGACCCAAGGGACTTTTTCGACCTGAAAAAAGAAACAAGGACCAGAGGTCACAAATGGAGATTAGACAAAGGGGCATTCAGAACAGAAAATAGGAGGCACTTTTTTACACAGAGACTCGTGAGGGTCTGGAATCAACTCCCCAGTAATGTTGTTGAAGCTGACACCCTGGGATCCTTCAAGAAGCTGCTTGATGAGATTCTGGGATCAATAAGCTACTAACAACCAAACGAGCAAGATGGGCCGAATGGCCTCCTCTCGTTTGTAAACTTTCTTACGTTCTTAAAAAAAAAATGTTACACCCAGTCCATCAGCATTGATAGTAAGTGGATTATATTTGGGGTGCCACTGCAGTCATTGCTACCAAAGCTTTGCCCTGTTGTGAACAGTAATGAGTACACTGAAGAAGGCACTCTCTGAAGTAATGGATGTTACCTAAAGCCCTGTAATCTGTAGTTCCTGGAACATCTTTTAAACCTGCAGAATTGCTCAAATAACAACATCTCCCACAATGCAGTGGTAGTGTTTTTACATACCAAGAATATTTTCAACACATTGTGTTTTAACAGTGGGTAGGTTGCATCCACAAGGTAACGCTGAGATCTCCTTTGCAGAGGATCCAGACTCCATACCGCTGTTCTGGGAGGAGAGACGGGGGAGGAGGTTGTGCAGTTGCAGTTTTGGGTGTCTCGGTGGCTGAGCTGGTACCTGACTCTTACTCGTTGGTCTGTCCTCCAGGCTGTCTTGCATCATTCACCCCCCTGTGGAGCAGGTCTTGTTCCCAGTCTGTGAGCGGTCACTACATTGGTATAGGAACTGCAAAACCATGTAGTGTGTACATTGTAGTGTACAGGGTCTGCAGATTTTTACTGTAATCTTTTCCATATACAAGTAAATGATGTACATAGACATTCTCATATATAATGCATGTTCCATTTTAAGAAGTGTACCTACGCTGTTCTGTGCTGCCTGAAGAAGCCGCTGGATTATTCCATATTAAAACCCAACAAATAATGAGCAACTTCGAAACCCTCTACAAGAAATTGCTCATCTAATTCCTATTACTGCAGACGAGCAACACAGAGACTGAGAAATAAAGGGGAGCCACGTGATTGAGAGCCAGGCCCAGCTGAGAGGCTCTGAGTGAGGAGGCCTGTCAGAATGGCATGGTGTATACTGCAGTCAGGAAATGAAGCACACGTTTTAGATATTAGTGCAGGGACAAAAACTCCATCAAATACTGCTTGGAATGTATTCACTGGCATAAATGACTCTTCCTATTCGTTTTTGTGTCCAAATTTATAAATAGCTGCTGAAGGCATCGCCATCTGTGGGATCAGTCATTGCAATGGAACAAATGCTGCTGCGGAAACCAAGAGAACACAAGTTTATCTTCAAACTAGGAACTTTTGAACCTCTTGGAATGAACATTCTATTGTGACAATCGGGACATCATCCACAGAATTCTTGAAAAACAATATGTTTTCTGCGCTGTTTACTTTTCTTTCTACACAGCTGTACATTTTTTATTTTGGGTACGTCCAAAAAAAAAAAAAAAAGCCAGACAATATATCAACATCAGTTTGTTCAGAAACTGATAGGGAGAGGGAATTTGTGACCAAATTTGACTTTCCCACTCAGTGTGTAGATGATTGTGCATGTGTTGTGTCAGGAAATGCAAATGAAAACTAAATACGAAGGATGAAAAAATACTTAAAGGCTAGTTATTTTTTTAGGTCATCCTCAAAGACCTCATTCCAAAAAGAAACCCATCGTTTCCGAATCTCAATAGCTAGTTTATTTTGTGTCCATTCTGCAAGCATTCCGAATCAGCTGGAGCTATATCTTAGACTTTGGGGACGTATATTGAAATAACACAGTGCTGCTATAATTGTGGGTAGGTCCCTTCATTAGTTGGAAATGAGAACTCCTGCAACCACTTACACAGTACAGACTTTTTAATTTTAATTTTTATTTTTTTATTTAATGCAACATTAATCACAATACATAAAAATACAACATGAGAAGGAAACATGTACAGTGTGAAAGATGACTGCTACACAAAGTGAAAGCAGGTACAAGTTCCTTCCTTATGGAAAATTAGATGGACCATGTTTGTCACACAGACTGGTGTTTCCACACGGAGGTAATATAGCTTATACAATGCTTCATTGGGCATGTGCCGGTATGTTTCGGAGCACGTGTGAGGGTACATGCCGAAGTCATGTTTTTTGGCTCGGGAGAGATGCTTAAGAAGAGTGATTTTTGGACACAGCAATGTGGCATTATGCAAATGTTTGGGCGCATACAGATTATTATACAATGTCCAAATACATTCAGAACAGCAAGGTGGGATAGTTTGGTTTATTTGTCATGTAGTACTGATGTACCCTTTAATAGGCCTTCATTTTCACCCCGATCCAAATATTTATTCTGGCTGGAAATGAAATCCCCTGCAAATGTCACTTTTCACAAGTTTTTTTCCATGTATCTGGAGAATTTATTATCCAGTTGTTATGATACTTGGTATTAACATTTAGTTAAACTTTTGAGTATCGGATTTTGGGGGTATAGGGGTCTGTACTCCCACAAAGCAAAATAATCAAAATTATACAGAACCTAGCGACCCAAATTCAGAAAGCTGAGATTAAACATGTATTTAAAGATTAACCCCGGTGCAAAATATAAACCAGCAACTTTGAAACTGAGGGTGTACGTGTGGGGAGTTTCGCAGAGCTTAAAACAAACTTTACTTAAGTTCCTGTTCTGTCGACTAAACGGGTGTCTTTTTTTTTATTTTTTTAATTAGGGTTGTGTTCCAGGAATAGTGACCTCAGACCCAGCTGAGAGAATGCTGTGAAGTGGTTGCTAGTAGCAGGACATGCATTTTGATGGAATTGCAGTCCAGCAATTTGCAGGTCCTGTCATTACTAAACATGGGCTCTGCTGTCTAGCAAAGTGAAAATGAATGACCTTGCTGAACAAACACTGCATCCATCTTCACCTGCTCACCGTCTACCTTCACTATGCATTTCATTTCTGTTGAATTCTGCCAAAACTCCCCTAAAGCAGGAATTGAGCTGCACGGCTGTAGGAAGCCCAAAGCAGGATGAGAATATGCACACATTGTTGCATTGTTAAAACTATGCAAAGGGAGATTTGGGGTTGTTCACTTTCTGTGTTTGTTTTGGAGAATGCCACAAAATACATTTTACTACACAGTTTGAGTTAGTCATTTTAGTTTATTATTTAAAAAAAATCATGTGTTGGCAATCTGTCTTCTAAATCTGCTCTGAAATAATCAGACTTCTTATATGCTGGATTGTAGTTTGAAAAGGTCTCTCTCATCATTGACACAATCAGTCTCACCTGGGGTTGCAAGTCTTTCATTGACTCGTGTTGAAAGAGATCCAGGCAACTATAAAGGGAAAGTCATTGCCCTTAACCGGCTCACAGCATGTTTAGCCAAGGCTTGATGCTCACATTGTTGGCATATGATGTATTCTATTATATTTCAAAAAACTGAAATGGCTGACAGTCCTACAAAGACCTTTCTGTATTGCCATAGGGACCAGTCCTCCTCAAGTACATACTTTAGATGATGATAATTTACATAGAACATAAGAACATAAGAACATAAGAAAGTTTACAAACGAGAGGAGGCCATTCGGCCCATCTTGCTCGTTTGGTTGTTAGTAGCTTATTGATCCCAAAATCTCATCAAGCAGCTTCTTGAAGGATCCCAGGGTGTCAGCTTCAACAACATTACTGGGGAGTTGATTCCAGACCCTCACAATTCTCTGTGTAAAAAAGTGTCTCCTATTTTCTGTTCTGAATGTCCCTTTTTCTAAACTCCATTTGTGACCCCTGGTCCTTGTTTCTTTTTTCAGGCTGAAAAAGTCCCTTGGGTCGACACTGTCAATACCTTTTAGAATTTTGATTGCTTGAATTAGGTCGCCACGTAGTCTTCTTTGTTCAAGACTGAACAGATTCAATTCTTTTAGCCTGTCTGCATATGACATGCCTTTTAAGCCCGGAATAATTCTGGTCGCTCTTCTTTGCACTCTTTCTAGAGCAGCAATATCTTTTTTATAGCGAGGTGACCAGAACTGCACACAATATTCAAGATGAGGTCTTACAAGTGCATTGTACAGTTTTAACATTACTTCCCTTGATTTAAATTCAACACTTTTCACAATGTATCCGAGTATCTTGTTAGCCTTTTTTATAGCTTCCCCACATTGCCTAGATGAAGACATTTCTGAGTCAACAAAAACTCCTAGGTCTTTTTCATAGATTCCTTCTCCAATTTCAATATCTCCCATATGATATTTATAATGTACATTTTTATTTCCTGCGTGCAGTACCTTACACTTTTCTCTATTAAATGTCATTTGCCATGTGTCTGCCCAGTTCTGAATCTTGTCTAGATCATTTTGAATGACCTTTGCTGCTGCAACAGTGTTTGCCACTCCTCCTACTTTTGTGTCGTCTGCAAATTTAACAAGTTTGCTTACTATACCAGAATCTAAATCATTAATGTAGATTAGGAATAGCAGAGGACCTAACACTGATCCCTGTGGTACACCGCTGGTTACCACACTCCATTCTGAGGTTTTTCCTCTAATCAGTACTTTCTGTTTTCTACATGTTAACCACTCCCTAATCCATGTACATGTGTTTCCTTGAATCCCAACTGCGTTCAGTTTGAGAATTAATCTTTTGTGCGGGACTTTGTCAAAAGCTTTCTGGAAATCTAAATAAACCATGTCATATGCTTTGCAATTATCCATTATCGATGTTGCATCCTCAAAAAAATCAAGCAAGTTAGTTAGGCACGATCTCCCTTTCCTAAAACCATGTTGACTGTCTCCCAGTACCCTGTTACCATATAGGTAATTTTCCATTTTGGATCTTATTATAGTTTCCATAAGTTTGCATATAATAGAAGTCAGGCTTACTGGTCTGTAGTTACCTGGTTCAGTTTTGTTTCCCTTTTTGTGGATCGGTATTACGTTTGCAATTTTCCAGTCTGTCGGTACCACCCCTGTGTCAAGAGACTGCTGCATGATCTTGGTTAGCGGTTTGTAAATTACTTCTTTCATTTCTTTGAGTACTACTGGGAGGATCTCATCCGGCCCAGGGGATTTGTTTATTTTAAGAGCTCCTAGTCCCTTTAACACTTCTGCCTCAGTTATGCTAAAGTTATTTAAAACTGGATAGGAACTGGATGACATGTGGGGCATGTTGTCAGTATCTTCCTTTGTAAAAACTTGTGAAAAGTAATCATTTAACATATTTGCTATTTTTTTTTCTTCCTCTACGATTTTGCCATTTGTATCTCTTAAACATTTAATCTCCTCTTTGAATGTTCTCTTGCTGTTGTAATATTGGAAAAACATTTTGGAATTGGTTTTAGCTCCCTTAGCAATGTTCATTTCTATTTCTCTCTTGGCCTTTCTAACTTCCTTTTTGACTTGCATTTGCAGTTCTGTGTACTCTTTCTGCGTACTTTCTTTTTGGTCCTTTTTTAATGCTCTGTAAAGTGCCTTTTTTCGCTGAATATTTTTTTTAATTGATCTATTAAACCATTTTGGCAATTTAGTTTTACATTTAGATTTGTCTACTTTAGGGATATAATTGTTTTGCGCCTCTAGTACTACGTTTTTGAAGAACAACCATCCTTCTTCTGTGGGTGTTTTCTCTATTTTACTCCAATCTACTTCTGTTAGTCTCTGTTTCATGCCTTCATAGTTTGCTTTTCTAAAATTGTAAACCTTAGCTTTAGTCTTTACTTTTGGGGATTTAAAAAACACTTCAAATGAGACCATGTTGTGGTCTGAGTTTGCCAGTGGTTCTCTGACCTCTGTTTTAGTTATTCTATCTTCGTTATTTGAAAAGACTAAATCAAGGCATGCCTCCCCTCTAGTGGGTGCCTTCACAAATTGTGTTAGGAAGCAGTCATTTGTCATTTCCACCATTTCTATTTCATCCTTCGCGCTACCCACCGGGTTTTCCCATTTTATTTGGGGGAAGTTGAAATCCCCCATTAGTATGGCTTCTCCTTTGCTACACACATTTCTAATGTCATTGTATAACAGATTATTGTGCTCACCGTCTGAATCTGGCGGTCTATAGCATGCTCCTATTATTATGCCTTTTGAATTTTTGTCTGTTATTCTGACCCATATTGATTCGGTTTTATTTTCTTTGTCCAGGTTTAACACCTGGGCTTCAAGACTGTTTCTTATGTATAGCGCTACCCCTCCTCCTCGTCTGTCCTGCCTGTCTTTCCTATACAGTGTATACCCACAAATATTATATTCGTCCCCATCACTCTCAGATAACCACGTTTCTGTAACACCTATCACATCATAGTTACCTGTTAGTGCAGTAGCTTCAAGTTCTAGAATTTTGTTTCTGATACTTCTAGCATTTAGATAAATACATTTAATGGTTGTCTTACCTGAGTTGTTGTTCTTGTTTTGATGCGGTCTCCCTTCTGTTTTTTTGTTGATTTCTCCCCCCTTCCTTTCTAGTTTAAATGCTTCCGAACCTGCTCGAGGATCTTTTCTCCAAGTAGACTAGTTCCCTTGTTATTTAAATGCAGTCCATCCCGTCTATACAGATAGTCCTCGTTGTAGAATGTGGTCCAATGATCAAGATAGGTGAAGCCTTCCCGTGTGCACCACGTCTTCAACCATTGGTTTTGATTTATTATTTCCAGCTGTCCATATGGTCCTTTGCAAGGTGCCGGTAGTATACCAGAAAATACCACAGTTTTGGTTTTCTCTTTTAATTTCCTTCCTAGCTCTCTGAATTTGTTTTGCAGGGATTTTGGTCTGTCTCTTCCAATGTTGTTTGTACCGATGTGGACGACTACTACCGGGTCGTCTCCTGTTCGTTCTAGGAGCCTGTCCACGTTTTCAGTGATGTGCTTGACCGAGGCTCCCGGAAGGCAGCACACTGTTGTAGTAAGGGGGTCCAAACTGCGAACTGAACTTGCTGTGTTTCTCAATATGGAGTCCCCAACAATCATGACCTCCCTTCTTTTTACTGTCTTGTCACCACTGTCAATAGGGTCCTGGATGTTGTTCCTTTCATTCTCTTGTTGTTGGTTCTGCTCATCAAAATTCTGAAGTGACTCAAATCTGTTGGTTGTTTTGATTTCTGGTGGTTGTGTTTGACGAAGTTTCTTTTTTTCCCTGCTTCTGCCTACCTGAACCCAGCTGTTCTGACCTTCTATCTCCCTGGTGGCTTTCAGTCTGTTAGGGGTGATGCAGACTTCCATGAATTGTGGGTGTGCCAGTTCCTCAAGATCCTGTTGCTGTCTCACTTCTTCCAGCTCCATTTCTAGCATGCTTACTAGTTTATGCAAATCCTGGATCGCGCGGCACTTTACGCACACTTGGTTTAGCTCCGCTGGGTTTTCTCGGATTTCCCACATCAAGCAGGTGTCACAGATTACTGGCTTGAAGACCATGTTGAGGGTTTTTTTCTTTTTTTTGAAGTTTAGTTTCTTCTGCAGCTGTCAGCCTGCTTTCAATTTGCTTCGAAACTGCTCTGTACTTTTCCACGCTGTACTTCTCCCACTCGCTGTCGCTTCCACTCGCTGTCGCTGGGAAGACTGCCTCGTTTAACTGCGTTGTTCTGCTGTGCTGTCGGCTCCTCCCCTCGTCCGTGTCTCAAAACGGCGCTGAATTTGAATCAGCTGCTCCGAGTTTCAGCTTGTTTGTTATCAGAAAAACACACGCGGCTGTGTTTCCCCAATGTCCTCTGTTTTCTGATTAAAGCAATTCAAGATGCAATTTCTCCTTTCTGCTTCGAAACTGCTCTGTACTTTTCCACGCTATACTTCTTCCACTCGCTGTCGCTGGGAAGACTGCCTCGTTTAACTGCGTTGTTCTGCTGTGCTGTCGGCTCCTCCCCTCCAGCACATGTTGCTGTTCTATCAATTTGCTGTTTAGATGCATTTAATTGGATTATTTCATCACTATCACATTAGCACCCATGGCCACTAACAGGTGATGTATTTCCACATTAATAAAGTAAAAGAACAGTTCTGTGTGTGCAGCGAGTATCAAGAAGAGATCTTGAATATGTGAAAGTTTTGATCGCTCAAACATGGCCTCTTTTCAGTGCACCCCCCCCACCCTGACATACCTGTTTATTTATATCAGTAAGAGGACAAACTGGTAGGGTGTGCCGCCCCATTCCTGCAGTACTGCGAACACGCCAGCAGAGTCAGCACAGATCTCTCCCTGTTACAATCGCAAAGACTGAACTACAGAAAATACAAACAAACAAAAAAAACAAAACACATACACAACAAAGTATGTATTGAAATTAGTATTGTCAATTCAAATTTTTCTCAGTTAATTTATGGGCATTAGTTGATTAACCTATAGAGTAAATCTACATTTTTAATAAAGGTAACGATCTTATAGTAGCTGCACGTAATACAAAAAAATCAATAAAATCTTAAAAAAAATAAATACCAATGGGAATTTGGTCTTTTAAAAGCATTTGTTTTGTTGTTTTTCTTAGTATATGTTTCTCTTTGTATTTGTAGTGCACTATTGATGTACCTCTGCTGGCCCTTTGGGTACAAAGTGAATAAAATAAACTTAAAAAACAAACAAAAAAAAAAAATAATAATAATAAAAAAAAAACACAGCTTACACATGTTACAGAATATATGAAATGCACAGATTGCAATAAATTGTTATGTTAATTGTTAACTACTGTTCAGGGATCAGTGCCACAAACATGAAATCCATTTATTGATTTATTTTTTTAACAAATGATTTGCGTAAGTGTGTACTGTTAAGTTAAAGCCTGTGCACAATTAATTTACACTTGTGTTTTCTGAATTAATATTGAAATAAAAACATCCTTTTAAAATCGTGTTATACACATTCACAGACGCCGTCTAGAGCGTTCTGTTTATTATGGCTGTTTGTTTTTAACTCCATCCGCAGTAATTCTGACTACAGCTTGAACACAGAGTGTACCAATGAAGCGCCAGATCGATCGAGAATAAAACTCGCTCCACTGTCAATCTTTCTGTTGCACCAATTAGAAGCAATTGCCAAACCCCTTCCTTTTTATACTATCCACCCTTGCTGTGGCATCGAAGAAGTTGGAAACGCAACGGGCTGTTGTATATGATGAGAAATTACTAAAATGAATAAATTAAAAAAATATGCATTTTGGTGAAATTTGTCATGTGACTGGTTATACGTCTAGCGTATTATTCAACATTTAACTAATTTATAGTTTATACAGTTAAACGTTTAAAATTCCCAACGTTACAAACTGGGTGTTGATATCATGCCACTTGGTGGTCCAGTGGTTAGAGAAGAGGGCTTGATACCAGGGGGACCCTGGTTCTAATCCCTGCTCAGTCACTGGCTCACTGTGTGGGACCCTGAGCAAGTCACTTCACCTCCTTGTGCTCCATCCTTTGGTTGAAGGTCAATGTGCAGCAGTTGCAGGTGTATAGTTTACCCCTTAGTCTCCAAGTCGCTTTGGATAAAAACGTCTACTAAGTGACTAATTAATTTCTAACACTGCCTTTAATGGGCTTATTCCTGGTGTGTAGGATTCTCCAGACAAACTCAAATACTGTTACAGGCAGATTTAGAGAAATGAGAACTCAATATTAGAGTAACAGAACCACACAGAATGATTACAAACAAAATCAAATAGCAAGGGAAATGTAAAAAAAGAAGTAAATGACTCTCCAAGAGCAGCATTATAATAAAAAGCCAAATATTGCCACTGTTTTGTATATTGCCACTTACATTGAGACATCTAGCTGAAACATTAGTCATTGAATGTATGCAGTTTCTTTTAGTATTTGTAATTAGCTGTACTGTGGATGTTTCAGGGTTCCCATTGTTATGAAGTACAGTCTCGGCTTCAGTCATTGTTTACAGACACAGGACCCCTTTGTATTCTGCTGACAGCACTTGGTAAAAATCCAGCTTGATGTTTATTTAATATCTCCCCAGTGATATATGCAGGTACCCACATGGCACACTTACAGAGAACCACTTGTCCAGTTGCAAGAACTTAAAAAGCATTGTGTGAATGTGAAATCACAGAATGTCTGAAGTAACAGACTAGTTCATATTCACATTTTGTATTTCATTTTCTTTTTCTGTCATCCCATCAAGGGGAATTTTAAACACTTGTTTTAAGTTGGCTGTCAGAATTTAGCTCTCTGAATCCTATCTGCTTTCATATTTAATGGCACTGTTTTATGCAACAGGCAGTAATCTGCTTGAAAGTTTTCCCTACATGCCAGGAAGCAGTTAAAGCAAAGATAAGAGGCCTGCTGCCCTCTGGAGTCCCAGCAAGCCCCTTCTAACTTCCCCAAGCTGCCCCTGTTTCTATGGCTGGGCTTAATCTCTCTCAGTAATTCATTTCCAAAACACCCTGGCTCCCTGCCAGTACGATCTGGGAGAAGAGAAAGCTGTATTTCAGGAGGAAGCAGGAGGAGGAGGAGGAGGAGGAGGAGGGGGGTATTTAGCTGAAACAGCACATTCCAGGCTGATCACGTGACTGCTTCAGTATTTGCCTTGTATTCATTTACATTAGTCAAGGGGGGGCTGCCTTGTTCCTTTTCCAAACTACAAAGTTCCTGAAAAAATGGCAATTGCACTTAAAAGTGCTGCAGAAATGTATTAAGGATGTGTTTTTAGAGGAGTGGATAGTATCTTAGAACTGCCTTTTGTTTCATAAAACTACCTTTATAGTCTTGAAATCTAGTGGATTTGACATTTAGCGGAGTCTATTAAAAGGTGTCTCCATAAAACTCCTTTGTTGTTGTACTTCTTGCAAATGGAAATGAATGGCTTCTGCTATTTGTATTGTTATCCTGTCATCGTGTCATGACCTGCGTATGTCACTCTTTAGATTTCTCAATATATCTGTAAAACCGCTTAATAAATTGTGATGAAACTTTGTTTTAAATGTTATTGGGTATATGGTCTTAGTGTGACGTACAGATGGACGGATATACAGCAGACAGTTTTGCATTTGAGGACACAAGAAGATTTTCCACATGCTGTTCACCAGTCATTTTAATATACTTTAACACCTCATCTAGGTCTTAAATACCAGTTTTCATAAAGCTATTGCCTATGCAATACTATTCTGTTCATATAGTTGTCATAGTCATCAACCGTTTCATCATCAGTCGCTATCATTTAGAATTTAGAGTTGTAGCGGGGGATGGCTCTTACTGTCAAACTTGTTACTTTTAAATCTATTCATTGTGGCAGCACCAAATAAGATTAAAAACACAAATGCCAACTTTGTTTTGAGTTATGCTTTATATAGCTTACAGTTGCTGTTTTTCTGCTCCAAAGATATTTGGTCCATGTTTCTGTATGTTGCACAGTTAGCAAACTAGCCTCGCTCTGCGGCTTGTTTTGAAAAGCGACAGTCTCTTCATTGAGGCAAGAAAAGAGCGTTTGTTTAGCTTGACCTTGTTTCAGACACTCCTGTGAGGTTGACAAGCTCTTTGACTGTGTGGTGTCCAGTTCTCTCTGGTAGATCAGCCCAGTCACCTCTTTGTGTGCAGGATCAGAGGGTGCGTGTCTGAAGTAATAAAGGCTCTGTGGAACCCGCCCTGAATAAAGCCTGCTATCCCCATATGCTACTTCAGTTCATGATGGTCTGTTTAAAAGAAGGCGCTTTATTTTCAAACGTAGCACCAACAAGGGCTACACAAGTATAGTACTTTATTTACACATATATAAAAAGTATTTTAGTCCCTAGAGGTGTAACAATGCACTTGGTGATATCCAGGCTGGGTTTCAGTATGTGCACAGATACACGTGATGAGCTACTTGTAGAATTCATCATAAAACCTAATGCTCGTTAATGTTAGACTATTACAAAATAAATGAGATGGGGGAGCCTATGTATTCATACCAACTGTAAAAACACTTCATTCAAGAGCCTCTTGGTGAACTGCAGAGCTCTGTTGTGTTTTTGGTTCTTGTATTACTATAGAAACAATACATACTTCTATTACAATATGATATATAATTAAAGAAAGGATCACGATTCATTTCTGTAAATTCAAAATTGGACAAAGTTGGTTGTGATGTTTGCAAAAATGTGTGCTGTACAGATGGATGGATGAACAACCACACATATCCCCACTCTGATACTCTCAGTACTCTAACTGGGATTATACCAAGCTGACCTGGAGCTTAGAACTGTCATCTTGAGACACTAAATGTTGACAGTTTGTTAAAAGAAGTGTTAGGTCTCAGAATGACAGTTAGTTTGAAAAAGGACAAGGGTCTTTTATGATGAGGATTTTGTGGCAGCCAAAAATGAAATATTTTCTATGGAAGTTGTTTAACCGTTGATGGGACTACCATGGGGTGTGTTTTTACAGTCTTATCACAGTCTTTATTTTTCTCATGTGCATTGAATTCTGTTGACCAGCTTGTGCAGTTTAGCTCATTTTAATGTAATTTTTTGGAACCATTTTTTTGAGTGTGCAGATATTGAGGACTTCTAGTCCAAACATTGCATTGAACGGAGCTCTGTTAGGGTTTCTAAATGCTGCACTATGAAGTGTTTTCATGGTGATGGATGTAGTTTACTTTAATGCAGTTAGAAGGTGCCTGTTGCTTCCTGGAACTGAGTCACTTCCTGTGCTGTTCCTCAGATTTTTCCAAATTGTAAGATCTGTGACCTACAAACCTTGTGTGCTACATACAAAGGTGGGGTCAGTTCCTTTTTAATCCATTCAATAAAGGCTTTATTGAGCAAACAAATTCTGTATACAACTTAATGAACTTGTCAGGTAACCTGATAAATCCGCTGGCATGAACCTCGATGTCCTAAGAACTGTGCCATAAAAGGGAATAGGAATTGGAATTGGAAATGGAATTGAACAAATGGAATTGAGCTCAACTCTGGGTTCAACAGAGATACATGTGAGTCAGTGGGCAGGATGGCGATGCCTGCGGGCTAGAGGGCAGGTTAGCGGTGCCTGCGGGCTAAAGCATGATCTGGATACGCTGCAGTCCTTATGTTCTTATGTTCTTACACTGCAGTCCTTGAAGAAATTATTTTTCTCCTGGCGAACGCGTTCAAGTAAATGTTGAGAATATTGCCTAGTTGATTTATGACCCATGATGTGTGGTTAAATGAGTCAGCAGTATGTTCAAAAAATAAAACAGCGATATGGACAACTCGGGACACAGTGGAGATGATGAGTTTCTTGTAAACACTGCAGGGTGTTCTGGAACACTGCGTTTCAAATCAGTTGATTCAGCATCAAGCTCAAAAATCTAAGGAAACTGACAAACTGCCTGCACCTCAATAAGCTGGAGGCGAGTCTAGACTAGCGTGTTTATGAAAAACTAAAGTTATTGACTCAAACTACCCCCGACGTTCTCTGGAAAGCAGTAAAAAATAGTCCCATATTTTGGGACTTGCTACTATTGCTTGTGCAGATTACAAGTATGTACTCTTCATTTATGTCTTTTTAGCGTTTATTAACGACCAGTTCATATTCTCATTGTTTATTGCCAAACCAAATGCAACCTGTTATTTGTTTGTCAATGTGCAGATTTCCTGTCTATTCTGCTAAACAAGACAGTCATGTTCATACCTTAGATTTAGTCGTTTGCTGTTCAGAATTTGTCAGCATTCGTTTTCAGGCTATGTTGTCTTTACACATGTGGCACATCCTATTAAAACTTGCATAATGATTCTTCTACTGCAACAAGCTTTTACAAAATAGTGAGACTGCCATCACTCACTGCTACCCACTCTGTCAGTGACTTAGCTGACAATTATAACCACCTTGTTAACAAATACTTTTGTGTAGTGGACTGGAACAGTCTCTTCGAAGCAAACTGCATATGATATTTGGAAAACACATACAATGAAGCTCTGAGGGCAGTCAGATGTTGCTATTTCTCAAATCTTATTGTCATCACATTCTGGTGACAGTGTCTCAGGAGCGCTGGTTAAAGGTACACACTTGTGTGCCAACCGTACTTCCTAGATTAGACATGGTGCTGAGTTCTTTTGAAGCCATGGGGTGCTCTCAACATCTGAATTTTGTAAAGTTGCAAGATTTGACTTTAGAATGTTTGTTTTATAACAAAATAGTCTACCATTAAATGGTCATACATATCATATCATGTTTTGCATACGTGTTCTATTGTAGCATGGCATATTATAGAACACATGTCCGATTGATTTATCGATGCATCGTATCGTTTGACAACTATCAGTAGTCAAGTCTGTGCATCATTTTTGTGTAATGGGTTTAAGCAAAGCAAAGGTCTTATTTTTTTATTAAAGCTTCTATTAGAGCTTTTCTGCTCCCCTCAGGTGTGATACACTGAATCTGCATGAGATTTGAGCTCAACTTCTCAATAAGATGGCACCCTGCAAAACTTCAAAGAAATCTGCATTTATTCATCTGAACTACCTTTTTAAAATTAGGTTTTTTTTTTTTCTTCCAGTAAGGTTAAAAAATAATAATTTAATATTTTTTTAAATTACAATTTCATAAACTGATGTAATAATTTTAATATGCATAATAGTTTTTAAAGCGTTCCTAGCAATGTTACACAGTAATCCACAGCTCCACATGTGTTACTGTGTTTTTTGGAGGTTTTTTTTTTTACCCTTCATAACGTCAATGAATCGATGCATTGGCTTTTTTGGAGAACAATGTCAATATTGAAAATCTAGGCATCGCTCCAGCCTTAGATTGTTTATTTAAACAGCTGTATTTGCTCAGCGAGCTGCATTGTAAGCTGTAGATGTGTTGGTCGGTACCCTACCTCAAAGGATAGACGCTTTCCAAAAGCCATATAGTTTTGCACGGAATGAAAGAATTGGAGTCCTCTTAACAAGATGTACTTGAGTTTGTTTCTGCAGGTTTGAACACATTCCTGACAGAGTAGGGAGGGAAGTTGTGTTAATTTTTTTTTGGTTCAAGCCAGCCTTTTTTAAAGTTTTTTTTTTTTTTTATTGGCACTTTCTCTGTGCCTTGGAGTCTGCGTGTGTGTGCAGTCAGTTTCCATGTTTAACATGCACGCGTGAGCTCTGTGTGTGACTCATTCTCTGTCTCTGTGTGTGTCTCTTTTTGTGTCGGTGAGCCTCTGTGTGTGTCTCTCGCTCTGTCTCCCCCCCCCCCCCCCCCCCCCCCCCCCCTCTCCACAGTCTGTTTCCATGTTTAATGTGCACTCATGAGCTGGAATGTGCTGACATGGCAGTTTGTCTGAACTCCAGAATGAATAGTCAGACGTGGTTTATGCTTTCGCTGCCAGGAGCCTCGCTCTGCCAAGCTCTGTACTTGCGGTTACTCTCAGAAGGAGGCTTTGGCTAAAATAAAAAGCCTGAAAGCTATTCGGGTTTTTCCTGTTCAGGAGTTTATTGCAATCCTTTATTATGCTCTTCTCAAGACTCCCAGCCTCCTCACGCAATAGTTGTGTAGTTTAATTCCCCCCCTCTCTGTTTCCACAGTAGTTTAAATAGAAAGGCTATTCTGTCTGCCTATAGTTTCATAACTTTTACTCCAGTCTTAAATAACTCATTCTGATTAGTGAAAATAAGCCTTAGTGAAATGGTTTTTAATTTTTAACTGGTGACAGTGTCTCAGGAGCGCTGGTTAAAGGTACACACTTGTGTGCCAACCGTACTTCCTAGATTAGACATGGTGCTGAGTTCTTTTGAAGCCATGGGGTGCTCTCAACATCTGAATTTTGTAAAGTTGCAAGATTTGACTTTAGAATGTTTGTTTTATAACAAAATAGTCTACCATTAAATGGTCATACATATCATATCATGTTTTGCATACGTGTTCTATTGTAGCATGGCATACTATAGAACACGTGTCCGATTGATTTATCGATGCATCGTATCGTTTGACAACTGTCAGTAGTCAAGTCTGTGCATCATTTTTGTGTAATGGGTTTAAGCAAAGCAAAGGTCTTATTTTTTTTTATTAAAGCTTCTATTAGAGCTTCTCTGCTCCCCTCAGGTGTGATACACTGAATCTGCATGCGATTTGAGCTCAACTTCTCAGTGAGATGGCACCCTGCAAATGTAAATACAGTATAATCGTAAATCTCGAAAAACTACTCACTTCTAAATCTTTTGTAGTCATTTTTGTATTACTTTAGTATAAATACATGTTAATTTGGATTCATATGTTGTTTTTTTCTGACTTTATGTGAACGAAAAGACACACATTTGCCCGTTTTCCCATTGGAAATAGTGATATTTTGAAATATCACTGTCCTGGTCACAAAAGCAAAGTTTGTGGGGAATAATAGCCATTTTCTGTACTTTTGAGGCATAAGCAATTAGGAAATAACACTTACTACCCAGGAACAAAAAAAAATAAATAATTGTTACACAGTGTTATTATGTACTGTTATTTTTAATCTGTTATATAAGTCTGATTGTGGCAGTTGTATGTGTGACATGCTATACAAATGTATTGTGGTGTGTTCTATTTTCTGCTTTGTACTGTACAATGCTTCGCAATACTTTTGTATAAAGCGCTATATAAATGCAATAAATAAATGAATAAATAAAACACTTAATGTCGGTCAATGTAGAAATCCTAAAATGCAAACATTTAGACTAAAAGACACAGAGAAAGCCGTCTAGTCCGTGTTTGTTGTTGTGCCACGCAGGTTGGCTATGTGATTTCACACTGCTTTTGGTAAAGCAGGGTTGACCTGGGTGACAGACGCAAGTGCACAAAGCGCGTATCAATGCCCCGGAAGCAGCTTGTTACAGACGCTTCCATCCAAACTTCTCCGGATTGAACCGTCTGCCCAAATGTTGATTAGAGCAAATGATTCTTCATCCCTGCTGCAGTCTGGCTTATGGTGTGTCTCAAGGAACAAAAAGATGGCAAAACAGAATAAACAGAAATGATCCTTGTAGACGTGAACCCTTCACGCAGGCATGGCTGTTTGTTATTGCGTTGGCTCATGAACGGCCATCATGTATTTAGTCTCACTCAACCCGGGTCAAAGCGTGTCAGCCCAGGTACATGGTTTCACACTACATGGGATTGTGGCCCTGGGCAGCCAGAACCTGGGTCGGGACCCAGGTAGGAGTGCCAGTGTGAAAGGGGCTCACACATACATGAACAGCCTCCTCTCTGTTACACACTGCTCTCGCTCACTTGAATTCTAGGGTTTTATTCTATTCGCTACAGAACATCCACTTTGTCAAGTGCTGTGGTGTGGTGCTCTTAATGAGGGAGTCCTCTCTGTGCAGGTAGTGCAATGTCTGTATTGGGGGTCTGGGGCTATGCATTTCCTTTGCTGTGTTATAACTGGACCTTGTTTGTTGTTTTCCAGTCTCCTCTCTACTTGACCTGACGGAGCAGTTTGCTCCCCCAGATAACGCCCCCCCTATTCTAGTCAAGCTGATCGAAGCCATTGAGAAGAAAGGTAAGGACATGGATATCTACGCTCTGAGTCGCTTCAAAGGGAATTGATAAAGTGAGCCCCTTCAACCAGAGGATACAGTTTGATACCAAGTGGAGACTCAGGACAGAGGGCAGGAGACGTTTTCACACACTGAGGGACTGTAACACTGCTGCAGCACTAGGATCCTTCAACACCCGATTTGACAATGTTCCGAGACCAGTCAGCTGCTAGGATGATCTTAAATGGATCCAATGGCCTCCTGTTCGTACATCTCATTTCTTCTGTTTAAATGACATTAGAGCTCGTTTTTAAAACTTCAGAGTGAATTACTATAAAAAGAACACCTGTTACAAAAAATAATACAACAGGTATTGATTTATTAAAGGCAGTTTTTTCATTTAGTAACTTTCCCTTTTGAAAAAATGAAGTAAACTTGTGAGTAAAAATCTTTGAAAAGCCTCCCTCTTGTTTTATACTGTGCCCCTACATTTTGAAGATGTTTAATACGTTTGACTTTAAACTGCAGCCCAGTGTTCTGTGCAGGACAATAGCCCAGTTCATTTTATATTCAGTATTTTCCATAGACGATGAGATGCTGCACACTGGTAGTTTTATACAAAGAGCTGTTGTAGCTGTGAGGTTTTTATTGCTGTTACTCAAATCTTACATTCTGTCATGTAAGAAGTCAGCATTCAGATATAAAGACCTGGTGCATACGTTACTGCAACCAGAACAGACTGAGCAAACAATAAACAAAGAAGCCACAGCAAGGACCAGTAGAGAATGTGTGCAAACACCACACGGGAACAGTTTTTAAAATAAAAATAGTGAAAATATAACTAAGAAAATAACATGAACAAGCAAAGGCCTGAAAAGGGTTGTGGTTCTAACTGATTTATTTTACTCATTTTTACTGGACAAGTCCTTGTTTTTTTATAAAAGCTAAATGACAACTGTATATCAGGCATGTGAAAATACTGATTACTCAATGACAGTGCATGACTTTCCATTCAGATGATACATTTATTTAAATGGAAGATAGTTTAGTGCAATAGGGGTCTGTCAGTTTAACACATTGAAGCACTGATGCAGGTTAACCTCACCAGCTTTACACAGTCTGTATTCAGAAGCAGGTGAGCTGCCTTTCCAACTGTCCCCTGGAAAAACTGAAATTCATTATTTTCACTGTTTTAAATTTTTTTATAAACACTGATAAAAACACTAAAATTGATACTCCTCTATATATATATAATATAGATATATATATATATATATATATATATATATATATATATATATATATATATATATATATATATATATATGAGAATAAAACGCCTCTGGTGTCTTTTTACACCAAGTGGAAAATCTATAGCAATCTCATAACCAGAAGTGGTGTTGTGCTTGTTTTGTACTGAAACGCCCTGTGTGTAGACTGGGTGCTTGATGTCTTTGGAAATGCTGCTGTGGTTTACTGAGCATTGCTCCTTGCAGGACGGGGTGATTCTTCTGGCTAGATTGGTTTGCCACAGTTTTAAGTGAACGAGTCACTGACAATATCCACAGCAACAAAAAACAACATTTGGACATATCAAAAATAAACTTCCCTAGAAGCGCTTCTGCTTCTCTCCTGTGTGAATGTAGATCCTGTCACACTGGTGATGTCAACCTGCATCAGTGCTTCTGTTCAGTGTGTTGAACATATTGCACACAAACAAAATGTTTGTCATATAATACTAAAACACTCATTACATTTGTGCCCTTTATTTTATAAAAAGGGTTTTAATGTATCTACCTAAAGTAATGGATTTTCTAATAGTATACATTTTTTAGGTAAAAAGAAAAAAAAATGGCTAAGTACTGACTTCTAGCTTTTGTAAAGCCCAGGATATTTTGAGTAAAAAAAAAAAAAAGAAAGAGAAGGGCTCTTGCAAATATATCTGTATTACTGCACTGGTCTCCAATGAACACAACAAAACAAGAATCTCAAAATCATGTGGACTGCTTCATAACCAGGTTTATATGTTCATACCCCACAGTCTGAATGTGTGTATTATTCCTAACCAGTTAATTTGCTGTAATAAGTGTTTCACTGGCTGCAGGTTTGGACAGTGAGACTCTGTACAGGACACCTGGCTCCCTCGCTGGCTCTGAAAACACACAGTCCCTGAGAACCGGTAAGAACGAGTTTGCAAAGGAAATCCCAGTCACAGCAGATGGCCGAGATTAATGCAGCAATAGCATTGAGCACTGTGACAAAAGTTAAAGCTGTGCCTTGCAGTATCATTTATAATAGGGCTCCTCAGAAACTCACATTCTCCATATAATCCCTTTTAATGTGTTTAAATGAAAGCAAATTTTGTTAAAAACTTGTTAATTTCACAACAAAGCTGCATTTCTCTCATTTGTCATCATCTACACATTTGTATTCCACTTCAATGAATACATAATTATTTAAAACATGTTAAAGGATTTATTAGGACAATCTGAGTATCTACACAGCACTGTTTTATAATGTCTACATGTTCCTGATATTGAAAAAGCAGTTGTCTTCAAGTGTCGTTGTTTTTCTCTAAATCTGCCTTTACCTGGCTTTGAACACCCTCTTTCCATAACAACTCCTCCTGGTGAATCTATTCTGATACAAAGTCTGTGTAGCATTAAGGCTGTGCTGTAAATAAACAGGATACCAGGGTTACAGTTCATATAGAGATACATTTACAGGTGCTTATTTCATGACACCGGCACTAAACTTCATTCCTCCTTCCAGTGAGACCGTGTGGCAATGAAACCTGTTTAACAGCCCTGTCTCCTTCCTGGCGGCTCACACGTTGAATAGGTAGTGCTGGCAGAGTTGAGAAGCATCATTGTCACATGTTTTGAATGGAATGAGGCAGGGTGAGTCCCAGTTCTTCTCAAACTGGGCTCGGGCTAGGAAATAGTGTAGACTTGAAAAAACACCATTCATAATGTACTGCCTTCACTGCAGGAGAGCTTTTCTTTCTTGTTTGCTTGCATCATCAATTCAGAATAGTTTAAAAGGCTCCCCCAAACGAGGCTTGAGAACCTCCGTTCTAGTAGCTCAAAGGTAAAGTATAACATTCGGAATGAACAAAGCAACCCCCCTGCACCAGAGAATATTCTCACTTGGACCTCGCCCTCGACGCCGATTCCCACTCGGACCTCGCCCTCGACGCCGATTCCCACTCGGACCTCGCCCTCGACGCCGATTCTCACTTCGGACCTCGCCCTCGATGCCGTTTTTCAATCAGTCCTCGCACTCTGCAATTTAGAGAGAAGTGGTGACCTACAACCACTCAGAATGAGTGCAAACACAATACAGTAGTAAGGGGTGTCTAGAAAGCCATTCAGATGACACCTCCACCCCTTGTGTGTATAAGATCTGAAAGGGGGAAAAACTGCTGCGCTTGCAAAGTGTGCAAAGGGTTAACAATCAGAGCGACTCTGATCAAAAGTCATCTGCTTGAAAGATGACAGCACCAGATACACTTGCAGCTAGGACCAAAAGTTTAGCATCGCCTAGAATTTGAGGGTTGAGACATTTGTAAATAAATAAATAATTATTAATAATAATAATAATTATATGAACATAATTGAAATCTGTGGTAAATTACCATAATTATTTAGGAACTCTATGATTTGACTGGGGAAAGATAACAGGGTTATTGAGTTCCATTTTAGCTTAATTACTGAGCTTATTGCTTCATTTAATAGTTTTCTTCATATTAAGTTTTCAGGGCATTTTGTTAATGCGCATCTATTTTTGTTTTTTGCTGTTCTACATTTTTTTAATGCAACTGTTCATTTAACAATTTTTTTACACACCAGTACTCGCACACCACGTTTGGTCACCATCATAACTCTTGCGTGAAACTGGAGTGTAGTAATCCAACACCTTTACACTGACAAGTGTTCAGCTGATATCCCATCACGCCTTTCTTCTTAAAGATGTACAGCCTCTATTAATGAATCCCCAATATCTCTTATAAGCACCTGGGTACTTATTTCTATGATATCACAACACACTTTTTTATTTTTTTTTGGTGTGTATGTATAGCTTATGTACAATAATACGACAAAAAAATGACTTAATGATAATGCCCGAATATAATCTTAATATTTTTTTTTAATAAAGTATCTGGTGCAAATAGTGTTAGGTGGTGGATTGCGCAGATTGCTGGTTTTTTTTTTTTTTTTTAAACCCTGCATTCATTGTCACTATTTTTGCTTTGAAAATTGGTTCATTTTTTAGCAGTCATTTTTAACGTTTTAGCCTCTTAAAGTGCTTAGAAAACCCGCCCCTTCAACACTCTGATTGGTTAAATGTTGTGTCAAGAATCTTTTTTATTTATTTATTTATTTATTTTCACCCAGCAACACAGCGGAAAGGAATATCCCCTAGAATGTGACCTGAGAGAGTCAGATGATTCTGTGGCATTTGCCAAACCCTCCCACCTTTCACTCCAGAGCTCGGCAACTGTATGAAATCAAGCAAGCCTGTCCCTAACCCAACCCCAACCATAACCTTAAGCAACCCCAGCCCTAAAACCTAACTTCAAACTCTAAACCTAGCCCTTAACAGTAGTCTGATGCCTTAAGGACACTATCTAGGGGATATTCCTATGTGCTGCCCCAGCAAAGTGCAAGTGGTCTAGTGTGGTAAAAGTGCAATCAATCGTTATTGTTAAAGACACAGTAACATCTGCAAGACTGGAAGGGGAGGCCTGGGGAGAACCCTGCATCTGCTTAACAGTATAATTTGGAACAGTGTGATTTGACTGTTCATGTTGTCAAGATAGCTGCCATGTGCTGTGTTATGACTTTAATCCAGGACTGAGGGTAAAGCCATGAGAAGCTAGTGAATAAGCCCTCCGCGCCACCTAGACAGTTGTACAATTTAATCATTCTTATATAAATGTGAGTGTGTGTGCGAGCCTTCGGTACATGCTAATCTATCAAGCAAGTCCTAGCTTGCATGCATGCCTCAGCTGCTGCTGGTATAGAATCAGTCATACAAGCCACATTCTCCATTCCAACGTGCACAAACTACAGTACACATGCTTTCACAACACAGCGGATGAAAACAAGCACGGCCAGCTGCTGGCTCATATCAAACTTTGGTATGAACCACCTTTCTCTAGCATTAATGGAAATGCATTCCTCTAGGGACAAAACGTGTCCAGGTTAATACTAAAGTTATGGGGCTTCAGGGCACTTCAGAATTTACTAAATTACAAGAAGGTACATCATTGTGTGTGTGTGGTTTTCCCCCACTTTATTTAATGAAGTTTTGCTTCAGATTATGCCATTGCAGATTTCTTATTTTTAATAAACACAATTTTTTTTGTAGTGCATTTTATTGTATGTGAAAACACTGTAGAACCACTGAAGTTCCCTCCCTAATTAAATTGGGCCCCTCTGGTGCCCCCCTGTGTGCATTACTCTAGAATCTCCACGGTCTGGGATGTAGGTCCTGTATTTTATTTTACACACATAAATGTTTCCTTAGGCTGAGGGAGAACAATGCTGTCTCTTTTATATTGTGCTTTACACAAATACATGTTTCTTCAGGCTGATAGGTAGAGCCGAGTATGATGTTGCCGCGGTGCGTTACTTGTTCAATGTTGTTGCCCATAGGCCAGCAAAGGTTGAGGACCATCGATGTACAGTAATTTCATATGATATCGCACAGTGGGGTGAGGGATCCCAGAAAAAAATTTGAGAACCCCTGCTCAAAGGGTCTTGTATACTAGGGCTTACACAAACTATGTATGCGGGTATGCTTAATGGTTCTGCTGTGAAAATTGATGGCAAAAACTAGTACAGTAAAACTAATAGAAAGGCCACTACACAATGCAGGCTACTTTTTTACAGTCCTGATGTTTCAGTTTCTGTAAAGCCAACCCTGTGTTCAGTAGTAAGGTTACTATCTACAGTCCCAATGCATCAACCCTTTGTGTATTCAATTCCTATGGTAATAAATTGTTACAAGAAACTGTATGTCCTTTCAGTTATTAAAGCCACATTGTGTTGGTCCCATGATTGGGCTCAATAAAAAGGTTCTACTGTGCGTACATTTTAGGCATATTAGATTCTGTTTAATTTCCTAACTTTTTAAACTTTAGGGTTAAACACATTAAAATAATTGGACTTTCTAAATTGGGGAGAAAATCGAGGGTAAAATAAACATGTGTTTAGCATGTTGCTGTCTGTGCTGTGCAGTGCTCTGACAGTCTTGTTGTCCCCCGGACAGACCTGACCATGCTGGACCTGGGGCAGTGTGACGTCCTCGCTGTGTCGGAGGCTCTGAGATCTTACCTGAAGGACCTGCCCTCCCCAGTGATTCCCAGCTCGGTCTACACTGAGCTGCAGTGTGCTCTGCAAAGTAACGGTGAGTAGAGGAGCACTCAGTCCGCTACACAGTGTCTACACACTGGGGAGAGGCTGGAGGAGCACCCAGCCCGTTACACAGCCTCTACACATTGGGGAGAGGCTGGAGGAGGAGCACCCAACCCACTACACAGCCTCTACACACTGGGGAGAGGCACACATTTACCAGCTCTGGGAATACATGGAATATAATACAATTAGATGGGAAAAAATACCATCATAAATCAAATACACCTTTAACATAATGTGTGCGTCTTTCATTCAGGGAAATGTGAGATAAACAAACAAAGTGAGGGTAATAAGTATTAGATAAGATTCACTATTTTGTTAGCTCTGTGTAACTTAACTAGTAAATACATGTGTGGGTTTTGGGTGTGTGTTTGCCTCCTTGCCTCTTAAAAATTATAAAATAACAGGATTCAGTTCTCATAAGTACTTATGCCTTTATTTTGGCCATGTATGCATATATGGTATAGAAGTATAGGTTCTTAACCATTTAACAATTTCAATTTCCACCCCACTTAATATCACTCGGGACAAGCATATTATTAGATGGTTTTCTTGCTGTACAGAATTGAGGTGTTACAAACTATTCACAGTAGTACAAGTATAGCCTACAGAATTCTGCAATGTATGTACTTGCAGCTTTCCTTATGTTCATGCACAGTACAGTTTGCTGTATATTGAAAACAAATTGTATTAATGAACACTATTGTAATCAATATTGTAATCTAGCACTAACTCGTTCCACAACTAAACAGGCATGTTGGTTTATCAGCACTTCAGTGTTTTATGCTTATTTGCTTATTGCTGTCATCCTATTTGCTAGCCCTTTTGAAGTGATATCAACAAGGTTATATTTCATAAATAACTGTTGCTCACCCCCAGAGGTCATTTTTATACTAGCCTCAATGCTGGCTTGCTCAGGCTTGCCCAGAAACTTGCCCAGAAAATTCTGTGACATCTGTAGCAAGAAGCACAGTCGAGTAATCTGACCACAGTGCTCTCTTCTCTCCATTGTTTCAGTAGAAGCGTCTCCAAAGGAAAGCTACACACGGCTGCTGAGCATTCTCGAGTCTCCTCTGGTCCCTCTCCAGAACTCCCTCACACTCCAATACCTGCTGCGGCACTTCTCAAAACTGGGACAGTGCTGGGAGCAGAGTCCACGAGCGCTGGGAGAGCTGTTCGGACCCCTGCTCATCAGGCTTCCAAACGCAGGGTGAGTCTGGGATACTTTTGAATTGTGTATTGGACGATTGCAATCTTTAGTTATTGAAGCAATATACAGTGCATGGAAGTGTTGTGAGTTCCTGTTTAATTTCCTAAACAATTTCCTTGAACATATTGGGAATGTTTGCAGCCAATCTGAAAAGCCATTACACAGCCCTCGATCCCTTTTCATAAATGACTGCAGTATGTGTAGAAGACTATATGTGTACAACATTTCATTGGACATAGAAAACATACCGAAACAATATTCAATAGAAATTAGTCCACACTGCACTGCTATGTAAACGCTAAGGCTGACATCTGTGTTTTGTCTGCATAGTTAAATAACATAATTAACACTTGGATAACATTAAAGTCAGAATTCTTAACAGATAAAAGTACAACGTGATCCAAGTGATAGATAAACAAAGTGTTTTTTGTTTTTTGTCTGAACGTTAGTGATCTTTCAGTGCACTTGTAACTGGTTTGCAGTAAACAGTGTGGTTCATAACTCATGCAATGTTGTCGTATTGCATTGTTTTCTACTTAAATATTGACATTATTGTACACCCCTCTGGTGGCCAATCTGTGCATCATAGAGCGTCTTTCAAACATTTCCTTTGCATATCGACCTCCACATACCCTGCAGTTTTTGCGATGCTCCAACAATGCAGTTATGAATCTCATCGTATTAAAAAAGGGCTATAGTCTACTTTGTGAAGTGTTGCACAGTGTTTGTGTTTCATACAATTTCCTTAGAGCCATAACAACCCTGAGAAGTTTCCCCACAGTAAATGTGCAGTTTTCCCATTGGTTTGCCTTGGTTATACTATGAATTTGTCATAGTTTACAGTGGATTGCCATGTTGTTTTTTTTTAATATGCTTTAGCATACCTCCTCTGCTTTTTACAAAACTTACCTATGCTTTAACATTGCTTTGTTATGCTTTGCTGTGCTTTTACTATTGTAACTCTTATAAGGGTGGCTTAAAAAAATGTCTGCTAGGCATCTGAAACTAAAAGGCAGCTTGTGAACTCGGGTGGAAGCACCTTAGCACAGACTTACTAAACAAACAGTATTTGTGTGATTGCAAACATCATAAAAAGGTAAAAGAGCAGCCCCCCCACCCCTCAAAGTTGAAGCTGCTTGCTCTTGGATGTGTAGCTTGCTGGTTTCGAGTGGCCCGTGGATCAAAGTTAGATGCAGTCCTGTCCTGACACAAATGGATTCCCCTCTTGTCGTTCTCAGCTGCGATGTGAGTCTGGATCTTCCTGTGCTCGTCCTGGAGAAGCTGCTTTTGAACAGTACCCTAGAGCCTGAGCAAGCGCCTCCAGGTATGCTGGACTTAGAAGATGCTTCTCAACACAAAACAGTAACCACAGTCTTAAGCAGATGCACAGTATGAATTTGTCAGGGTTAAAATACCTGCATTTCCATACTTTATACGGGTAGAACAATGAATAGTTGGGGTGACCTAGTCAGTTTTTATTTTTGTTGTCATGTATTTAATAGCGTCTGGTGCTCTAGTACTGTTGCGTAAAACTTTGCTGTTTGTGCTCTATATTTTAAAATAACATTTTAAGTTACTGGATTTCAAGTGCACTACCATCCATCTGAAACCGCACACTTCACAATTATTTCACAATCCTCTGACATGGTGCTGGTCGTTTGCACTTTACCAGTCGACTGTTCTTTGCTATCTCTCATACATTGTACTTGTTTTTCCACAGGTATGGAAGAGTTATTCATGCTCAGTGAATTTAGCCAGTTGGTGACAGTAGATATGAATGATGCATGTGACAGTTGTTTCTCAACGAGACTGTGTCAAATTGCATGATACATACAGAAAATGGCTTGTTTTGTAGTCCCACAGGAGAGACTGTGTTTGGCAATGTGTCTAGAGTTGCAGAGCATGAACAGTCAGGTGATTTATTTTCCCGTTTTGTAGCTCTTCCTCCGAAACCACCCAAGCCCAAGGCTGCCCCGAATAGCCTGGCCAATGGAAACAGCATGTCTCTGTGCGATGCTGAGTGGTACTGGGGAGAGATCTCAAGGTAAGCAGCTTCAGTGGGCCTGCAAGCTTACATTTCCAGTGGGTGTGCAAAATGTCAGCTGGCAGAGCTGATGGCAAATTCGCCATTCCCTGTTTGTACTACATGAATCTCACTGAATCTCAATCCAATTGAGCAAGTTTGGGATGAACCTGAGCAGTGCTTTCATCAGCCTGTTAATGTCGTAATGTACAGGTCCTAATAAAGTGGCCAGGCAGTGTATTTTATATCTATTTGTGTAATCGCTCCTGCTTTCCGTCCTCAGAGAGGAGGTGAACGAGAAGATGAGGGACACACCAGACGGGACGTTCCTGGTGCGAGATGCGTCCAGTAAAATCCAGGGAGAGTACACCCTGACCCTCAGGCAAGTGTAACTCAGTGGTGCCCTGCAGAGTACCAGTACACCACATCACAGAGGAGACTTGTCAGACCCAGGCATCCTCCTTGCTGTCGTAGTCTACGGTGGTACAGTAGTGTGTTAGTGTTTCATAGGCTTTGTCACGTGATGTGATCACTTTCCATTTACTCTTCTGAATGTCTGCATAAATACTGTCCAATTCCCATGGTACAAAAAAACATTTGATAGTCAGATTTTTTCTTTTTTTTTCTCTTTGAAATTTCTAGGAAAGGAGGCAACAACAAGTTGATAAAGATTTTCCATCGGGACAACAAGTATGGTTTCTCAGAGCCACTGAGCTTCTTGTCTGTAGTGGAGTTAATCAATCACTACCGGCACGAGTCCCTGGCACAGTACAATGCCAAACTGGACACCCGACTGCTGTGCCCCGTCTCCAAGTACCAGCAGGTAACCAGGGGGGCACACCTGAGCCGGAACTCCCAGTACAAGCATGTCAGCTTCATAGAAGGGCTGCCAGCCTGTGCTCTCCCTATTCTTACCTCTTAGCTTTATTAACATTACTTGAACTTCCCTCTTAATCTACTGAGAATCCAGTTATTTTATTCTGGATTAACTTTCTAACACAAGGCTACCAAACTTCCACAGCACTTATTAGAAATGAAGAATGAATCCAAGCAAAGAACCAACATATGTACAATGGAAGAAAGTTTCACTGATATTGCCATTGCTAATAAAGAAAATAAGGTTACAACCTTGGTTAAACATGTAAATACATAGGGATGTAGGTCTCTACAATAGCAGTTTCACACATTCCAGGTTTTTCTACAAGTTGGTTTACAGGTAACAGCCTCAGGTGCGTCTTATTAGAGTAAAACCAGGGATGAATCAAACATCTATGCATTGGGAGTCTTATTTCCATACCTGTCTACTTTTTCATGACACTTGCAACTCTAATTTGGATTCCTCATTCAAAATGTAAATTGACCCGTTACATTTGGGTTTAATCAGTTTCATCAGTTTTTATATATGCATTTCTAACCTGTAGACTAATGTAGTACTGTGGTGTGTGTGTGTGTGGTTTTGCATTGTTAGCCTTGGCGGAGGAGATGTATTGAAGTGACATGCATGTTTTTGTGTCTGCAGGATCAGGTGGTGAAGGAGGACAGCATTGAGGCCGTGGGAGAGCAGCTCAAAGTGTACCACCAGCAGTACCAGGAGAAGAGCAAGGAGTATGATATTCTGTATGAGGAGTACACCCGCACTTGCCAGGTACACTCCTGCCCTGCACCCCACCACATTGGGCAGGCTGCAGACTGCTCCCACCGAAGTTCTACTCAAAGAAGACAAGAGTACCAATGTCTTCATTTTTGTTCATCCATAATCCATTCATGATGAGGCTGGTCTTTAAGCATTCCAGTAATTCAGATTGAACTGCACACAGCTTTTGTGTCATTTGTTATTCTTGCAGTAAGTAGTTAGGATCATCAAATATCTAACACTGCATGCGAGTCTCTGTTTTTATCATTTCTGTCTGTGAAAATGTGGAAAATATTTAAGGAGGGTTTTTTGTGATTTAAAATGACAGCATTTTAAAATAAAATGTTTTAGAACTACCAAAATCTATATGGATTGAATAGACTCATTCTGCCCTCCCTTGAAACTGAGTAAATAGAAAATCTCTATACACAGAAGTGGTCAAGAAATTCAGCGTTTAGGGGTCTTTTCAGGGGCTGACCCAGTTGATGGCATAATTTGTAAACATGGCAAATACTGATCTAAGCAGAAAACTCTACTTATTGAATGGGCTGACTGCTAGGAAAATTTTGAATACTTTAAGTATGCTTTTAATATCTGTGTTTGAAAAGCTGGCATAAGTGTGCTGTCTGTTATCTTGCAGCTGTAGTAAATGCTTAGTTACTGTGCTTTGATACAACGCTGTGACCCCGTTGTATTATGCCAGTTCTCTTCAAAGCAATGGAAACACAGAGACTTAGTAATCTAACTGTGCCATGGAGTGATAAACAATCAGCCCATACAGAGACTAGAAAGAGACATTGTGTAAACCCAGAGACCACACAAATATCCAGTGTGTGCTGGCTAAGCACTCCCGCTCAGTATTGTTAGCCAAAAGATTTGGAGAATCCAAAAAAATTCAGTCTCTCTTCTCTGTTTACTTCCAGGAGCTGCAGATGAAGAGAACAGCGATCGAAGCATTCAATGAAACCATCAAGATCTTCGAAGAGCAGTGTCAGACCCAGGAGAGGTACAGCAAGGAGTACATTGAGAAGTTCAGACGTGAGGGCAACGACAAGGAGATCCAGAGGTAATGAGGGGCTGAGCAGAACTCTCCTGTCCTGAGATCCAGAGGTAATGAGGGGCTGAGCAGAGCTGTCCTGTCCTGAGATCCAGAGGTAATGAGGGGCTGAGCAGAGCTCTCCTGCCCTGAGATCCAGAGGTAATTAGGGGCTGAGCAGAGCTCTCCTGCCCTGAGATCCAGAGGTAATGAGGGGCTGAGCAGAGCTCTCCTGTCCTGAGATCCAGAGGTATTGAGAGGCCGAGCAGAGCTCTCCTGCCCTGAGATCCAGAGGTAATGAGGGGCTGAGCAGAGCTCTCCTGCCCTGAGATCCAGAGGTAATTAGGGGCTGAGCAGAGCTGTCCTGCCCTGAGATCCAGAGGTAATGAGAGGCTAAGCAGAGCTCTCCTGCCATGAGATCCAGAGGGCACTGTTTAAAAAAAAAATAAAGAAATTCTGTATTTCTTTGTCAGCAAACATAAAGTCCTCTGAAACCCGTTTCCCTCCCTCAGGATCCTGAGTAACTCGGAGAAGCTGAAGTCTCGTGTCACTGAGATCCACGACAGCAAGATGAAGCTGGAGCAAGATCTGAAGAAACAGGCGGCCGAAAACCGTGAGATCGATAAGAAAATGAACAGCCTGAAACCAGACCTGATGCAGCTGCGCAAAATCAGAGACCAGTACCTAGTGTAAGCATCTCCAGCGTCTTCTCATCTGACAGTGAGAACACGAGCCATGAGCCCAGTCCTAGCCTCAATAAGTATCACAGGATGGCTTCTATTTGGGGTGACCTTTAGTTTCTGTAAACATAATGGTTCCAGATACTGGCTGTGATTCTCTTGTTCAAATTCCATCTGGAGTCATAAAAAGAACCCTTTTCAGAGCAGTTTGTTGTATAACCACGGTAAAGTCAGCCCCCTAACTAGTGGTTTAACAATTCAATGTGTATCCATGAATACCATCTTTCCATGATGTATCGTAATTGATGTATGTGTCGCCTGTATCGTCATACTAGACCAAAAGCACAACATGGCTCATTGTAGTTCACCAAATGGTTCACAAATGAAATTGCTAGTAACGCTTTAAAAACTATTATGAATATTACATTGATTACATCTGTTTATGCATATAGTAATTAAATATGTATATATACACTAAGTATACAAAACATTAGGAACACCTGCTCTTTCCATGAAATAGGCTAACGAGGTGGATCCAGGTGAAAGCTATGATCCCTTATTGATGTAACCTGTTAAATCCACTTCAGTCAGTGTAGATGAAGGGGAGACAGGTTAAAGAAGGATTTTTAAGCCTTGACACATTTAATAGAAAAAAACGTAAGGTACTGCCCATCTTGCAGGAAATAAAAATGTACATTATAAAATATCATATGCAGGAGATAGGGTTGAACAACATTGGAGAATTCCAGACCCTCATTCTATGAAAAAAGTGTCTAGGAGTTTTCTGTTCTGAATGCTCAGAAATTTGTGACTTCCTTGTTTCTTTTTTCAGGCAATGTGGGGAACTGTCTATAAAAAATTAGGCGCCAAGATGCTTCGGTTAAGATTGTGAAAAGTGTTGAATTTAAATCAAGGGAAGTAATGTCTAAAACTGTACAATGCATAGCTTGGTAAGACCTCATCTATGAATATTGTGTGCATTTCTGGTCACCTCGCTTGATTTAAAACACTTTTCACAATGTATCCGAGTATCTTGATATTGCTGCCCACATCTAGAAAGACATTTCTGAGTGCAAAAACTCCTAGAGCCTTCTCCAATTTCAGACCAGAATTATTCCATTTTTATTTCCTGCTTAAACTTTTCATGTCATATGCCAGACAGGCTAAAAGAATTGACAACAGTGTTTTGCCACTCTGTTACTTTTGTCTTGAACAAACAAGACTAGACTAGAATCTAAATCATTAATGTAGATTAGGGCGAGGACCTAATTCAAGCATTTACCACACTCCATTCTGATTCTAAAAGGTATTGACAGTGTCGACCCAAGGGACTTTTTCCTTGAATCCCAACTGCCTTTGAAAAAAAAAGAAACAATGTCATATGCTTTGCAATTATCCAGGGATGTTGCATCCTCAAATGGAGATTAGAAAACCATGTTGACTGTCTCCCAGTACCCTGTTACCATATAGGTAATTTTCCATTTTGGATATTATTATAGTTTCATTTTGCATAGAACAGAAAATAGGAGGTTCAGTTTTGTTTCCCTTTTTGTGGATCAGAGAATTGTGAGGGTCTGGAACCCCTGTGTCCCCAGTAATGTCTTGTTTAGAAGCTGACACCCTGGGATCCTTCAAGTAGCTGCTGGATGATCTCATTTTGGGGATTTGTTTATTTTAATCCTAAGCTGCCTCAGTTATGCTAAAGTTATTTAAAACTGGATAGGAACGAGCAAGATGCTGTTGTAATATTGAAAACATGGCCTTTTAGCCTCTCGTTCTCTCTTGGCCTTTCTAACTTCCTTTTTGACTTGCATTTGTAAACTTTACTCTTATGTGTACTTTCTTTTTGGTCCTTTTTTAATGCTCTGTAAAGTGCCTTTTTTCGCTGAATATTTTTTTTAATTGATCTATTAAACCATTTTGGCAATTTAGTTTTACATTTAGATTTGTCTACTTTAGGGATATAATTGTTTTGCGCCTCTAGTACTACATTTTTGAAGAACAACCATCCTTCTTCTGTGGGTGTTTTCTCTATTTTACTCCAATCTACTTCTGTTAGTCTCTTGTTTCATACCTTCATAGTTTGCTTTTATAAAATTGTAAACCTTAGCTTTAGTCTTTACTTTTGGGGATTTAAAAAACACTTCAAATGAGACCATGTTGTGGTCTGAGTTTGCCAGTGGTTCTCTGACCTCTGTTTTAGTTATTCTATCTTCGTTATTTGAAAAGACTAAATCAAGGCATGCCTCCCCTCTAGTGGGTGCCTTCACAAATTGTGTTAGGAAGCAGTCATTTGTCATTTCCACCATTTCTATTTCATCCTTCGTGCTACCCACCGGGTTTTCCCATTTTATATGGGGGAAGTTGAAATCCCCCATTAGTATGGCTTCTCCTTTGCTACACACATTTCTAATGTCATTGTATAACAGATTATTGTGCTCACCGTCTGAATCTGGCTATCTATCCCATGCTCCTATTATTATGCCTGTCTGTTATTCTGACCCATATTGATTCGGTTTTATTTTCTTTGTCCAGGTTTAACACCTGGGCTTCAAGACTGTTTCTTATGTATAGACACCCCTCCTCCTCTTCTGTCCTGTTAAAGAAGGATTTTTAAGCCTTGTCACAATTGAGACATGGATTGTGTATGTGTGCCATTCAGATGGTAAATGGGCAAGACAAAATATTTAAGTGCCTTTGAATGGGGTATGGTATTAGGTGCCAGGCGCCCTGATTTGAGTGTGTCAAGAACTGCAACGCTGCTGAGTTTTTCACGCTCAACAGTTTCCCGTGTGTTTCAAAGATGGTCCACCACCCAAAGGACATCCAGCCAACGGCAGGCCAGTGGTATGGCAGCCGACGACCTAACAGAGTTCCACTTCTTTCAGCAAAACACAAGAAACTCTGGTTACAATGGGCTAAGGAACGAAAACACTGGATACTGGAGGATTGGAAAAATATTACCTGGTTTGATGAATCCCGGTTCCTGTCTTTTCACGCTGATGGGAGGACTAGGGTATGGAGAAAACCACATTAGTACTTGCATCCATCATGCCGCGTGTCAACATTGCAGGGCGTTGGTGATGGTGTGGGATGTGTTTTCATGGCACACATTGGGCCCCTTGATAAAAGTGGAGCAACGTTTGAATGGCACAGGATATCTGAACATCATTGCCAATCAGGTGCATTCCTTCATGGCAGCAGTGTATCCATCTGCTAATGGATTTTTTCAGCAGGATAATGCCCCATGCCACAAGGCTAGGATTGTCCAGGAATGGTTCCAGGAACATGACAATGAATTCAGCTTTCTGCAGTGGCCTGCCCAGTCTCCAGATCTCAATCCAATTGAGCATCTGTGGGATGAGATGGAACAACCTATTTGGAGTAGAGATCCACTACCAGCCAACTTGACACAACTATGGGAAGCATTGGAGTCAACATAGTCCAGCATCCCTGTGGAATGCTTTCAACACCTTGTAGAGTCCATGCCCCGACGAATTGAGTCTGTTCTGAGGGCAAAGGGGGGTGCAACTCAATTCCTAGTGTTCCTAATGTTTTGTACATTCAGTGTGTGTGTGTGTGTGTGTGTGTGTGTGTGTGTATATATATATATATATATAATATTATTTATTTATTTTTTTACCTTATTCGTGATTTGTACCAGTTGGGGGTCTAAGCAAAATCCCCCCAAAAAGTTGTTTAAATTCATAACAAGTCAGAGTAACAGCCAATCAAGAGAAAAAAAATAATTACAAAAAGTTTGCACTGTCTGCAGCAGTTTAGTAACAAGTGTTGTCCATGGCTTATATTTTAATTGTGTTAAGGAACCTGATAGTGTCCCCATATTGCTTTAAATTTAAGTGATGACTCACTTGCTTACAATCTGCCCAGGATTACTAAATACCTATGCCTAATACTTCTGACCAAAGATAAAACTTTCGCAATGATCTTTCTTCATTTTTACTCCTGGGTAGTTCAGATCAAACATTACTTTCTTTACTTTCTTGCCGTCTTACTTTAGAAAATAATTGCTAAACATCGGAAGGCATTGTATTTGTAGCTCGGTCGATACAGTATTTGTAATTCTAGCACAACGCTCTTAACTTGCTCTGTTACTTTGAAGACTGCACAGGTCCAGGCCCATCAGTAAACACTCACAGGGGGCGGGGCACGGGGGAGAAGGTGAGCTCAATCGCATGCAGATTCAGTGAGTCAGACCTGAGGGGAGCAGAGAAGCTCTACACTTTAATTCAAAACATAATTAGAACATAAGAAGAAAGTTTACAAACGAGAGGAAGCCATTCGGCCCATCTTGCTTGTTTGATTGTTATTTGGTAGCTTATTGATCCCAGAATCTCATCAAGCAGCTTCTTGAAGGATCCCAGGGCGTCTGCTTCAACAACATTAATTGCAGATTCCAAATTTAATAAAAAATAATAATGTCCTTTGTTTAAACCCTTTACACAAAAACGATGCCCAGATTTGAGTACCGATAGCTGTCAAATGAGAGATAAATCTATGCATCGTCTCAGCCTTAATCGCACGTGTCGCTACAAGCCTACCATTTTTTAGTGTTTGGGTGAATGGAAGCTTGAGGCTTGCTAACTTGCCTCAGTATAATATTTCTAATTTTCTTCTGTTTTCCAGCTGGTTGACTCAGAAAGGCACCAGGCAGAGGAAGATCAATGAATGGTTGGGGATCAAGAATGAAGCTGAGGAGTGAGTTACAACCATGTGTTCACACATGAAAAAAAAACATGCTCACGAATGCTGGCTATTTCCCAGCTGTCAGACCAAAGACATTTGAGATATTAAGAAGTTTTACTATTAAACAATAGACAGCTACAACAAAAGGTTTGACAGACTGGAAGTGTACTAGAATACACAGGTTAATTAAGGTTAAATATTCTATTAAAGTGTTGTATTTGCTTTATGTAAGTACTGAAATACTTTCTTACAGCTTAATTCTTGAAAGAAACACTGCCTGCAGTTATTTTGTCCAAATTGTAGAGTATAAATCAAATGGGTTTATGATGAGGTTGTATGACGTACTGGGGAGACCAAAAAGACATTGTGGCCCTGGAGAGACCGGCCAAGAGCAGACTTATCCCAGAGCTTGGAGGACTGAACTATGGAGATAGGTTGAGGGAATTAATTTATTCAGCCTGGAAGAGGAATTAAGGGGGACTTGATTGAGGTCTTGACCAACAAACTTCACTCTAGTCAGTAGCACGGCACAGAAACCAGGCCCAGATGACTGAATTGGAAATTAAGTGAAAGATAGGCTAAGGACAGAGGGAAGGAGACCCTTCAGACAGAGAGTGGTGAGGGTATGGATTGGGTTACCTAGTCATGTTGCTGATGCTGCATCACTGGCATCCTTTACTCTTTGAGATCAGTCAGTTACTAGGAACCAGGCGAGAACTGATGGGCCGAAATGGCCGCCTCCTCATTCGTACATTTTCTTGGGTAGAGAATTAGCCAGCTTTGCCACCCATCTCTGATCACTTTCTAAATTTAACAGGAAATTCGTTCATTTAGTAACATGGTATAAAAAATGGTTTATTAATAATTGACTGCTGTGTCCTTTTGGCCAGTCAGAACACAGATTTTCTATGCTACATGGCTGCTACACATCACAAACAATGCATGACCTCAGCTGTGAGCCTGACCAATCCTACAACGGTTATTTACCCTAGCAACCTCTTGGAATTTCCTAGTCAAGTCTATTCAAGACTACAGATGGATAAATGGACTGTACCAAAAAGAGGGAAGGGGTTATACTATTTTAAAAGAAACTATTTATAAATTGTGTTTAATATTTAAAGTTTTTTATTAATAATATAGCTGTAACTAAGAAAAAGCAGTATATAATAGCGGTAGGATGTATAGGTTATATTACAGGCTTGGGGGACGGCGATTGTCTGGCTATGAGGAACTATTGTCAGGATTAGAAATTGTCACTATAACCCACATACAGGCGCTCGCAGTTCTAGAACTGTTATATATTTCTGTATTGTTAATGTAGAAGTTTAAGTTTGTGTTCATGACCAACCTTTGGTTAGTTCACTGTTGTTCATTGAAAAGCAGTGAAAAGGTGATGAAGAGAATACTGTTAAGTGAGGAGGGTAGGATGCCAAATGTGATGCCACTGTTTTGAATTGACTGTGCAGTTCAACTATACTGACAATGAGAATACAGCATGGTAGAAACTCAATATGGTTTAGTTAATGTCATGAACTGGGTTTCCCTGTGATGTGTCATGGAATGCAACGGGCACAAAGTGTGTTCTGACTGGCTGAAAGATCTTCAGGCGTCTAAGTCCTAATAATAGATAAAGACAACCTGATTAAACAAATGACACAAAACAACAGTATACTTTTTCAACATTTATCCACAAATGATTCAACATTCAATATCCATGTGTCAAAAAGTATGTGAACCTTCAGATTCAGTAACTGGTGGCACCCCCTTGAGCAGCAATGACTTCAACTAAGTGTTTCCTGTAACTGTTGGTCAGTCTCTCACATATGTTTTTTGAGGAATTTTGGCCCATTCCTCCTTACAGAACTGCTTCAACTCGGTGACATTTGAGGGCTTCCTTGCATGGACAGCTCGCTTCAGGTCCTGCCACAACATTTTGATGGGGTTTAGGTCCAGACGTTGACTAGGCCATTATAAAATGTGGAATTCCTTCTGCAGCCATTCTTTTGTAGCCATTGTGCTTGTATGTTTAGGATCATTGTCTTGCTGCGTGACCCACTTTCGGTTCAGCTTCAACTCACGGACGGATAGCCTGACATTCTCCTCTAGAATCTTCTGATGCAATGCAGAATTCATGGTTGTGTCAATGATGGCAAGCCGTCCAGGTCCAGAGGCAGCAAAGCAGCCCTAAACGATCACACTCCCACCACCATGTTTGACGGTTCGGTAGGTTCTTCTTTTCGAACACAGTGTTTTGATTTTCGCGAAACATAACGTTTCTCATTGAGGCCAAAAAGTTCTACCTTTGACTCGTCTGTCCAGAGAACTTTGTTCCAGAAGTCTTGTGGATCATCTGTGTGCTCTTTAGTGAACTTCATACGGGCAGCAATGTTCTTTTTGGAGAGCAGTGGTTTCCTCCTGGCTATCTTTCTATGAACGACATTGTTGTTCAGATTTTTTCTGATAGTTGTGTCATGAACACTCACATTAGCCAAGGCGAGAGTGGCTTACAGATCCTTGGATGTTACTGTGGGGTTCTTTGTGACTTCCTTGATGATTTTCCGGTTTGTTCTTAGAGTGATTTTTGGTAGGACGACCGCTCCTAGGTAGAGTGACTGTGGTCTTGAACTGTCTGACAGTGGATTGGTGGAGCCCCAAATCCTTACAAATGGCTTTGTAACCCTTTCTAGACTGATGAGCATCAAGAACTGTTTTTCTGAGGTCCTCCAGAGATTTTTTTGATCATGGCATGACATGTTTCCAGACACCTGTATGGTGAAGACCAAACTCACAAAGTTTCTGATCTTTATATAGGGTGGGGCCTCCCAAACTCACCCCTGAAGATCTACCTAATTATTTAAACCCCTGAATCTAATTATCCCTTTAATTGAGCTGATAAAACCAGGTGTTCACTTACTTTTTCACATACCCTGAATCTTAATTACTCATTGTTTGTCTAATTCATACATCATTTTGGCCGGAGGTGCTGTACAGCTCTGATTGGTATCTCCAGTAACCCTGTGCTCTCCTTCTTCACCGTGTATTCCACAGTAACCCCATGCTGTCCTCCCCCTCAGCCCTGTGCTCTCCTCCCTCTCAGCCTGTATTCCATAGTAACCGTGTGCTCTCCTCCCTCAGCCTGTATTCCACAGTAACCCTGTGCTCTACTCCCTCAGCCTGTATTCCACAGTAACCCTGTGCTCTACTCCCTCAGCCTGTATTCCACAGTAACCCTGTGCTCTCCTCCCCCTCAGCCTGTATTCCACAGTAACCCTGTGCTCTCCTCTCTCAGCCTGTATTCCACAGTAACCCTGTGCCCTCCCCCCCTCAGCCTGTATTCCACAGTAACCCTGTGCTCTACTCTCTCAGCCTGTATTCCACAGTAACCCTGTGCTCTCCTCCCTCAGCCTGTATTCCACAGTAACCCTGTGCTCTACTCCCTCAGCCTGTATTCCACAGTAACCCCGTGCTCTCCTCCCCCTCAGCCTGTATTCCACAGTAACCCTGTGCTCTCCTCCCTCAGCCTGTATTCCACAGTAACCCTGTGCTCTACTCCCTCAGCCTGTATTCCACAGTAACCCTGTGCTCTACTCCCTCAGCCTGTATTCCACAGTAACCCTGTGCTCTACTCCCTCAGCCTGTATTCCACAGTAACCCTGTGCTCTACTCCCTCAGCCTGTATTCCACAGTAACCCTGTGCTCTACTCCCTCAGCCTGTATTCCACAGTAACCCTGTGCTCTCCTCCCTCAGCCTGTATTCCACAGTAACCCTGTGCTCTACTCTCTCAGCCTGTATTCCACAGTAACCCTGTGCTCTACTCTCTCAGCCTGTATTCCACAGTAACCCTGTGCTCTACTCCCTCAGCCTGTATTCCACAGTAACCCTGTGCTCTACTCCCTCAGCCTGTTTTCCACAGTAACCCTGTGCTCTACTCCCTCAGCCTGTATTCCACAGTAACCCTGTGCTCTACTCTCTCAGCCTGTATTCCACAGTAACCCTGTGCTCTCCCCCTCAGCCTGTATTCCACAGTAACCCTGTGCTCTACTCCCTCAGCCTGTATTCCACAGTAACCCTGTGCTCTACTCCCTCAGCCTGTATTCCACAGTAACCCTGTGCTCTACTCCCTCAGCCTGTATTCCACAGTAACCCTGTGCTCCCCCTCTCAGCCTGTATTCCACAGTAACCCTGTGCTCTACTCCCTCAGCCTGTATTCCACAGTAACCCTGTGCTCTACTCCCTCAGCCTGTATTCCACAGTAACCCTGTGCTCTATTCTCTCAGCCTGTATTCCACAGTAACCCTGTGCTCTCCTCCCCCTCAGCCTGTATTCCACAGTAACCCTGTGCTCTACTCTCTCAGCCTGTATTCCACAGTAACCCTGTGCTCTATGTATTCCACAGTAACCCTGTGCTCTACTCCCTCAGCCTGTATTCCACAGTAACCCTGTGCTCTACTCCCTCAGCCTGTATTCCACAGTAACCCTGTGCTCTACTCCCTCAGCCTGTATTCCACAGTAACCCTGTGCTCTACTCCCTCAGCCTGTATTCCACAGTAACCCTGTGCTCTACTCCCTCAGCCTGTATTCCACAGTAACCCTGTGCTCTACTCCCTCAGCCTGTATTCCACAGTAACCCTGTGCTCTACTCCCTCAGCCTGTATTCCACAGTAACCCTGTGCTCTCCCTCAGCCTCCACAGTCAGCCTCCCTCAGTATTCCACAGTAACCCTGTGCTCTACTCCCTCAGCCTGTATTCCACAGTAACCCTGTGCTCTACTCCCTCAGCCTGTATTCCACAGTAACCCTGTGCTCTACTCCCTCAGCCTGTATTCCACAGTAACCCTGTGCTCTACTCCCTCAGCCTGTATTCCACAGTAACCCTGTGCTCTACTCTCTCAGCCTGTATTCCACAGTAACCCTGTGCCCTCCCCCTCTCAGCCTGTATTCCACAGTAACCCTGTGCACGACTCTCTCAGCCTGTATTCCACAGTAACCCTGTGCTCTACTCCCTCAGCCTGTATTCCACAGTAACCCTGTGCTCTACTCCCTCAGCCTGTATTCCACAGTAACCCTGTGCTCTCTCAGCCTGTATTCCACAGTAACCCTGTGCTCTATTCCCTCAGCCTGTATTCCACAGTAACCCTGTGCTCTACTCTCTCAGCCTGTATTCCACAGTAACCCTGTGCTCTATTCCCTCAGCCTGTATTCCACAGTAACCCTGTGCTCTACTCCCTCAGCCTGTATTCCACAGTAACCCTGTGCTCTACTCCCTCAGCCTGTATTCCACAGTAACCCTGTGCTCTACTCCCTCAGCCTGTGTTCCACAGTAACCCTGTGCTCTCTTCTCTCAGCCTATATTCCACAGTAACCCTGTGCTCCTCCCTCAGCCTCTATTCCATGATGGATGAAGAGGAGGACCTGCCACACCATGACGAGCGCACCTGGTACGTAGGGAAGATGAACCGCATCCACGCGGAGGAGCTGCTGAGCGGCAAGCGGGATGGGACCTTCCTCATTCGCGAGAGCAGTCAGAAGGGCTCCTATGCTTGTTCCGTCGTGTGAGTGGGGTCCCTTCTTTTTAATAAACCACATTATTCTGCAAACAGTAATTGAAGATAAAACAATAGTTCCATACATATTCACTGCCAAGCACATCCCATTCACTATATAGGTCTCAAATAGACAGTTTTGAAGGAAACACAAAAACAAAAACATCGGTTTTTATTTCAAAACGTCTTGTACTACATTAGGTTAAAGAAATCTGTTTGCAAGCCGTGCTGTCTTGCACTTCCCGAGTTACCTGGAGAGTGATATTTTCTCCACCCTTTCACTGGCTGCTTATCCTGTCGATAACCAATCAGCTGCTTCCTCTATTGACTGACATGCTTTCAGCCAGTAACATCACCCAGAAGACTCTGCTGGGGTGAAATTCCCAAAGTAGTAAAGCAGGAACAGACTTCCTTGAAGGAAAGACAAGCAAGCTGAACTTTCAGTAATCTAGTGTGCTACCAGATGTCTGCTTTAAAATGTTTTTTTTTTTTCTTTTTTGTAAAGACCAAATATCCATCCAAACTAATGTCAAAAACTTTTAATCAAAATGTTGGATTAAATTGCACATGAACAGTAAGAAAGCATTGTCGATCAAATAAATATTTAGAATTCTGTCACTTTTTTTGCCGTTCTACTTCATACCACAAAATGCTGATAAAAGACAAACAGCCTCTTTCACAATTTAAAAAGTCACAACTAATTCATACACACATGTTGAAGATACTGGACTTTCTGGAATACAGAAACTACTTGGTGATATTGATGCCCAAGCAGGCTGGTCTGCTGGTTTGCCAGTCCCTTGTGTTGCTTATTACACCTCTTTTGTAAAACAACTGTAATAAAATAAGGAAATATGAACTCTGATATCAAGAAGATGAAATAACAGAGCGCCGATTTTTCTTTCTGTCTTTGTTTTCCCCGCAGTGTGGATGGAGATATCAAACACTGCATGATCAACAAGACAATCACTGGCTATGGATTTGCAGAGCCCTACAACCTTTACTCCTCCTTGAAAGAGCTGGTCCTGCATTACAAGCACACTTCGCTGGTCCAGCACAACGATTCTCTGAATGTAACGCTCTCCTGTCCCGTCCTGTCACAGCAGGCCAGATGAGGACCTGACTCCAGCAATTATAGCAGTCAGGGTGCTTTACAAATATCCTTTCCAGTCCCCAAGCAAGCAGGAGTGATGTACCGGAAATAAACCTCACAACGAAGCAACACTGGCCCTTTTATTTAATTTTTTTATTAGTCACTACACGCCCCGTAATAGATATTTAGAAATTCAAGAACAGCAGTCTGTACTATTTAAAATGAGGTGCTCATTGCACAAAATGTGGCTGTTAGATGATTCAGAATTGGGAGACTCAAAACGAGTGACGAGCGTGGCATAGCTGTGTATCTGCCTATCGGTGATGGAAAGGAGAGATGTGTAGGGTTGAAAGCCTATGGTCGATATTACCTGCTTTCTTCCTCCAGTATTTTCAAAGCTGCTTTTGAATTTAGAAATGAACGTTTTCGTATAAACCAGTTCCTGATACAGAAGCTTCATTTTGAGATCTTCAGATTAACAAGATTTGCGGACATTTAACACCTGAAGATGATGGCAACCTTTTTTTGTTTTGCAAAAATCTGTGAATTTTGAGACAGTACTATATAACAGTGTGTGTGTGTCATACATATAAATATATATAATTTAGTTAGGAGTTGTGAAATTAATTTCGCTGTTGTAACCCAGGAGAATGGGTTTGACTCCCCAGTTGTACTGCCTCTCTTCCTTTAGGAGTTCTGCAGATCAAAGGATACTGACTTTGCCGCTCTCCATGGCAGTACAAAGCATGGGTAGACATCGGTAATGGAAATAATCTTTGGATTAAAATTCACTGCTTACGTGACTTAGATGCCGTTTTTTTTCCATTGGCTGCTGAGTCACATCTTGAAAGACATTTCATTGGTATGTGCAACACAGATTTTAAAAGAAAAATCTATAATGAACAGGAGTAATTAATAACATAAACATGCAAAAAAAAAAAAAAATCAAAAAATGACTAGGCTTAAGACATGAACATTTATAGATTTACCCTGTGATACAAACCTATATATATATGGGATGGGACGAATACAGTGGTTTTGAACAATTTCCCTTTAAGGTCTCGCTAAACTGACACATTTCAATTGAAAGTCGGTTAAACTGTTCAATCACACAATTAGGTTGTGCTGTGTGTATAATCTCCAAAGTGCTTTCAATCAAAATCAAATTGCCGTCTTTTAATCTGTGAACAAGTGAGTTTCGCGTGGCCGAACCAGATCCACATTATAAACACATAAGCAGAACAACAGTGTGTAACGTCTTCGGGTAGGGTTTAAAAAAAAATAAATAAAGGAACCGACATTTAATTTGAACATGTTGATGCTCTTAAATGATATCATTAGGTTCTGCAGAGTGCTTCCGGTTCAGAGGGAATTTGCGGCTTTTAACTGACCAATTATGATCATTTATGTTTTGCCTCATCTCATTTTAAAACTTTTAAACCTCAATATCAATAGATTGAAGAATTGTAAAAAGAGGGATTTTTAAAACCCTACCTGAAGACGTTACACACTGTTGTTATGCTTATGTGTTCATAATGTTTATCAGGTTCGGCCACGCAAAACTCACCTGTTTACAGATGAAAAGACGACAATTTGATTTTGATTGAAAGCACTTTGGAGATTATACACACAGCACAACCCAATTGTGTGATTTAAAAGTTTAACCGTCTTTCAATTGAAATGTGTCGGTTCAGCTAGACCTTAAAGGAAAATTGTTCAAAACCGCTGTATTCGTTCCTTCCCTAATATATATATATATATATATATATATATATATATATATATATATATATATATATTATATATATATATATATCTATAATATATTAATATGTGGTGTATGAAAAAGCGCTGCAAGATGCACATAACACAAAGCCAAATGAAGTACTTATTTGTAGCAAAAGATCCTTTTGTAGTTGCTTGAACATAATGGTTTAAAAACAAATATGCATGAACAATTTCTATCTAAAGCATTAACTAACACAATTGGTATTAACAGTACTGTAATAAAAAAAGTGTATATATATTTTGCATATATATATGCAAAAAGTACTTGAGATGCATACAGAGGCTTGTAATATTTTCAATATATGGAAATTGAGGAGTGCTTGAAGAGGTGGCCATTCCTCACACAAGTCAATGTGGTTGGGTTTGTAAGTGGAACTACTTGAAAAGTGTTGTATTGAATTTAGACAGCCAGCATCAACACAGAAACATTGCTGTCCTGTGCAGAATCTCAACGCAGTGAAGCATTGCTGTCCTGTGCAGAGTCTCAAGGCAGTGAAGCATTGCTGTCCTGTGCAGCATCTCAACTTAGAGAAATATTGCTGTCCTGTGCAGGATCTCAACGCAGAGAAACATTGCTATCCTGTGCAGGATTTCGGGGGGGTAGGGGTGGGCAGAGCAGTTTGGCGCTGCTCTTTAGTCCAGCTTTGATGTTTAGTTGCTAGGACAAGCTGTTTTTTTTTGTTTGTTTGTTTTTTAATAAGAGCATCCCCCTTGTTAGATGAATGTTCGATTTTCTGGACACAACCAGTTGAATTACACAGAATAGTGCTGAACTAATGCTATCAGAAGTGCCTTCCATGTTTCTCTTTTTAAATTGATGCACCACGAAAGATGATGTCTGTGCCTAAAACAGATATTATTTTATGTATTTTTTTGTATTTAATTTTTTTCTGTTAAGTGAGAGTCTCGCTCCACAAAAACCAGTGTTGGTTTTATTTTTATTTTTTTTTATAGCCATATGGATTTACACTGGCATACATTTTACCTGGGTGAGCTGCAGATTTCAACAGGTATCACACAGGCTAGTTGCGTTGTACAATATTGAAACATAAGGGGGGACAAGAATTCCAGATCATTCTGTAATCCTTAGTACAGTGGCTCTCAAGTATTCACCCCCCTTGGACCCACATTTTGTTGTGTTACAACATGGAATCAAAATAGATTTAATTAGGAGTTTTTGCCACTGATCGACCCCAAAAAATGTAAAAATAAAATCTACAAATTGTTCTAAATTAATTACAAATATAAAACAGAAAACAATTGATTGCATAAGTATTCCTGTGTGCAATTAAGGTGTTTCACATGATTTCAGGTTAAAAACACCTGTCTCTGGGAGGTCCCACAGTTGGTTAATACATTTCCTAACAAAAACTACACCATGAAGATGAAGGAACATTCAAAGCAAATCTGGAATAAGGTTCTTCAAAAGGATTAATTAGAGGTAGGATATAAGAACATTTTCAAGGCATTGAATATCCCCCAGAGCACAGTAAAGCCCATTATTAAGAAATGGAGAGACTATGCACAACTGTGAATCTGTCTAGAACAGGCCATCCTCAAAAACTGAGTATCCGGGCAAGAAGGGCACTAGTCAGGGAGGCCACCAAGAGGCCTATGGCAATAAAGGAATTACAGTCTTCCACAGCTGAGCTGGGTGACACGGCATACAACAACAATAGCCCAGGTGCTTCACAAAACTGGCCTTTATGGGAGAGTGGCAAAAAGAAAGCCATTGTTGAAAAAAGCTCAAATCAAGTCTCGACTACAGTTTGCCAGACAGCATGTGGGAGACAGACCAAGTGGAAGAAGATTCTATTGTCTGAGACCAAAAGAGAGCTTTTTGGCCTCAACGCTAATCGCTATGTTTGGCGCTAGCCTAACATTGGACATCATCCTGAAAACACCATGAAGATAGAGGGTAAAATGGATGCAGCAAAGTACAGAGAAATCCTGGAGAAAAACCTGCTGAAGTCTACAAGAGACCTTGGACTTGGGAGACCTCAATCCAATTGAGAATATGTGGAAAGAGTTGAAAATTGCTGTTCACCAAAGATCCCCATCCAACTTGACGGAGCTTGAGCAATTTTGTAAAGAAGAATGGGCAAGTGCAGTGTCCAGATGTACAGAGCTAGTAGAGACTTATCCAAATAGACTCATGGCTGTAATTGCTGCCAAAGGTGCCGTTACCAAATATTCACTCAAGGGGGTGAATACTTATGCAATCAAGTATTTTCTGTTTTGTATTTGTAACTAATTTAGAACAATTCGTAGATTTTATTTTTCACTTTGACATTATGGACTTTTGTTGTGTTGATCAGTGGCAAAAACTCCTAATTAAATTATTTTTGATTCCATGTTGTAACACAATAAAATGTGGAAAAGTCCAAGGTGGGTGAATACTTTTGAGGGCCACTGTATGTCTAGCCATAGCAATTCTGACTTGTTACAAACTTTCAGTAATTTTGCAAAATGATAACCTTACTTTGAACTGTAGCTTCAAATGTCATTTAAGCTATTATTTTTTGCCTTACTATTTTATTGTGTTTGCAATCATTCTAAATTTCTTTACCTGTTTTGAGCTTGTCTAGAAAATCCTCAGTGCCAGGATAGAGCCTCCTACTTCATTCCATTCACATCATGTGACAGCTCCACCTGCTCTCTCTGTCTGTATAATTGTACAGCAGGTGGAGCTGAGGTGAAGTGTCACTCTGTTGCATGATTTGAATGGAATGAGGGAGTCTGTTCAGAGCTGGCACGTCAGACTCTCCAGACAAGCTCACGGCCAGGGAAAGGCAGATTTTAGAGTAAAGTAACTATAGGAGCAACAATCGTAATGATTGCAAACACAATGTAGTACTAAGGGAACTGTAAAAGAAAAAAAGCAATTAAAATGATATGCAAAGCTACTCTTCATTAAATGGCTTTAATGGAAATGTCATACAAAACTACCTATTTCTCATGGATTGGAGTGGTTGTTTTGATAGATTTTTCCTAGACACCTTTTGTGGAAGTGTTCAAAGATTTAACTAAATGGCACACTGAACTTCAATCCAAAAAGGCTATTTAAGTGTAGCTTTGATGTTGCCAAGTATTTTACTGATCAACACACGGCAGCACTCAATATTGCCAAAGAAAGCTTGTGACATGTGTGTTGAGCTGGTGCCAGCCCTGCATCCCTGTGTGTGAGGTATGCGGGGCGAGTCTGTGTACAGCATTGAAAGTAGTTTGTGGTTTGTGTTTTTTTGTTTGTTTTTCTTAAGTCTTGTTGGCTATTGCAATTAAAGAAATTTTTTTTTTTTTTAGTGGCATTAACATTTATGAATGAAAAGTTGTATTCTAGAAGTTCAAATGCAGCTGCTTCATTTGGGTGTTGAGATTAGAAAAGCATTTACCCCAAGTTTCAGTATCAATAGTTTTATAAACTAGTACAGTTTTGTAACCAGTGCTCTACTGGGATCCATAGGTTACAAAACTGTAACATGAACAGGTGTGTGTGTGATAAAATAGATTACATAAATATTATATAAAGTACACTGTCCAGTATATTTGGATAATGAATAAACTCTGAACTTTTAACCCCACTCATACATCCAGATACATTTCCATTGAGAAACTAGTAGCCATGTATGTGAAATACCTAAACCAGTTTTACACACACGTTTCTCCCAATAAACAAAACTTTGTCTTGCAACTTTGAAGGCAGTTTTGTTGTTTTTAGTCAGTGTTAGTTCAGATAAGCAACAGCCAAGAAAAAGCATATTACAATAGCAAGAGTGTACACTTTAACACAGCTGGATAAAACAATGGGTACAGAAACTTTGGGTACATTTTCAGCTTTGAATAGGTGAAAGAATATTTTTGGGAAATGGACACTGAAGTTGATGGGACTGTAGTATATATATAGAGTAATATATATATATATATATATATATATATATATATATATATTATATATATACATATTTACATACACATACATACATACATACATACATACACCAAATATATATATATTTTTTTTTACAAAAATAATCTATCTAGAGACTAGCATGCACTGTTGGAGTTTCGTAGCTAGATTCAATCATTCTGTTTTTAACAGTGCTAGGATTTAGGTTAATTGAAAATACCTCAATTTCTTCGAATTGTGTGTGAATTGAGGAAACAAGTATTTTAGCACAGAAATGAGCCCATGTTGAAGAACAGGTTTCACCCCAGTAGCTGTCGGTTTTTGGAAGGTATTTTAGCAATGGGTGCTCATGAACTCTTAAAGATTAAGAGGTTTCATGTTGAATGTGTGCCCTGAAATAACGTTTGAATTACCGTGGTATATTATCAATTCCTGTATGAAATTTTTGTTGTAGCATTTCTGTTATTTGTTTTCTATTCTGAAGTAAAAAGGGGCTTTTTCATTTGACTTTGTATTTTCTGGCATTTAGTACCAAGTACTTTACAGATAGACACTCCAAATATATCCCATGTTTTATTCATTCTCCAAGTGAGGACAGTAGCTTTGTTTAGCTAGATGTACAACACTGATTTAGATGGCTAGTTATATTTTCAATATGTTACGTCAGTTTTAATTATTTTTTACCTGCATTGAAAGCTCCATGGAACAGTATGTTTATGCTGAAGTCTCTGGGTGCTGGAGTCGGCTACAGCACAGTCCAGCTGAGCTACTGCATAGCACGTGAAGAAACCAAGTCCAGTACAAATGTTACATATGATCTAATTTACCTCCTTGTTTTAAAGGACTTGATTTGATTTGAAACACTTTATATTCTGAAGCAAACTGAACTGGATTCAGTTGGAAACACATTGGATTTGAAAGAGACAGAAGCTAACATTTCTAAACTGCTTAGAATGTTCCCTTCATCCTTTAATTGGCCCTGATGGTGCTGCCCTGCTCCAATTGGCCCTCATGGTGCTGCCCTGCTCTAATTGGCCCTGATGGTGCTGTCTTGCTCTAATTGACCCTGGTGGTGCTGTCAGCTCTTTAATTGGCCCTCATGGTGCTGCCCTGCTCTAATTGGCCCTGATGGTGTGCCCTGCTCTAATTGGCCCTGATGGTGCTGCCCTGCTCTAATTGGCCCTGATGGTGTGCCCTGCTCTAATTGGCCCTGATGGTGCTGCCGTGCTCTAATTGGCCCTGATGGTGCTGCCGGCTCTTTCTATCTTGAAGGCAGAACTTCAGCATATCTGTTTCTGAAGAGATGGCTTACAGAAGCAAAGTATATTTGTAGCATTGCTATTTTAATATAACAAGTTCTAATACATCCTTTTGTGTTTTTTTCATAAATAGGATCACATCAAGATAATAGTTTCAGTGCAAAATAATCTGTTTCCAAATAGCTCCTTTGTTATTTTACTGTCCTTTTACCTGTTTATGGTGTTTGCAGTCATTCTGAGCGCTTCTCGTTTCAGTTACTCCAATATTGGTGGTTTTTTTTATTTGTATAAATGTGTTGGCTTCAGGAGCTGCTATTCTGTCAGAATCTATGTCTATAGAAGCGCAGTCAGCCAAATTCTTAAGAAGTAAGAACCAGTGCCGTCTAGTGACCTGACACTATTTGGAAAAAGTTTTCTTCAGTTAGTTGGCAATACACAGCAGTCTTCCTAATATAAAGACACTTGGCTGATCCAGCCTGCAACAAGAGAAGCTTCTGAACTCCTAATCAAAGCAACACAGAATCACCAAACAATACGAAACACAGCCTGGGAAGGATTGCAAACAACGCAGAAGGGTAAGGGAACCATAACAAATCAGAAAATGGCATTTGAAGTTACTCTGTTTTGGTCGGTAGAACACACTTTGCACATCTATAATTTTATTAGTTTAATTGCATGCAACTTGGTTTCAGATTTAATGAGAGGTGTTTTCTTCTCCCCATGTGTTCCAATGCAGACCCATGCAAACCGTGGACATCGTTAGATGTGATCACTGTGTTCCTGCCTTTATACAATTAAAACAAAGCATTTAAATGTTTGCCATTTACTTTCTTTCAAGGAACACGGAATTCCAGACGCTGGATGCATTTCAGTACAAATTGCTGCTTGTCTTATGACTGCCATGTTGTTAGTCTAGTTTCAGCAAGGAGCAATCCATACACATCCTTAACTAACAAAAATCAGACTTGCCTTGATAGGAAAATATGGGACCTGTGAAATGATGCAATGTACATCAGGAAAGATTTCCTGGGATTGCTGTGTTAGCACTGTGTACTTTAACCCAACCCCTGGGATCTGGGAACACCTGACATCTTAAACAACGGGGCCTGACTGCGTTTGGCTTTCTTTAAATCATTTTTATTTTGTAGTTTTACTTTAAGTTGTTTTTTAATGTTTTGCTTGTTTTTGGTTTTTTTTGTTATCCTGACGGATTTAATAAAATAAGCTAGCTTGAATATTTTCTACTTTTAAGATTTTGTGTACTTCAATTAACAAAATAGAAATGTTTCAAATTAATCTTGACCTTAGATACAAAGAAGCTCATCCTGTATCTAAGGATTTATATAAGTTCTGCTTTTTTTGGGAAACCTGCTGCCTTCAGTAATGACACTGTTCAAGTGATGTGATGAGGCCGATCGTAAATACATGTTCTAAACAGTCGCTTCAGTATGTGCACGTGCTTTTCTCTGATGCATCATCATAAACATATGTTCTTGTACACAGGACTGTTCAGTGAAGACATAAGAAAGGAAGAGCTTACTTAAGAGTTTTTTTAGCCTTATAAAACTTGTTTTATTGTAATGCTAGAACTAGACGTTGTCCTTTTCAATGTTTATTTTTAAGGGACTCAAATGACTGTAATAAATCACCTTTTAGATTGCATTTAACTGGGGTTCTTCATTGGAACACCTTGAAACCTGTGCATTCTACAACTTTGAGTTGTTTCTGAGCAGAGATACTGCTAGAGTCAATAGGAAAGCGTGGAGTATGATGTTAGATTTTCCTTAGCTTGTATATCTCTGCTGCTGCTCTGTTTGATCAGGTTAGAAGCAAAGTGCCTGCAGCCCGGTGCACAATTGACAGGTTTCAATAAAATACCTTCTTGTAAAAAATAAGTTTTCCTTTGTAAGGTGAGTGATGTATTGCAGTGTTTGGGAGCCCCTGAAAAGTAAAATATATAAAACCATCTTAACCTCCTCAGCTTTAAAGTGAGCATTCCATGAAACCAAAGGAATACCGGATAATCCTGGCAATGGGCACACTGTAACAGGATTGATAAAGACTTGGGTGCTTACTTTTTCACCCCAAGGGAACAATTCTCCACTACAGGTGAAAACCGAGTCAGTGTCTGTGTCATTAAATTTGTCATGTCAGAGAGGATTGGTGTTCTCAATATTAACTGCTGAGTGACAGGCAGTAGTGTTTAATAAAAGACCATATTAAAACCTGATGGATGGATTTCTTCCTCTTTTATAGTCCAGTATGCGGGAAGTATAAACACTTGCTTCTAAATGCATTTTGGGTAAACTGCATAGAAGTATATGCAGATGTACAGTTTTACAGTAAAGGTCTGGTGGTCATGATTACAAAGTTTGAACAGAAAAGTCAAACACTTAATACGTAATTTGAAAATGTCTAAACTGCTTGGCGTTGTACAATATATGACAGATTCCATAGCTGATTTAAGGTTTTTAGAATTGTGTTTAAAGTGGACTCTAGGGGGAGCAGTGTTGTGAGTTCGGCACAAGCTCTTCTGATGAGGTGCACAAGCCAGATGTATTTCTTTGTTTCTAACTTTTGGTTTGTTGTCAGATCTAGTGGTTCTGCTGTTACAGGTCTGTACAGCTGAATCGGACACAGTGTTTGTTTCAGACTGGTACTCTCTGTTTTGTATGGTACTTTTTAAAGAAAAAAAAAACACCACAGCAATGGACAATAAATTGGACTTGAGGTTCAAGCAGTGGAGTTGTGTGTTTATTTCTCCTGGTTTTGTGCTATATGTTCTTCTGTGATTTAAATAGTTTCAAATATCAGTTTTTATTTTATTTACTTTCCTTGAATCATTCCTTTTACTAAAATGCTTTTTTAAAAGTCAGTGTTTCTCTGTGTTGAGTTCAGGAGTTGCTCTCTAGTTCCAGTTGCCTGTCATAGTTGGCTCCTAGGTGCACAGCTTTGTAGTGGCTGAAAAACAAACTTGGCACTAGAGGGCGGTGTTACCTGTAGACACTTTGCCTGAACTACACTGCACAAAAATATAAACGCAACATGTCGTCCCATGTTTCATGAGCTCAAATAAAAGATCCCAGAATATTTTTATACGCACAAAAAGCTTATTTCTTTCAAATTTTGTGCACAAATTTGTTTACGTCGCTGTTAGTGAGCATTTCTCCTTTGCCAAATAATCCATCCGCCTGACAGGTGTGGCATATCAAGAAGCTGATTAATCAACATGATCATTACACAGGTGCACCTTGTGCTGGGGACAATAAAAGGCTACTTTAAAATGTGCAGTTTTGTCACACAACACAATGCCACAGATGTCTCAAGTTTTGAGGGTGCGTGCAATTGCCATGCTGACTGCAGGAATGTCCACCAGAGCTGTTGACAGAGAATTGAATGTTCATTACCGTAAGCTGCCTCCAATGTTGTTTTAGAGAATTTGGCAGTACATCCAACCGGCCTCACAACCTGCTGACCACGTGTAACCACGCCAGCCCAGGACCTCCACATCCGGCTTCTTCACCTGCGGGATCGTCTGAGACCAGCCAGCCGGACAGATGATGAAACTGTGGGTTTGCACAACCGAAGAATCTCTGCACAAACTGTCAGAAACCATCTCGGTGAAGCTCATCTGCGTGCTCGTTGTCCTCACCAGGGTCTTTACCTGACTGCAGTTCGGCATCGTAACCGACTTCAGTGGGCAAATGCTCACCTTCGATGGCCACTGGAACGCTGGAGAAGTGTGCTCTTCATGGATGAATCCCGGTTTCAACTGTACCGGGCAGATGGCAGACAGCGTGTGTGGCGTCGTGTGGGCAAGCGGTTTTCTGATGTCAGCGTTGTGAACAGAGTGCCCCATGGTGGCGGTGGGGTTATGGTATGGGCAAGCATAAGCTACGGACAACGAACACAATTGCATTTTATCGATGGCAATTTGAATGCACAGAAATACCGTGATGAGATCCTGATGCCCATTGTCATGCCATTCATCCGCTGCCATCACCTCATGTTTCAGCATGATAATGCACGGCCCCATGTCGCAAGGATCTGTACACAATTCCTGGCAGCTGAAAATGTCCCAGTTCTTCCATGGCCTGCATACTCACCAGACATGTCACCCATTGAGCATGTTTGGGATGCTCTGGATCGACGTGTACGACAGCGTGTTCCAGTTCCTGCCAATATCCAGCAACTTCACACAGCCATTGAAGAGGAGTGGGACAACATTCCACAGGCCACAATCAACAGTCTGATTAACTCTATGCGAAGGAGATGTGTCGCGCTGCATGAGGCAAATGGTTGTCACACCAGGTACTGACTGGTTTTCTGATCCACACCCTTACCTTTTTTTTTTTTTTTTTTTTTTTTTTTTTTTTTTTTTAAGGTATCTCTGACCAACAGATGCATATCTGTATTCTCAGTCATGTGAAATCCATAGATTAGGGCCTAATTAATTTATTTCAATTGACTGATTTCCTTATAGGAACTGTAATTCAGTAAAACCTTTGAAATTGTTGCATGTTGCATTTATATTTTTGTTCAATGTAGCTTGTGATACACATACCTCTGGCAGGCAACTACAGCTTTAGCCAACAGTTTTGCATCCCCCTGTAGAATTAACAGTTTGCTTCATAAAGTTGCATGAAACCTGCTGAATATTCTTTTGACCATAGCTGTAGAACCGAAGAGCAGCGCCTGAACTGAGGAGAAAGCAACACAGACTTAAAGTAATTTCAATTTTCAACCACAAAGAACTATTGCAACACCATAAAATGTAAGACTGGCTCTAACAGTCTCATATTATAAACAAAGTCATTTTGTTACATAAACTTTTCAAACAGTCTTACTAAATCAGGATTGTTCTTTCCATATTTCATGCCATTTGAAAATAGTTCATGTCAGAATTTTATTACTTCACATTTCATGGCTATCAGGTTTCAGGATCCCTTTTTGTTCGCCTAATAAAAAGAGCTCCACCAATAACGTGCATTTTCACTCCTTTCAGAATCCTCACAAGACTCTTGTCTCTCGACTGCAGAGCTTGCTCTTCTCAGGATGCTCCTCTTTGAACCCTGCGGTTTGTGGTTCACTCCTAGCCCTTGCCTCTCCATAACACCCTGTCATTGAATACTATATGAGAACCACAATGTACAATTTGAAATAGTCAAATATAAAGAGGACTATATAAATACTGTATCAAGTTGACCGATCCATTGAAAAAGTGTCTGACTGTTTAAGCAGACAGCAGTTTACACAACAGGTTTAAATATGTATTTAATGTCATGTTTGGAGCACTGTAATTGATGTATATACATTAACTTACCAAATCATTCTGTAGGACGTGAATAAAGGTTCCTTTTGGTGAGCTGTATTCATGGTAGTGGATAAAAACAAGGTACTACAGTATATACTGCATTCATGTTTCTGGGCAAAGGTGCTGTCTCAAACACAGAGTAATTCCCTGGGTGTCACGGTTTCTCAGCATGGTTTAGGTGAAGCAAAGGCTCAGATTCCCTGTCCAGCTATTTTAATAAGCCCATTGTGTGATAAGTTAAGGTATGCTTTTATACACAGTGATTACTGCTTCCTGATCCCTTCATTGTGTTGTAGTTGAGCCCAATGATCGAGTGGCATGTGACCTACCAGAGTGTATCAGTTTTTCTGTACTGGTGCATTTGAAATACCTGCATATCCTGAATTAACATAAGTTTGTTATGTCAAAAAATATGTATTTACTTTAAATTATTTTTTGTTTTTAAATCAAGTTTATAAGCCACACATTTCAATGAAAATTTTCATATATCCGGCCTAATAGTAAGCGCTACACGCGATCTTGTGAAACAAAAATGTATATTTAAATATATTTTACTTTCCCCTTCAATAGAAGCTGTTTTTGGTGTTCTGTAGAAATGCTGGCCAGCTCAAAGTCTGTAGTGAAATGGTGACAGCTTGTGGTGAAAGGTTAAGTTCAGATTCTAAAAACTGCTTTCTTTTGAAATGATCCGTGTGATTCTTTGAGTGTTTTTTGGGGTTTGAAACCCCTGTTCGTCATGCAGCCACTAAAGATATTCCACTTACCGTATGAATTAAAGTTGGACCCTGGTCATGTAAGGCTTCTCTTTTTGTTTTATACAAAAAAAATCTTGCTATTTTTTTTGTTTGTTTGTTTGTTTTTTTCCTGGACAACAATTGAGTAATATGCAGTATACCACATTTACACAAAATAAGGTCTATATTGAAGGAGATGCTTATGCACAACTATAGACCTATTTGTTTAAAATCCTTAGTCTTTATATTTAATAAGTGTCTCAGTAGCGTCTAACCCCTGCCCCAACTGTAAATTCAAAGTCAGAGACCAGTGTGATGAAAAAGGTATTGACAATGTTGTATATCAACAGTATGTACAGAAGAGTATAGTTTAATTGGAATATATTAAGCAATTCTCTAGATATATGCAAAAATGTAAGTGTAACGTAAAGACAGATGCATGTACAGATATATCCTATATCCTTAGAATCATGCTCAATAAATTGTAAAAAACATTGAAATACCAAGTTTCCTATTGGTTCTCTAGATATATACAAAAATATAAGTGTGACTGTGACAAAGACGGCCGGAGTGGGGGACGTCAGACCAGAAACAAGAACAAGGAAAAAACGACAGAGGGGTGGAGTTTGGTGGAGCTGAGTGAATGGTTTTGCTCAGCATTTAATGAGTGAACAGAACAGTAAATAAAAAGGTTGTAACAAAAACAGCACACGGCACGTGAGGCCAAAATAAACAGACAAACAAAACGGACTAACACTTAAACAAACAGTGGACAGACAAACACGGTGAGTGAAAACAACGGCTATATATATATATATATTACTTTGTTTCATTTTCCCGTTCTCAATTCTCTCCTCTCCACATCCGTTCTCCTCTCACCGAACACACAACCTCGAGTGGATGAAAACATGTAGCTTTTATGCAGCTGTACCGAGACTCGATTGCTAATCAATCTTTCAGTTGGAGTCGCGGAACAACTGCACGTGAATTAATAAAGTGCAATTCGCCGTGCTCACATATTATTATGTTTTACTTGCACGTGAAGTGCTGTGCAATCCTTGTGCCTAAATACAAATATACATTTTAAACACTTGTGGTACACAGACCTGTTTATATCCCATGCACCAATGACTATACACCAACATTAACACACAACAAAAAATACACACAGGGCGGGCACTTTGCCACAGTGACCTACAGGTGGATTGGTGTATGGACAGAGACTTCTATACCCAATAACTTCAGCTACATAACGTTAAGCGGTTCTCATGATATTTTTGAGTTTTGCATATAAAAGTGATAAAAAAACAAAACAAAACACATGAACTGGGGAATGGTGGCTGTCTGTTTGTATTTCTGCCTGTGTGTGTGTCTGACTGACTGATTGTATTTCTGTGTGTGTGTGTGCCTGTGTCTGACTGACCTACTGACTGTATTTCTGTCTGTGTGTCTGACTGACTGACTGACTGTGTGTGTGTGTCTGTCTGTGTGTATGCTACGCTTGTATTAGTTGTATATCTAGACATGCGAGTATCTCGTTGTCATGAAACTGGAAGAAGGCATTCTCTAGCACAACTATGAAAGGGTGTGTGAACGGGTAGTGTCGGCAAGGAGACTTCAAGACCAGGAAGCTGCAGTTCACACGCATTTATTTATATTTATACAAATACACAAAACAGCACTACCTAAAACAGTCCACCACAGCGTTCCTGCACCATCGCAATTCTAAACTAACACCCTTTCTGTACGCCTGTGGCTGGAGCTTAATCATTTATTCAGTTCACGCTCCAGAATCTGGGGCAATGTGGAGGCTTCTGTTTGTAATTGTTACCAAGTGTGCACAAAGGCCACAGTGATATACTTTTTCATGTTACTGATGGCTCTATTTTCTGTATAGTTTTGGTTCTGTTTTTATCTTATTTCTGTTTCTTATTTCATGAAAAAAAATTAAGTAGGTGGGGATGGCAGGGAGATAAGTGACTCACTTTGATTTCACCACAATGTTTCCGTTGTGCAGTGCTTTAATTAAGCCTGAGTTCGTCTGTTCCAATGGCTGCCAGTAAGAAGAAGTAATGGGTTTGAGAGATTTCAGTTTCAGCTTCAGTAACACTTAGTGCTGCACAGTATCCACACAGACACATTTCCCCAGATACACGTGTCATGCGAATAGTAGCAAAATGTAATAAAGCACAGATAAGTATGGTAAACCATGACAAGGCTGGTTTAAGATAATACAGTACTATAATGTAGGTGCATCACACTTTACATTTTTTCATATATTTTGAAAAACGTCTATCTAATTGTGATGAAGCTTGCTATTAACATTATTTAGCTTACAGTGCCAAGAAAGTTTGTGAACCCCTTAGGATTTTCATATATTTCACATATAGAGCAGAACTGACTTCAACTAAGCGTTTCCTGTACCTGTTGGTCAGTCTCTCACATCGGTTTTAAGGAATTTTGGCCCATTCCTCCTTACAGAACTGCTTAAACTCAATGACATTTGAGGGCTTCCTTGCATGGACAGCTCGCTTCAGGTCCTGCCACAACATTTCGATGGAGTTTAGGTCCAGACTTTGACTAGGCTATTCTAAAACTCATAATTTCTTCTTCTGCAGCCGTTCTTTTGTAGATCTGCTTGCATGTTTAGGATCATTGTCTTGCTGCATGACCCACTTTCGGTTCAGCTTCAGCTCACTGACGGATGACCTGACATTCTCCTCTAGAAATTTCTAATACAATGCAGAATTCATGGTTGTGTCAATGATGGCAAGCCGTCCAGGTCCTGAGGCAGCAAAGCAGCCACAAACCATCACATTCTCATCACCATGCATGATGGTTGGGATGAGGTTCTTCTGTTCGAATGCAGTGTTTGGTTTTTGCCAAATATAACGTTTCTCATTGAGGCGAAAAAGTTCTATCTTTGACTTGTCTGTTCAGAGAACATTGTTTCAGAAGTCTTGTGGATCAGCTATGTGCTCTTTAGCGAACTTCAGATGGGCAGCAATGTTCTTTTTAGAGAGCAGTGGTTTCCTCCTGCTATCCTTCCATGAACACCGTTATTGTTCAGTCTTTTTCTGATAGTTAAGTCATGAACACTCACATTAGCCAAGGCTAGAGCGGCCTGCAGATCCGAAGATGTTTGTTCTTGGAGAGATTTTGGTAGGATGACTGCTCCTAGGTAAGAACATAAGAACATAAGAAAGTTTACAAACGAGAGGAGGCCATTCGGCCCATCTTGCTCGTTTGGTTGTTAGTAGCTTATTGATGCCAAAATTCATCGAGCAGCTTCTTGAAGGATCCCAGGGTGTCAGCTTCAACAACATTACTGGGGAGTTGATTCCAGACCCTCACAATTCTCTGTGCAAAAAAGTGTCTCCTATTTTCTGTTCTGAATGCCCCTTTGTCTAAACTCCATTTGTGACCCCTTACCCTTGTTTCTTTTTTCAGGCTGAAAAAGTCCCTTGGGTCGACACTGTCAATACCTTTTAGAATTTTGAATACTTGAATTAGGTCGCCACGTAGTCTTCTTTGTTCAAGACTGAACAGATTCAATTATATTAACATATATATTATATTTCGCTTAATTTTCCGTACAGTATACTCGTCTGTCCGATTGTTCGCAACTTAGACCCGTGAAGTAGGCAGCAACTGTTTCTTCTGATGCACGCTGGATTAAGTTCAAATTCAAGTATTCAACTAACAACCAAATGAGCAAGATGGGCCGAATGGCCTCCTCTCGTTTGTAAACTTTCTTATGTTCTTATGTTCTTATGTTCTAATTCTTTTAGCCTGTCTGCATATGACATGCCCTTTAAGCCCGGAATAATTCTGGTAGCTCTTCTCTGCACTCTTTCTAGAGCAGCAATATCTTTTTTATAGTGAGGTGACCAGAACTGCACACAATATTCAAGATGAGGTCTTACTAGTGCATTGTACAGTTTTAACATTACTTCCCTTGATTTAAATTCAACACTTTTCACAATGTATCCGAGCATCGTGTTAGCCTTTTTTATAGCTTCCCCACATTGTCTAGATGAAGACATTTCTGAGTCAACAAAAACTCCTAGGTCTTTTTCATAGATTCCTTCTCCAATTTCAGTATCTCCCATATGATATTTATAATGTACATTTTTATTTCCTGCGTGCAGTACCTTACACTTTTCTCTATTAAATGTCATTTGCCATGTGTCTGCCCAGTTCTGAATCTTGTCTAGATCATTTTGAATGACCTTTGCTGCTGCAAGAGTGTTTGCCACTCCTCCTACTTTTGTGTCGTCTGCAAATTTAACAAGTTTGCTTACTACACCAGAATCTAAATCATTAATTTAGATTAGGAATAGCAGAGGACCTAATATTAATCCTTGTGGTACACCACTGGTTACCACACTCCATTCTGAGGTTTTTCCTATAATCAGTACTTTCTGTTTTCTACATGTTAACCACTCCCTAATCCATGTACATGCGTTTCTTTGAATCCCAACTGCGTTCAGTTCAAATAAACTATGTCATATGCTTTGCAATTATCCATTATCGATGTTGCATCCTCAAAAAAATCAAGCAAGTTAGTTAGACACGATCTCCCTTTCCTAAAACCATGTTGACTGTCTCCCAGGACCCTGTTACCATATAGGTAATTTTCCATTTGGGATCTTATTATAGTTTCCATAAGTTTGCATATAATAGAAGTCAGGCTTACTGGTCTGTAGTTACCTGGTTCAGTTTTGTTTCCCTTTTTGTGGATCGGTATTACGTTTGCAATTTTCCAGTCTGTCGGTACCACCCCTGTGTCAAGAGACTGCTGCATGATCTTGGTTAGCGGTTTGTAAATTACTTCTTTCATTTCTTTGAGTACTACTGGGAGGATCTCATCCGGCCCAGGGATCACATTAGTTTACTGTAAAGCTATGTCTTTGTTGGTGCTGATCTTTGGCGAGAGACGACTTGAAATTAAGTTTTAACATCTACTTTCACATAATGGAAATCATGTGCAGTAGTCAATCACAGCATCGGCAGTGTACCATTTTCTGACATAATGTTGGGCAACTTTTGGTACACGTACCACTTTCTGACCCTACACTAGTATTACCTAGTGTGTTTTATAAAATACAAATCTGAGGTATAGGTTAAGTCACTTTTCATTTATGATATGATAAGGCTTACATCTTGATGAGTATCACAGGAAAATGCAGTTTATAATAATAATAATAATAATAATAATAATAATAATAAAGGAAAGAGCAGTTAAAAATTGATACTGCAGCTCTGCCACTTGAACACGTTTAACACATTTTACAGGCAATTGTGTATCAAACACATTAACAAACACAAGAATTTGTAATTTTATAGTTTTCCTATGGTTATACTATGGATTTACTACAGTTGCCATGTATTTATCATGCTTTACCAATGCTTACATATGCTTTAATACACTTAGCTTAGTATGGGGAATTGTTAAAATGTACAATACTGTGACTAGTGTAAAATGACATCTTGGAATACATGAAAAAACAAATAGAGGTTGATTGATAGACATTTTGTCAGTACACAGCTACAGCTGTGTAACTTCCTAGCCAGCTCAAAGCAGGGCTGGCCTTTAACCACCCAAGGGCCGGCAGATCACATCCGCTGTGGAGCTCCTGGGTGTAAAGAGGTGATTTGCTTGGGGATCAGAGGACACCCACCCGCTTCAATCCTCCTGACCTGTGTGGGGAGTGGCTGTTGTGAGGGAATGTAATTGGACATTCTAAATTTGGAAAAGGTAGGTGAGGGAGGGCGAAGAGAGAGGATACAAATGTTGGTGCTCAGTACGATGAAAACATTTCTGACCATGACGAATACGGCAATGAATAGTTTTGAATAAATGGTATTTAAGACCTATATATCACTGGATAAGCAAAATAGGTGCTAGCATTATGGTGAATTATATTAAAAGGACTGATTTCCATTCTGACATCCTTCTGCCTGGTGTTGATGGCTGAAGTGTAGTGTAGTGTAATGCTGGCTCCAGGGATCAGCTTATTTTGCCTCCCCAGTGCATCACCTTACACAACGGCTGCGATGCTGGCTCCGGGGATCAACCCAGTGTGGTCTCCCCAGCGCATAAGCATGACAACCGCTTGGATTGAGCTAAGTAGAGCACATCTCTGGGGTCTTCAAGTGGACACCTTCTGTCCTCTGTGTTTCGTCAACTAGCCCATGACACCTCAAGAGGTACAGTACAGTACAGTACAGTACAAGGCAGACCGATATCCCCTATATCAGCAGAATGTGATACTCAGTAACTTACAGTGCCGAGAAAGTTTGTGGAAATTATCGAAATTCCACAGTTTTACCAAAAGAGTCTTTTCTTAAATATCCAATAGCGTTTATATTTACCAATTCCATGTCTTTTGAAACAAAATGATGTATAAATTAGACAAACAATGAGTAATTAAGATTCAGGGTATGTGAAAAAGTAAGTGAACCCCTGGTTTTATCAGCTCAATTAAGGGGATAATTAGAATCAGGTGTTTAAATAATTAGGTAGATCTTCAGGGGTGAGTTTGGGAGGCCCCACCCTATATAAAGATCAGAAACTTTGTTTTGGTTTGAGTTTGGTCTTCACCATACAGGTGTGTGGAAACATGTCATGCCACGATCAAAAGAAATCTCTGAGGACCTCAGAAAAACAGTTATTGATGCTCATCAGTCTAGAAAGGGTTACAAAACCATTTTTAAGGATTTGGGGCTCCACCACCACTGTCAGACAGAAACTACAAATGGAGAAAGTTCAAGACCACAGTCACTCTACCTCAGGGAGTGGTTAAGCAGTTAAACGAGGCAGTCTTCCCAGCGACAGCGAGTGGAAGCGACAGCGAGTGGGAGAAGTACAGGCGTGGAAAAGTACAGAGCAGTTTAGAAGCAGTTTGAAAGCAGGTTGACGGCTGCAAAAGAAACTAAACTTCAAAAAAAAAAAAACCTCAACATGGTCTTCAAGCCAGTAATCTGTGACACCTGCCTCATGTGGGAAATCCAAGAAAACCCAGCGGAGCTAAACCAAGTGTACGTAAAGTGCCACGCGATCCAGGATTTGCATAAACTAGTAAGTATGCTAGAAATGGAGCTAGAAGAAGTGAGACAGCAACAGGATCTTGAGGAACTTGCACACCCACAATTCATGGAAGTCTGCATCACCCCTAACAGACTGAAAGCCACCAGGGAGATAGAAGGTCAGAACAGCTGGGTTCAGGTAGGCAGAAGCAGGGAAAAAAAGAAACTTCGTCAAACACAACCACCAGAAATCAAAACAACCAACAGATTTGAGTCACTTCAGAATTTTGATGAGCAGAACCAACAACAAGAGAACGAAAGGAACAACATCCAGGACCCCATTGACAGTGGTGACCAGACAGCAAAAAGAAGGGAGGTCATGATTGTTGGGGACTCCATATTGAGAAACACAGCAGGTTCAATTCGCAGTTTGGACCCCCTTACTACAACAGTGTGCTGCCTTCCGGGAGCCTCGGTCAAGCACATCACTGAGAACGTGGACAGGCTCCTAGAACGAACAGGAGACGACCCGGTAGTAGTCGTCCACATCGGTACAAACAACATTGGAAGAGACAGACCAAAATCCCTGCAAAACAAATTCAGAGAGCTAGGAAGGAAATTAAAAGAGAAAAACAAAACTGTGGTATTTTCTGGTATACTACCGGCACCTTGCAAAGGACCATATGGACAGCTGGAAATAATTAATCAAAACGCATGGCTGAAGATGTGATGCAAACGGGAAGGCTTCACCTGTCTTGATCATTGGACCACATTCTACAACAAGGACTATCTGTATAGACGGGACGGACTGCTCTTAAATAACAAAGGAACCAGTCTACTTGGAGAAAAGATCCTCGAGCAGGTTCAGAAGCATTTAAACTAGAAAGGAAGGGGGGAGAAATCAACAAAAAAACAGAAGGGAGACCGCATCAAAACAAGAACAACAACTCAGGTAAGACAACCATTAAATGTATTTATCTAAATGCTAGAAGTATCAGAAACAAAATTTTAGAACTTGAAGCTACTGCACTAACAAGTAACTATGATGTGATAGGTGTTACAGAAACTTGGTTGTCTGAGAGTGATGGGGACGAATATAATATTTGTGGGTATACACTGTATAGGAAAGACAGGCAGGACAGAAGAGGAGGAGGGGTGGCGCTATACATAAGAAACAGTCTTGAAGCCCAGGTGTTAAACCTGGACAAAGAAAATAAAACCGAATCAATATGGGTCAGAATAACGGACAAAAATTCAAAAGGCATAATAATAGGAGCATGCTATAGACCGCCAGATTCAGACGGTGAGCACAATAATCTGTTATACAATGACATTAGAAATGCGTGTAGCAAAGGAGAAGCCATACTAATGGGGGATTTCAACTTCCCCCAAATAAAATGGGAAAACCCGGTGGGTAGCGCGAAGGATGAAATAGAAATGGTGGAAATGACAAATGACTGCTTCCTAACACAATTTGTCAAGGCACCAACTAGAGGGGAGGCATGCCTTGATTTAGTCTTTTCAAATAACGAAGATAGAATAACTAAAACAGAGGTCAGAGAACCACTGGCAAACTCAGACCACAACATGGTCTCATTTGAAGTGTTTTTTAAATCCCCAAAAGTAAAGACTAAAGTTAAGGTTTACAATTTTAGAAAAGCAAACTATGAAGGTATGAAACAGAGACTAACAGAAGTAGATTGGAGTAAAATAGAGAAAACACCCACAGAAGAAGGATGGTTGTTCTTCAAAAATGTAGTACTAGAGGCGCAAAACAATTACATCCCTAAAGTAGACAAATCTAAATGTAAAACTAAATTGCCAAAATGGTTTAATAGATCAATTAAAAAAAATATTCAGCGAAAAAAGGCACTTTACAGAGCATTAAAAAAGGACCAAAAAGAAAGTACGCAGAAAGAGTACACGGAACTGCAAACGCAAGTCAAAAAGGAAGTTAGAAAGGCCAAGAGAGAAATAGAAATGAACATTGCTAAGGGAGCTAAAACCAATTCCAAAATGTTTTTCCAATATTACAACAGCAAGAGAACATTCAAAGAGGAGATTAAATGTTTAAGAGATACAAATGGCAAAATCGTAGATGAAGAAAAAAAAATAGCAAATATGTTAAATGATTACTTTTCACAAGTTTTTACAAAGGAAGATACTGACAACATGCCCCACATGTCATCCAGTTCCTATCCAGTTTTAAATAACTTTAGCATAACTGAGGCAGAAGTGTTAAAGGGACTAGGAGCTCTTAAAATAAACAAATCCCCTGGGCCGGATGAGATCCTCCCAGTAGTACTCAAAGAAATGAAAGAAGTAATTTACAAACTGCTAACCAAGATCATGCAGCAGTCTCTTGACACAGGGGTGGTACCGACAGACTGGAAAATTGCAAACGTAATACCGATCCACAAAAAGGGAAACAAAACTGAACCAGGTAACTACAGACCAGTAAGCCTGACTTCTATTATATGCAAACTTATGGAAACTATAATAAGATCCAAAATGGAAAATTACCTATATGGTAACAGGGTACTGGGAGACAGTCAACATGGTTTTAGGAAAGGGAGATCGTGCCTAACTAACTTGCTTGATTTTTTTGAGGATGCAACATCGATAATGGATAATTGCAAAGCATATGACATGGTTTATTTAGATTTCCAGAAAGCTTTTGACAAAGTCCCGCACAAAAGATTAATTCTCAAACTGAACGCAGTTGGGATTCAAGGAAACACATGTACATGGATTAGGGAGTGGTTAACATGTAGAAAACAGAAAGTACTGATTAGAGGAAAAACCTCAGAATGGAGTGTGGTAACCAGCGGTGTACCACAGGGATCAGTATTAGGTCCTCTGCTATTCCTAATCTACATTAATGATTTAGATTCTGGTATAGTAAGCAAACTTGTTAAATTTGCAGACGACACAAAAGTAGGAGGAGTGGCAAACACTGTTGCAGCAGCAAAGGTCATTCAAAATGATCTAGACAAGATTCAGAACTGGGCAGACACATGGCAAATGACATTTAATAGAGAAAAGTGTAAGGTACTGCACGCAGGAAATAAAAATGTACATTATAAATATCATATGGGAGATATTGAAATTGGAGAAGGAATCTATGAAAAAGACCTAGGAGTTTTTGTTGACTCAGAAATGTCTTCATCTAGACAATGTGGGGAAGCTATAAAAAAGGCTAACAAGATGCTCGGATACGTTGTGAAAAGTGTTGAATTTAAATCAAGGGAAGTAATGTTAAAACTGTACAATGCACTAGTAAGACCTCATCTTGAATATTGTGTTCAGTTCTGGTCACCTCGCTATAAAAAAGATATTGCTGCTCTAGAAAGAGTGCAAAGAAGAGAGACCAGAATTATTCCGGGCTTAAAAGGCATGTCATATGCAGACAGGCTAAAATAATTGAATCTGTTCAGTCTTGAACAAAGAAGACTACGTGGCGACCTAATTCAAGCATTCAAAATTCTAAAAGGTATTGACAGTGTCGACCCAAGGGACTTTTTCAGCCTGAAAAAAGAAAAAAGAGACCAGGGGTCACAAATGGAGTTTAGAAAAAGGGGCATTCAGAACAGAAAATAGGAGACACTTTTTTACACAGAGAATTGTGAGGGTCTGGAATCAACTCCCCAGTAATGTTGTTGAAGCTGACACCCTGGGATCCTTCAAGAAGCTGCTTGATGAGATTTTGGGATCAATAAGCTACTAACAACCAAACGAGCAAGATGGGCCGATTGGCCTCCTCTCGTTTGTAAACTTTCTTATGTTCTTATGTTCTTATGTAGAAATATAAAGATTATTGAACTCCATGAACTCTAACCTGACTACACTGTGTGCATCACAGAGCGCATCGGGGAATCCAATACTTGCAGACCAACATGGACGATAAAGTCCCAGAATAGAATAAAAGGGTTGAAAAAGCTTTACAGTTCTATTTGAATTTCATCAATATTACATCTGCCTACAGGCATATTGTTGTGTGTGTAAGAGTTTTACTGGCATTGCATCCTGCACAGGACTGAATAACCGAATGCCTGCCATTTGCTGGTTCACATTTAGAAACGGAAGTGAGTTTTGTTGCTGTACATAATAATTTTTAGAGGGGATTTTTTAAGATGCAAAATACAACTTCTGACTTACAGATTCATTTGTATGGTGGGTATAGGGACAGTCCGCTGTTGCTTTACAAAATGTAGTAATGTAGTGCCTTTGGCCAATTAGTAGTGCAAGTTGACCTCTATAATCCAACCATAGTGTTTATATTATCAAATTACATCTGATCCTCAGGTTAAACATGAATTATTATTTTCTTTTACTTTCTTCTTAACCTGTAGATGTTTGTTATTGTTACACTGGAAACCCCCCTGTATTCCATATTTTGACGCAACTATTAATAATTTTGTACATATAAAGTCACTGATTCGTCTCAGTGCTCTTACAATAACCAAGAAACATGGAACTGATTATCAAAAAAAGCACATAGCCATTAACAATTGTATATATTCTTCCGTCTGTCTGTAAATTATGCCGATTAAGGGTTGAGTGATACATTTTCTATGACAGCAGGGCAGAAGAGCACAGCAGCAGTGCAGGTTAATTGTATTATTTGTCAGTGTCTTGGGGCTGAAATCAAACCCTACAATGATCCGGCTTGTTTAAATCGTTGTGTATTTGTCTTATCAGGTTGAGAAGCAATGTGCTGAGTGAGGCTGCAGTGCAGGTCAGCCTGTACTACGAGAGTCTGTGTCCTGCCTGCAAAGGCTTCCTTGTCATGAAGCTGTTTCCCACATGGACTTTGCTGCTGGACATCATGAATGTTACACTGGTGCCCTAGAGTATTGTCGTTGTGGAGATCAGTGGTTCACGTCCAGCCCTTAACTCTGTTCAATTTAAATGAGACGAGATGCAGAGCCATTTCTGTCTCATTGGGATCCGTTCAAGTTGGGCCAAGTTTATGAAAATCAAACAGCTAACCGTGCATGTTGGTCTCTTAGTCCTAGTTCTGTCTGAACAATCCTAGTCCTATTTGAAATGTTGTCACATGATTTGAAGAGAATGTGGAAGGCATCTCTTTCCAGAAGTTTGACGGTAAGCCGTGGCAGTTTATATGCCAGCACGGTGAAGAGGAGTGTCTTGGGAACATGATTGAGGTCAGTAACTCACATCACCACTACTAGCCAAGGCTTTCCAATCCACAGCGCTCCACAATATCCCTGAAATCAAAGCTTCATCAAGTCTGACTGTTTCAGGCTAATTCATTGTCTTCTCTCCTTTGCTACTCAAAGGTCTTTGTTCTCAACTGTCTTGTCAGTAGTCACTGAACAGCCTTTTTCCGTCTCAGGCATGCATAATGAACAGTCTGGGTCATATTCATAAATACTTCCCCATCATCATCTGCATGCACTCCTCTCAAGATGTCATCAAGTCAGGAGAAGCTGTAAGTGCCATCTAACTTGCTTTAGACTATTTCTGCAGAGCAGGTTTGCCCCACATGGACCTACCTCACATAGATTTATTTGTCTTATTTACCCAGATGCAGATTATTAACTGCATAATTTCAAATAACTTTATTTTAAAGACAAATATGCTTAACATATCAAATAGCCTCTAATGATTTTTAGTCTTTTCCAAGGCATCTGAGAAACCTTTCTAATTAAAAAGTAATAGTTTCTTTACATTTCTATTGGTGCAGGGACAGATATTGGGCTATTTAAACAAACACTGCTTGGCATGATTCGGTTGCAACAAACTGTGTTCATATTCATTCATGTAATAGACGGAAATCCTTGCATAACTGCCGTCTGAAATAACACACACATTCTACTGTACAGAAGTGTTTCTCTCCTTTCTTTAAAAGGTTATTTAATGATGTACCAGCTATATTTTATTACTGTATTACTGGTACAAATAATACTTTTGTTTCCAGCTAATTAGCTAATTCAAAATTAAAGAGTATTCAAATCTTTGTTTGAATTTTGAAAGAATATCCAAAGATGAAAACCCCTGTCCTACACAAGTAAATGCAATATTGTTTCTATTATGAGCTACATCTTTAATAACAATTATGCATTTTATAAGTAGATGCATATCAAGTGTTCAAGCTAGAAATGCAGATCAATTGGTCCATTGTATATTAATTTATCATGAAATCATGTATTGAATAGAAAGACGCAAGGGCCAGATTTCTAAAAGTGTGAGATGCACAATTGTTTTGTTAAAGGAAACAAAACAACCACTTTGAGTCCTTTTTAAATTAACTTTTTTGTTTCTGGTTTTCTTAACAAACATAATATATATGGATTTTGTATTAAAGCCTGCATTTCCGTCCTGTTCTATTGGTTGAACTTTCTCAGTGCCTGAAACTGTATGAACCCACCGTGCATTGGGAATCCATTATAACATGCGCTAAAGGAGACCAGGGAAACAAACTGATGCACGCCAACGCACAGCTGACTGACGCTCTGAAACCAGCCCACCAGTATGTGCCCTGGGAAACTGTCAATGGGGTAAGAGCATTAACAAGGCAGCCTAAATAATCAGGAAAACCCTGAGCAGATTTGGTTGGGCAACGCTGTTTACATAACCAGCCAACAAAATGTTATGATGCAGATGTGTTGGGCAACAGTGTCAGCCTGCCTTCAGGTTAAAGACCAGCCCACTTGCATTCTTCACTTTATCAGTTCCTACAATGTTGATTTTTGCTTCAGGGGTTATCTTGCACAAAAGCATTGTTTCTGTAATGGGTATTTGTTGTGTGTTACACTACCGTTACACATTCTGTCCCCTGTGGATGAGATGAGGTTGAAAGCTCTAAAACCACGATTGCAGATGAGCCCGGCTCCTTGGCATAGTGGTGAAGAAACTCTTTTGTGTTGTGCAGGGTCGCTGGTTCACCCCTCGCCCTGTTACATTTTCATATTAAAACTTCATATTCTTATGTCTCTCGTTAAATATTTTCAGTATAAAAATGATAATATTCTGTCTGTAGTTATTTGGTACTGGAGTAATACATTTTTGTATAATATTGTTGAAGGGTAGTGTAAAGCATGTGACTTCAACTGCAAAGTCAGTTCAAAATGTTGAAAACTAGTAACAGTCAAAAGAGTTGAAATGGTGCAGTGGTAGTGTTTGCTTCAAGTGCTTTCATCCCTTTATATCCTAACGCAATGTGTTGGTTGCTTGCAGGAGCACACTAATGCAATACAGGCTAAAGCCATGAGTTCTGTCTTCAATCTAGTCTGCAGAACATACAAGGTGAGTCCTGGAGCACAAGGCAAGCTGAGGCCCCTCTGATTCCATGCACGCTTTCAAATATGTGATGAAACTTGGCATGGGCATTCTTTACCTGATCTGCTGAAATAGACCATTATTTCTACTAATGTTAAGTAATAGAATAGTCTGAAATATGTCTACTAAACATTTCATTCCTAAATGTTCAATAGGTGTTGAATCCATGGAAACATCAGGATTAGTTTATGAATAATTCAGGTGTGCTGTCAAGTCAATAAGTGTGACCTCACAACTTCACAGAACATAAATTTACCACAAAAAAACAACATGAATGCAAAAACGCAGAAATGTAGGCTATACAGTTTATTGAAAAATAAAGCTGAGTGGGAGCAAGATGTGTTTTCCTTCTTGTTTTTTCAGGGGTAGATCTTGCTTGTGTCACAGAAGCACGCTCTTTGTAAGAACTAAAAAAACCCTGGCATGGGGACCTGTCAGCAGCAGCTGCACTAATAAAAAACAGATTCACTACGTTAAGATCATGTTTCATCTCTTTGTCAAATGTAATAATTTCTAATATGTTTGTGTACAGTGGCTACTGCTAATCAAGTTCAGAGAATTCTTTCTCTCAGCTTGATCACACACTCATCTTGATCAGTGCTTGCCACCGCACACTTGTATACAGTGGCTTGGGAAAGTATTGACCCCCTCCTTGGCATTTTTCCTATTTTGTTGCCTTACAACCTGGAATTAAAATAGATTTTTATTTGGATTTCATGTAATGGACATACACAAAATAGTCCAAATTGGTGAAGTGAAATGAAAAAAATAACTTTTCAAAAAATTCTAAAAAATAATGCTTTATGGAAGAGTGGCCAGAAAAAAGCCATTGCTTAAAGAAAAAAATAAGCAAACACGCTGGGAAAACTGGTCAGAATTGAAGGAATGATGAATGGTGCTAAATACAGGGAAATTCTTCAGGGAAACCTGTTGGTCTTCCAGAGATGTGAGACTGGGATGGAGGTTCACCTTCCAGCAGGACAATGACCCTAAGCATACTGCTAAAGAAACACTCAAGTGGTTTAAGGGGAAACATTTAAATGTCTTGGAATGGCCTAGTCAAAGCCCAGGCCTCAATCCAATTGAGAATCTGTGGTATGACTTAAAGATTGCTGTACACCAGCGGAACCCATCCAACTTGAAGGAGCTGGAGCAGTTTTGCCTTGAAGAATGGGCAAAAGTCCCAGTGGCTAGATGTGCCAAGCTTATAGATACATACCCCAAGAGACTTGCAGCTGTAATTACTGCAAAAGGTGGCTCTACAAAGTATTGACTTTGGGGGGGGGGGGGTGAAAACTTATGCACGCTCACGTTTTCTGTTTTTTTGTCTTATTTCTTGTTTGTTTCACAATAAAAAAAAAAATATTTTGCATCTTCAAAGTGGTAGGCATGTTGTGTAAATCAAATGATACAAACCCCCAAAAAATCCATTTTAATTCCAGGTTGTAAGGCAACAAAATAGGAAAAATGCCAGGGGGGGTCAATACTTTCGCAAGCCACTGTATATCAGAGAAACTCATTAAGTTCACACTGCCAAGGTGGCGGAACAGAAAGGACAAGCTTCAAACAAAAACAAAGATAAGCGTGTACAAGAAGCTTAAGTGTGGGATCATCTAAATGAAACAAGAATGATATATCACACGTGTTTTGTCTAATGTGCTGCAAAGAAATGACTATACTGGAAGTACAATCATTCCACCCACTTAAGAAGATGCCAAGACATTAATGCATATTGCAAATTAGAAAGAGTGCTCTGCGCACAGAGAGCTGCTCTAAAGGCCAAGTGTGTTGACCAGTTCATGTTTTTGATTACTGATTGACAATATTGGAAGATTTTTCTGGTAAATGTTTTCATTTTGAATCCTTTCTCTCAAATGTAAACGATTTTTTTTGCATTGGTATTATATTTATTAATATGTTTACTGTTAATAGAGATTGCAATCTTTTATTTAATAGATTAAGAATTGTATGTTTCAGAACATCATAATGGCTGTGGATTTATTTTGTAGTAGTAGTAGTACTCTTGCAATATATTAATAAGTGACTTTTTGTATGATTTAGATGAAGTGTGAATTTATTTTAAGATGGGAGTCAATCATCTTCATTACGGTCCATTTACGTCGGTGCTTATTCATAATCCTAACAATACCACTTCACATGGGACTGAACAGAAGTGATGACAGTAACTAGAGGTGACTTAAAACATTACAATGAAAACACTTTAGAACAGAGAAAATGCTTCTATAACGAATCTGATTTTGATACGGTAACTACGAGTTCTGGAGCTGCATTTCAGTTCTAGTTGCCTGCCATAGACCTATGCAAGGCAGGCTAGATCATCCAGTGTCTTTTATATCAGTGAGCGGCAGCACCATCTAGCACACTACTGAGTATTGCCAGCAAAACAAAAGAACACTTTTTTGCAAAGTAGCAGATCATTAGATGGAGCAGAGTCTTCACTTCTGTAAAGAAAAAGCCTTGATTACACGTGTGAACAGCAAGCAACTAGAACTAAAGAGCAGCTCCTGAAGTAAAACCTGCCTTTAAGAATTGCAATAAGAACCACCCAGAGCAACTGTAAATAAAAACACTCAGTAAGAAAAAAGGGCAAGCTGCTAGCTGGTAAATGACATGACCTGTCATTTGTGGAATTATTTTTCATGTTTATCAAATAGTTCTTATTCTATACTATTCTGTACATATTGTTGATGTATGGCATTGGCACCTGATGCAGTAGCTCATCTTTTGAATTGACTGTGGTGGTGAGGATGTTTGCTACTGACGTACCGGTGCTCATTTTTTTAGCGACAATCCCTTTAGTGTTTGTGCTATGTAGAGGTTGAGAATCAGCACTCTGCTCCAGTGTGTGAGTGCAGGGCCGGTCTGAACAGCTGCTGCTTGATACTGTTTACTCAGAACGCTTTACTGTAATGAAGTTTAACTCTGCCCCAGAGACAGTGCCTGTTAGGTGGTGATGGCTCAGAGTTTAGATCTGTTGATTAAGATTGTTGATTGTGATGGTGCATCTGGGTAAAAACAACCTATCAGACAGTGTGTTAATTGAACCCACCCCCTGTAGCATAATAAACACATACTTCTGTTTGTGTTGCTATTGTATGATGTTTGCAATCATTCCGAGTGGTTCTGGTACTCCAATATTGAGTTCTCATCCTTTTCTCTAAATCACTTTACCTGGCTTTGAATTTGCTTTGTGCTTGTCTGGAGAATCCTAACTGAGCAGCCTTCCTCATTCATTTATATCATGTGACAATGTGGCCTTTTAACTGCTGGAGCTCAATAATGAAGCAACAGAATGCAGACCGCCAACACCATAAAAAGTAAGGGAAATAGTAAAAAAAAACAACAATTAAATGACATTCACAGCTACTTACTCTTTATTGTTTTGTGAATAGGACCCACATTTTCAACTGCATAAGGACTTTCATCTGCGATAAAACTTAGCTTGGGCAAAGCTATAACAAGTACATTTATTACCATTTAGATAAAATTGTGCAGTGATTGACCTAGATTCAAAGTTTGGATGCCTCACTATTATTTTATTCATTGTTTAGTTCAGAGCTCCCTAAAGACAGGTGTGACAGAGAGAGAGAGAGACAGACAGACACACACACATACACTCACACACTTCCTGACAGAACACAAAGCCACTTTGGCTTGAGACTAATATAGGTTTCAGGCCACTGTATGGCACACCAAGAGAGTCTCCCTCCCGGTCTCCGAGAACAAGATTTCAAGCCAAAAGCTGGAATGGCTTTGTGTTGTGTTCTCTCAGCTAATAGTGGTAAAACTGGAAATCAAACAAGTAGTAAAGAGAAAGATAAAACATAAAAGAATGTGGTTAATTCTAACCCAGAAATAAATGTTTATTATGTGACGTGGGACATTGCAGTTCAGCTACACCGTACATTGAAAAAGGTTGTCTGGCGAGTTTAGTGTATTTGTTGATTATTAACTTTATTGTAACAGTATACATTACTTAGTACATTGTTTAATTTACTATTTTATATTGATTAATTCATTTATTTATGTGAGTAACACCTTTAAGTGTCTGTAATTCATAATGAATTACGTATGAACTAATTTATCAGCATGATAAAATAGGAATTCAAAGGAGAGATCTTAAAATCTGATCAGGAAATCTACCTGTGTGCTGTTTACATGCTGCCCTCAGACTCCCCCTACTACAAAGAGGATGGCTTCCATGATCTCCACACTCAAATTACCCATTTCCAAACCCAGGATGGGCAGAAGAGAGATCAACTGCATCAGCACAGAGGGAAACACTCATCTATACCATGCACATACTAGCACACAGGAACAGCCACGATAGTGTGGTAAATAACAGCAGGAAACAGTTACTGCATCTCTGTAAAGGCCTGGGTCTGTACATAGTCAACAGCAGGACTGGGGGGACGGGGGGACGGGGACGACTCTGGGGAGATTCACCTACACCTCAGCCCTTGGTAGTAGTTTGGTAGATTATGCCATAACTGACATAGACATAAAATGACATTGGCAAAAAAAATGAAATCTGCAAAATGTCAATGCAAAAAAAAAAAATTAAAAAACCCTCCCAAAGAGAAATGGTTTGAGAGTGAATGGAGCGAAGCTAGGAAACACCTGAAATGAAAAACCCTCCAAAAGAGAAATGAGTTGACAGTGAATGGAGCTCAGCTAAGAAACATCTGTGATGGCTGTTAAACCAAAAACACAGGGAGCCCCACCTCAATGACTGCACTGCACTGAAGCAGCACAAACACCTGAACAAGAAAAAACGAGACTGCATGAACACAAAACTGACCCAACCTGAGCAATCAAACGATCAAAACTCCTTTTGGGAATTATGGAAAAAAATTAACACTAAAAAAAAAAAAAAAAGATTTGGCGATCCAAAATGGCAATATATGGAAAAACTATTTTGAAAACCTTTTCCAAAAAATAGATGATAAAAAACTAAATTCAGAACAAATTTCAATCCTAAAAAATTTAAAATAACTAGAACAAACAATAAAAGACAACCAGAACCCATTAGACTCACCAGTAACTATGCAGACCCTCGAAACTGGGAAAGCCTGTGCCATAGATAACATCAGCAATGAGATGTTGAAACACAGTAACACTACAATACAGGACTCCCTGCTTCAACTTTTTAATTTAGTACTGCGAGCTGGCTGTTTTCCTGGGAGCTGGAATCAAGGACTAATTACCCCTATCTATAAAAGTGGATACAAATTGGACTCAGTAACTACTGACCAGTAACCTGGGGACGCTATTCTGCAGTATCATTAATACCTGGATACCGGTCTTCCTTACCAAACACAGTGGCTTGAGTAAGTGTAATTGGATTTCTCCCAAACCACCCCACTTCTAACCATATTTACACCCTACACACCCTAATAAATAAACATGTCTATGACAGCAAAAGGACAAAATTATTTTCACGGGTGTGGAGTGAGACAGGGCTGTAGCTTGAGTCCAACACTGTTCAATATTTATTTCAACGAGTTAGCTACAATGTTGGAGCAGTCCGCAGTCCCTGGCCTAACTTTCCACTATACAGAGATAAAATTCCTGCTCTACACAGATAATCTGGTTCTGCTGTCAACCAAAGAGCAGGGTCCACAGCACAGCCTGTCAAAAAAAAAAAAAAAAAAAAAAAAAAAAAAAGCATGTCAGCCTTTCTATACCATAAAGACTCGATTTGGCAAAACTTACCAATAAAAATGTCTCAAAATGTTCAACTCCGTCCTACAACCAATCCTGCTATAGGCAGTGAAGTGTGGGGACCTCTTGTAAACTCCAAATACAAAAAAACTGGGACAAAAGCCCAACAAAAATCCTACAATTGTAATTTTGCAAACATGTCCTGCAGGTTCCCAGAAATGCCCCCATTAATGCCTGCAGGGCTGAGCTGGGACTGTTCCTCCTTCTAATCCCTATTCAGAAGACAGCAGCCAAGTTCTGGTTCCACTTAAACCACGCAGACCAGGGACTCCTATAAATACAAGGCCCTACTGAGCAACCAGCTCTCTCCAGACAAGGACCCCCTGGGCCAACTGGTTCTGAGACTCACAGAACCGAGCCACACTCAAACCAGTGAGCCTCAGATAAAAAGCCACTAACAAAAAAATTCCAATAACAATAATTTTAAAAATTGACCTTAACTTGAAGAACAAATACACTGAAAATTGGAAAACTGAAGAATTAACAAATAAACTGGAATGCTATCGGGCCCTAAAAAGAAACATTAAATTATCGGAATTATCTAAAAATTAAAAATACAAGACAGAAAAGGGCAGAAATAAAAAATCCTGGGTTACCAGAAAGAAACGGCTGTACAGTCATTGTGAACGAGGGGAGGTTGAAACTGATGCACTTCCTGTTATCATGCTCAAAATATAGAAATACGGGGGAAATATATTCATAAATTTGCGAGCTAAATACAAAATTTAAACTCTCGGGCTGCATTAAAGTCCCCATCCTACAGGACTTCAAAACAATAGAGGAGCACTAAGAGTGCAAGAGGGGTGCAGAGCACTACATGCAGTTATTAGGAAACGTGTAGTGCCACCTAGGATGATGGTGTGAATAACACAAAAGGAGCTTGTATAAATTACAACTACGTTTTGAGAATGACATCCTATGCTTTTGCATTAAAAGTTTCAAACGGGACTAGTAAAACTGTTACATACTTAAACAGTCTTGAGGTTACTGAAATAACTATTCGCATAATCTATTTTCCATTCTTATGATGGAACTGTATGTGATCAGAGAAAAATCTATATAGACATTCATTTCCAAAACAATGGCAGATGTAATAGGGTACATTGCTATAGTTATATGTATATTTTGTTATTATTATTTTATTTTATTATTTATTTTTGCAGCCGGCGAAAAGCACCGTGAATGCAACCGGTGTGTAGACACCCTGCAACAACAGATGACCTGTGTTACTGTCAGTGGGTGGGGGGCAGTTGTATTGTTCTTGGGGAAGGGGCTGTTCTGTTCAGCTCAGATGTTTAATGTTTAGTAATGTTTATTTGTTGTATCACAGATTTGTCTGGCAGTACTGTACTTGTAATATAGTCATGCCAATAAAGAACACGTCATTCGTGATCTCTGCATCGTCTCACGGTTCACCGCCGCAGCCAGCCTCCCGCAGCAACTTGTCAAAGCTGCGCTGGGCTGTGCTAAGAGCTGCACGTATTTGAGGGTGCAGCTTCGTGGCGTCACGTACAGCATCCCTCCCAGAACGGGATTCTGTGCACAACTGCGGAAATCTGTGCTACGAGAACCCACCGTGTAAGTAGTCATTGACGCACATGCCGATTGGATGCTTCCTCTGTCAGTAACCGTGCACCAGAACACGTGAGAGGTGCCTGAAAGCAAACTACCGCTCGTTAGAAATTATTGCAGTCACTAAGGTGAATGGAAACTGTATTCTGTGATAATGACGTAAAGAGATAGCATGCCTCTATTATGAAACGAGCTATTTTTAATTAGGACTTGGAAAGTAAGCTAGGTTATAGAAACTGCTAAATTCTATTAAGACTAGTTAAGTTGATACGGGAATATCGTTTGTGTCGTTTTCCAGCTGGTTGGATGTTGCATTAGGCTTAGTAGTTTGATTTGTAATGTGTTTTTGTTTTGTTTTTTTAGTAACACAGTAGTGATTGTACCATTAGCATGTTATAAATTTACACTACGTAGGCCCGTTTGGAAATTAGTAAGAGTAAATGCAATCTTTACTCCGACTTATTTGCAATAATACGTGAGACGAGTTTGTACTGGATGTGTAGTGAATGTACCATAGATACTTTTTTTTTTTTAAACTGCGAGTGTGAATCATGCTCCCCCAGCGGGGTAGAGAGTTCCTGGTCCGTTTGTCTGGATATTGGAAGCCGCTTTTCAATGGTAAGTTTCTCCTCGTCACCAACACGGTGAGCTGCGGTACAATGCTGGCTGTGGGAGATACGATTCAGCAGGCACGGGAGAGGAGGAAGAATCCAGGCACGAAGTGGGACTGGACCAGAACGGGTATGTTTAACACGGGTACATGCCAGGTATGCATTATACCGCAGTGTACATTTGAAAGCAGACGAAGAACAATAAAGTCAACAAGTGGAAAAAAAATGCCTGAACAAAGTTATTTTCTTTTTTTATTAGACCAATATAGAACTTTCAGTAGCACATATGTCCTTCTGTCACTTTGTGAATAATCCCTGTGATTGATTTGCCACAGTTGTGTTCTTTTGGGACATGCCACACCAAGTTGACTACATCTTAATGTGATGAGGGCAAATATAGAACACAGTCCAATAACGCAATAACGTGTACCTCGGTACCCATTTACCCCGTGACACTGACATTGCATATATAGGGTTTGCTGCAGTTAATGATCTGCAGTAACTAGAGAGAAGGTGATAACTTTCAGGTACCTTACAGGTACTTCCATATGCAATAGCATAAGAGTCCGGGGTCCATCTGAGGTGGAATGACCCTTTTGAAATGTAACACTAGCTGCATTGTGTGTGACGTAACTGCTTATCCAGTACGCTCAAGTACATCTGTAAGCTTCAGAAATCTGCAGAGCTCTTAGACGCCTTGCTGGCTTTCAGCTTCCTCAGATGAAAACTCTGCATCTTTTAATTCCATCCTGTTTTGTGTTTGCAACAGGGCGTATGCTTGCTATAGGATGTTCCATGGGCCCTTTCATGCACTATTGGTACATGTGGCTGGACAGAGTGTATGTGGGGAGGACTCTGAAGACAGCCACTAAGAAGGTGCTTATCGATCAGCTTGTTGCCTCTCCTACCCTGGGCGGATGGTACTTTGTGGGTAAGCAGTGTATTGTTTAGTGGACATGTGACCATTCTTTACTCTTTTAGAAAATGGTTAATTCCACTCTTAAGACATGTCACTTGATGCTTTTGTAAATAATAGGTCCATTATGCATTTATTGTTTTGGGGGTTTAAAGTGAACCAAGAGTCAATAGTTAATAAAAACAGTTTACATTCTGAACAAACTTTAACTTTAAAAAACTGAATTTAAGCTAAGCTACTCAGCATCAAACTGGGTAAAATGCAACTGGCAGCCCAAACTAGTTGATGTCTAAAAATGTTCAATCAATTTTTCCATTTTGTTATTATTGTTGCAGGACCACTAATAGAACTCACAGTTCTGCCATGCTGATATATTCATGTGTTGTTTTTTTAGGAATGGGAGTTTTGGAAGGACATACTATGAAGGAAGGCTGGGAGGAATTTATGAGCAAGTTTTGGGAATTTTACAAGGTAAAAAAAAAACTGCCCTAACTGTAACAAGCCAGGTTATCTGTTTACAGTACAGGAAAACGATTAAAATTATTTCCGAACAAAAACATTTGAATCCTGGAATAAAGAGAATGTTCAGTCGTAGTAGACTGACGTGCTTAAGAACCGAGTTGCAGCTGCAGTGTTAAGTGTGACAGTGGGGGGATGTACACTGTTACACATATTGTTATTTATTGATACTGTGTGGTGAAGATGTTACTTACAGTATCCACAACTTACACTGTCGAGGGTTATAGTGGGCTGCCTTTTATTTTGGACAAATAACATTTGGTATTTGCCTCTCCCATTGATTTCAATAACAAAGGCATTGTTTATACAGTGTTAAGCACACCATATATTTCGGGCAAACTCAGCTGTTTGGATCTCGTTACGTACCATTCACATAGATTTAAATACAAAAGGCTTACAAAATTTGCCATCCATACTTTCAAAAATAGAACGTCCAGATACGTATAAGAGTTCTTCACTGGAAACAATTTGCAGAATTGTAGCCTACCTGTTCTGTACATTTCTGCACTTGCAATGCTTTCTTGGACTTAAATTTTATTACATTTATAGGTTTTAACACATCTTTATTATTAATGTAATGAGTGTCTTAATAAAGATTTAACCGCATACACGCTTGCTTGTTTTGATTACTGTGCTGGTGATTGGGGGACATCGTCAGGTTATTGTGTGGGAGTTTATAACGTCCATCGCTTACTGCAGGTGAATCACGTTAACACAAACACACCCGCTCTAAGCAGTGGCGAGTGTACTTGTTGAATTTAGTGCATTGAATTGCGTTAAAGTGAATTGTGTCAGTGCATGTTATCACAGAGGTGGTTTATACAGCACTGAAATTTCATGTATCAAAGTACTTGTAATTAGGGCTAAGCATTAAGGATACTTCCTCTAATCTGAATTCGTTTCTGTTTTCTCTGTTGTCTCTGCTTGGATTATTATTATTCAGTAGGCTGGCTAACTCTTTGAATTCTGAAGTGAGCTTTACGTGACCACTTGATGTGGTGCATTTGTAATGTCTGCACCTCTGAAACTGGAAATGTAGTTAACGAAGGGACAGAAATGACTGCTGCCTGCACACATGGTTCATTTCAAACCCATTCAGCTTATAGGAGTCTTTTCAGAAGCCAGATTAAGGCTGATTTTCTCAAGTGAGGTGGGGAAGTATGTCGGCGTAGCACAGGCTTCAGTGGACAGCATTACAGTAATAAGATGTCCCACCTTGCTTCAAAAAGGAGTAGTGGTTAGTTAGCCTGGCTAATAGTGATCTATGCAGGAACACTAACAATGATTTTATTTTGTAATATTATACAAATAACTCTCTTGAACTATTTATTTTCTCTTTGCAGGCTGACTGGTGTGTATGGCCTCCTGCGCAGATGATTAATTTCTATTTCCTACCTGCCAACCTCCGTGTGATCTATGTGAATGTGATCACACTGGGATGGGACACCTACCTCTCCTACCTCAAACACAGAGTAAGACTTACAGGATAGCTGATGCCAGGCCAGGAGATTCTTATATCCCACAAATGGACACGATTGTGACCTTGAGTGGTTGTGAAAACCAGCTTGTATCTCACACAGCATCCTAGACAAAGTTTATAATATAAGTTATAAAAAAATAAGTACACAGTATAGATAATTTTAATGTGATACAATACAAACTATATAACTATACAAACTATGTGACATAAAGATTTCTGTAATACTTCTGTATAAGGCTGGAGTGATGCATTGATCCATTGTATCATTTGATTTTCATTTTTGGTGTTACTTTTGACACCTTTGCCTGCTTGAGTTTTCTCTATACACATTTGCACCCTGTTCAGAACAACATAAGGTAATTGTATTTGTATAAGTTTTATACCATTGCACATAAATGTATGGTGGAAAAACAACCAAGGTCTCTTTCTAGAAGCAGCCAGTTTGGCCAGAAGCATGTTAAGCATGCCAGCAGCGCCAGCCCCCAGCGAGCGGGTTTTCAGCCAGGCTGGGCAGAGTGCAAACAAGCTGCGTTCCTGTTTAAAAGCAAAGAATGTGGATGTCATCCTGCTTCTTAACAAAAACAAAATCTAAGACGTTAACACTAAGGTACAGGGCTGTTTTTTGTAATAAGTTATGTTAATGCGTTACTTGTATTTGCTTGTTCAGTTACTCAGTGGATTATTTTCATGCTTTTACCACCACTTGGCACCATCAAGGTGAAAGTAAGGTAAGACATTGTTTTGGCAGAGTTATGTGTTATCTGATGACATTTAGTTGAGTTTTATAGACAGTAGTTTCAGTAGTTTAGTAGATATTTGGTATATTATCAGTAGCTCAATGTTTTGGTGACTTTTTTTTTTTTTTTTGAGGAGATTGATGCATCGATGGTAAAACATGAGGCATCGCCCCAGAGTTAGTCACGGATCAATCTCAGATCTTCCATAGTCTGTATGTATGTGGACACTTGGGTTATATGACAAGTAGAATCTCTGTCATCATTCTGTATAATCTATATGCACTTTTAACCCCTTTGCAGCCTCCAGCGGCAATGTTCGTTTCCCCTAGTGGTCTTTGGGTGGCTGCCATCAGCCATGCTTGATTTTGCACTGTGCATCATAGATATGTAACTACAGCATTCCATCATTATACTGCACCACACTTCGTAATGAGACAGGCAAGCCCTTGTGACCCTGCCACACTTGCCTCTGTTTATGTACACAGCTTGATTGGCAGGCTGCTTGCTTTGAAGATAGTGGCTGTGATTAGCGTTGCAGCTGTCACTCTCTCACAGACCAACATTCACAGTAGTGTGTTCTGGCAAAGGTCTGGAAATAAAAAATTACATTTTTTTCATTCTGCTGTTTCAAATGTATATCGAGGATCAAAATAAACGTATCACTATTAGAACACATTTATTTTAGAAAAAAAGTCACTGCACCTGCTGTAAAACAGTTTGTCATTTTTCGATCACATGAATGAGTGAATTTTATCCAAATAAGTGATACGTTTCTTTTGATGCTCAAATGTAAGTGATAACTTTCTTTTGATGCTCAGTATATGTTTTTTATAGCACTTTAAAGACAATATGGTAAAAATGATCATAAAATGCTTGACTGTGGAGTGATGTCCGTGACAAAAAGGCTAGGCTGTAAATATATTTTTATAGTACAGCATGTGTTGCACAGAAAAAGGAAGGAACAAAAATGTATCATATAAGGACAGTCAATGCGCCATGTAGTTATTGCACAGAAATGGGAATCGTTTGCTCCCATTGCATTGCAGTTCCATTCCAGGTTTTTCTATTAGCCTTCATTGTAAGTCTGCTGTACGAAGGGGTGTGGTGTGTCTTAGTGAGGGGTGTTTAAATAAGCTCCAACTAAAAAAAAACTGACATGCATGTTGTGAAATGGAAGTCCATAATGAATCGGGGTGTGGGTAATCCTCTGACAGACGGCGAGGACACAGAAGGTTGCAGTTGTAACGCATCACTTATTATTTACAAATCAAAAAAATAGTCACACAATAACTGTGTGACTATGCTGACAATGGTATGTGACGGACGACTATACAACAAGTGTACAGAAAATAAAAGGTTGCCGTCAACAAGTGAAGTACTACTCCTGTTACTCAGGGAGGTCTCGCTGACACACACTCTGCACTGGCTGGGGTTTAAAATCCCTAAACTAAGCCCTGTTCTAACAGAATGATAGTAAAATACATATGTGGTGAGCGGAGGATTTGAGCTTTTAAAGGTTTGTTGTCTATGTAGTGTGGATCTTAGCTGTGCAGCAGCCCCAGGGTGTGTCAGCTGACCCATTTTATCACATGATGCTCCGCTGGGACACGCCCCTTGCTGGTTAGGGATCCCCAGCTGCTTTTCCCCAAAAGTAGAATGTCACAGACGGAGCGTCCGGCTCCTAAAATTTTTATGAAAATAAATAAACAAAAATTTGCATATCGATGAATCCTGTTGCTTTCTTTACATGATATTTCAGATTGTGATAGAGGGCTATGTATGGTTTGTGTTGTGATACGAAGCCAAAAGCTCATTGAAGTTGAACACCAGGTGTTTCTTGAATGAAAAATAAAAAGCTTTTAACAAAATAGTATGTTATTTAAATGGTTACTTGTATGCATCGTAAGTAACTAGCACGTGGTTGATCGTGACATTAGTGTATCTACACCCCTAATAATGAAATGTGTTTTGTCTTTGCAGAAGGATGGAAAACCAGAAGCTCTTCCTACTGACTCCAGCAGTTACGCTGGAGACCAGAAGTCAGATACTTCTGTGCCGAAGCACTTAGAAGAGATACAGTAGTGTTCTCAGAACCTGGTGGAACAGCTTTGATGCCGAATTGGCAGTCTAGTGTCAGAGCAGATTCAGCCTTCCTTAACTGCGTGGAAGGGCACTTATTCCTAATATGCCATTTCCTTCCTGTTTATTATCCTAATAGATGTGCTCAGTAGGATTCCATACTGTTGTCTCTGCATAGATCATTGTTTTCAATACTTCACTATTCCAACAATCTCCAGACTACTCCTTTCTGGGGAAGCACACTACTGTTGCGCTGTGCACTGAAGCCTATTGGTGAAGTATTGTGCACTGAATCCTGTGCTAAACGATTATGCTTCTCTTGAGAAAAGAGCACTGAAAATAATGATCTAGACACACTAGACACATACTGGGTATAATTGAAGTGATTGGAAAGGTATATGATCGAAGTTGTGCCTTTAACATGTTTGTTTCTTTTTAAGTGCATGGTTTTGAAAAGCAATAGGAAACATTGTCTTTGAGGAATGCACATTCTTTTGTTTCTGCTATACAGAGAATGCATTCCATGCATCGAGCAATTTCAAGTCACTGAAGCAGTGAGATTGTTCAAGCAAGCAATAACAGAATGATATGGTGATTAGGAACACATTGTGGTATTCCAGCTTGTCTGTGTTCGCTGAAGGGTATCTCATTAAAGTGCTTGTAGCTAAGTGAATAATTCCATTTATCTTACTTGCACTCATTTCAATCAAAGTACCTGCATTGCTGCAGGAGGGAGCTTGAACTGGATGCACTGCACTGTTTAGAAGAAACAATCTCTTTCCAACTGTATCCACCCATTCCCACAGTAATACAACTGTTTCATTTCACCAACTCTGTCTCTGAACTACTTTTTAGCGTCTGTTTCTCCATCAGTTCCAAATATTGTAATGTGTTTCTCATGCAAGAATAATCAATCAACTCTGCTAAAATGTAACATTCTGCCATGTTTTTTACTAAAAAGAAAAATTAATGATTATAGTTTTAAGGAATGTAGGAACATCATAGGAAAGGTTTTATGATTGCTGATGGATCTTGCTCTCCCTAAATTCTTTATGGGGCTCTGGCTTCAAACTCATGCTTTGTGTAACAGTAAATGATTAACATTGGTGGCTCACTATATTTCAAGGTGTTGGTGCCATTATATTTTGTATGTACATTTTCAAATTAGGGCTCTTGAAAATTATTTAATTAAAAAAAATTAAATTGGTATTAAAGTTTTGTTTCTTTTCTGTTTACAGTTTAGTTTTTTTGGTATTTTGTTAAAAAAAAAAAAAAAAAAAAAAAAAAAAAAAAACAGTGCCCAGTCATCTTACCCCCATTATTCTCCCCAGTTTAGATTGGGTTAGTCAACGAAACACAGAGGATGGAAGGTGCCCACTTGAAGACTGCAGAGATGTACCCTACTTGACTCAATCCAGGTGGTTGTCATGCTGATGCGCTGGGGAGACCGCACTGGGTTGATCCCCGGAGCCAGTATCACAGCCGTTGTGTGTGCTGATGACTGGGGAGGCAAAATTAGTTGATCCCTGGAGCCAGCATTACACTTCAGCAATCAACACCACACAAGGATATCTACATCATCAGATGGAAAACAATGCAAATGGATGGAGATGCAGATGGATCACATTAGTTTTCTGCAAAGCTAGGTCTTAGTTGGTGCTTATCTTGATGAGAGTCAGCATGAAGTTCAATATCAGCATGTTCAAGTCAGTATGAAGTTCAATATCTACTCTCATGTAATAGAAATCCTTACCCCAGCAGCTCCCCATGACAGCTCAGGAGGAAGGTCAGGGCTTCCTCTGACCACACTGCTAAGCTGACTGCTTCTTTAAATCCAGGAGCCTGGATTACAAAGGTCAGCCTGTAGGCACCTGGCAAGCATGTTGTGCTGTAACGTGGTGAGGAGAAACTGGTTCTACTGGCCGTGCCTCCCTGTGGCATCCCTAGTGAAGACTGGCAGCTTTGCACGTCCGTGAACCTGTGCTTCCTTGACTGTATGCCTCACTCTGCACACCACGTGCCAGTAACGGGAGCCACAGGTATCTGTCCATTCCTGGTTGTTACAGACTGCTTAGCCAATGAATGGCTTCAGCCAAGTTTTCTAGGATAGCTTTATGGCTGTTCAAAAGCAGTGGGTTCGGGGCGGGCAGCAGAAACAACTGAACAAAAATGATTTACGATGAAGCAAATAACGATACACAGTACAGAACATTTTTCCAAAAAAAAAAAAAAAAAGTTTTCTATTTCTGAATGAACTCTTCTTTGGGTTTTGTTCTTTAAGGTGCTCTTCTCTTAATTTTGCTACCTCACTTGCACATCAAAAAAATGTGAAGCATTGAAAAGACTTAATAAGGGACCTTTTATAATCAAGCACATTTTACAATTCACTGTCAACAATAGTTATGATTGAAAGAGCTGGTAACATATACACCAGGCTTAAGACTGAATTAAAGCATAGGTCATCACTAGTGCCCATACTGCTAAACTGACAGCAGCAGATAGAATAAGGCTGCTAATTGGATCTGAGTTATCAGAAAAGAGGAATGATAATTCAAAGATGAGGATCATCCTCTTCATAATGTGTAATGCTTTAACCCTCTTAACAGGAACAGGTGCTGTATCAACCATGCAATCTCAATACCTTCTCGCCTGTGAGACAAAGCTTTATGTCTGGAAATACTGCAAGCTGTCACAGAAAGGGAAGAGCAGTGTGGCCTGGCAGGACCCACAACTACATATATGTGTGTATTTGTAGAACTAAAAACAAAAAATAGGTAGGAATAATGTGCAGGTTGAACACAGTGCTGCATGTTTGAATAGTCTCAGAATTTAAACGAATATTTAAATGTAATTTCTTCCATATTACAGCAATGAAAACAATCTCTGGAATGAAATAAACCTGCTACCCAAGGAGAGAAACCACCAATTCGCTGTTAAGGGTTTGTCAGAGTTCCATTAGCTCTTCCACATATAGATGTATATACACTAGTAGATCATAAGTACCATTTTCTTTATTTGCTCATTTATGATTAGTTAATACATCATGTGTAAGGTGTGTTTTCTAACAGAACTCATTGCCCCAGTTTGAGCAGACAAGCTTCACTTTGTCAGCTTCACTAATCTAATTAGTAAGGCTATGGGTGCTATACCGCTTAGGTAAAGGACAAAGCTGCTGTGACTTGATACAAAACATGGTAACACAACCATGTACGACACAGTAGGCCGTGTAGGAGGCCAGGGATTTGAATTTTAAGACAGCCAGCAACCAGTGCTCTGCGTCAGTGAATGAATAAAATCCATAATCTTTCGTATTAATTAAAATTGTTATTAATGTCATTTGTTCCATCTTTTTAAGGAATGCATAACAGATGGGCTGCAGTGCTGTTTAAATGTACTGCCACCAACGATTTTGAAAGCTGGGCTAAAATTAACTGAGGTTAATGGATCTGTTTTAATAGGCTTACTTCCAGAGATCTTGTGGTTCGGATTGAATCACTTTATTTGAGCTTCAATAAGGACAAGTTATTAGTGGTGCATCCCAACTCTGCTCTTCAATGCTCCCTCTGCTTGACTGTAACTGAAGAGGTAACTGTCAGTCTCTCAGAACCTAATGCACAGTCCTGGTTGAAGCAGAGCTCTGGAAGTAGGTGCTGGTAATGCACAATCTTTGTGGGAGCAGATCTCTGGAAGTAGGTGCTGGTAATGCACAATCCTCATTAAAGCACAGTTCTGGAAGTAGGTGCTGGTAATGCACAATCCTTGTGGGCGCAGAAGTAGGTGCTGGTAATGCAGTCCTTGGGGAAGCAGAGCTCTTGAAGTAGATGCTGGTAATGCAGTCCTCGTGGGTGCAGAGCTGTGGAAGTAGGTGCTGGTAATGCACAGTCCTCGTGGAAGCAGTGCTTTGGAAGTGGGTGCTGGTAATGCAGTCCTCGTGGGTGCAGAGCTCTGGAAGTAGGTGCTGGTAATGCACAGTCCTTATATAAGCAGAGCTCTGGAGGTAGGTGCTGGTAATGCACAGTCCTCATTGAAGCAGAGCTCTGGAAGTAGGTGCTGGTAATGCAGTCCTCATGGAAACAGCTTTGAAAGTAGGTGCTGGTAATGCACAATCCTTGTGGGAGCAGAGCTGTGGAAGTAGGTGTTGTTAATGTACAGTTCTCGTGGGTGCAGCGTACTGAAAGTAGGTGCAGTTACTGCACAATCCTAATGGAAGCAGAGCTCTGGAAGTAGGTGCTGGTAATGCACAATCCTTGCGGCGGAGAGCTCTGGAAGTAAGTTTTGGTAATGGAGCTCGTGGAAGCAGTGGTCTGGAAGTAGGTGCTGGTAATGCACAATCCTGATGGGAACAGAGCTCTTGAAGTAGATGCTGGTAATGCAGTCCTCGTGGGTGCAGAGCTGTGGAAGTAGGTGCTGATAATGCACAGTCCTTGTAGGTGCTGATCTCTAAAAATAGGGGCTGGATATGCAGTCCTCATCGGTGCAGAATTCTGGAAGTAGTTGCTTATCATGCAGTCCTCGTGGGTGCAGAGCTCGCTGATGCTGGTAATGCACATTCCTCGTTGAAGCAGAGCTCTGGAAGTAGGTGCTGGTAATGCAGTCCTCGTGGGTGCAGAGCTCTGGAAGTAGGTGCTGGTAATGCACAGTCCTCGTGGAAGCAGAGCTCTGGAAGTAGGTGCTGGTAATGCACAGTCCTCGTGGGTGCAGAGCTCTGGAAGTAGGTGCTGGTAATGCACTGGGTGCACAGTTCTCATGGAAGCTCTGGAAGTAGGTGCTGGTAATGCACAATCCTCATGGGAGCAGAGCTCTGGAAGTAGGTGCTGGTAATGCACAATCCTCATGGAAGCAGAGCTCTGGAAGTAGGTGCTGGTAATGCAGTCCTCAGTGCTCTGGAAGTAGGTGCTGGTAATGCACAATCCTCATGGGAACAGAGCTGTTGAAGTAGATGCTGGTAATGCAGTTCTCATGGAAGCAGAACTCTGGAGAGAACAATTAGTGTCAGGGATAAACGCTCTGGAAGTAGGTGCTGGTAATGCAGTCCCATGGGGCACCTGCACAAGTCATGGGAACAAACCGTGTGCAGAGTTCATCACAGATGAGTAGCTGCTAGTAATGCACAGTTTCGTGAAAGCAGTGTTCTGGAAGTAGGTGTCTTGTTTTGCACAATCCTCATGGTGTGCTAGAGCTTCGGAAGTAGGTGTAGTAATGCACAGTTTCGTGGAACGCAGAGCTTTGGAAGTAGGTGCTGGTTATGCCCAATCCTTCATGGTTGCACGAGACTCTGGAAGTAGGTGCTGGTATTGCACAGTTCACGTGGGAGCATAGCTCAGGAAGTAGAGCAGAATGGAAGTACGTTCGTAATGCCCAGTCCTCATGAGTGCAGAGCACCTGTAGTAGATCTGGTTAATGCAGTCCTTCTGGGTGCATTCTCTGCACCCAGGTCACGTGGATTCACAACCTCGGGACTCGTCATGGAGCAGAGCTATGGAAGTACCTGCTGGTAATGCACATCTCATGACAGATTACGTCTAAGTAGATGCTGGTTTAATGCACAACCTTCTGGGAACAGAGCTCTGCAAGCAGGTGCTGGTAATGAACACATCTCTGATAACCTTTAGCTCTGGAAGTAGGTGCTGGTAATGCACAATTCTCATGGTGCTGAAGCAGAGCTCTGGAAGTACCTTCGTGCTGGTAATGCACCATGCATCCACAATGGAACAGAGCTCTGGAATACAATGCAGATCGTGCAGAAGCAGATACTTCATCACGACCATTACGTGGTAGGAGCACAGTCCTCTGATCCACGTACATAAGCAGACTCTGGTACGGATGAAGCAGAGCTCTGGATCTAGGCGTGGTCTGAGTCTTGAAGACCTTCATCCACGAGGTGTGGTAGGCACAGTTCGTCTAGTGACCTGCATCCGCGACCATAACGGAGTACCTTCGTCTCGAGACCTGGGTCACGTCCAACGTGTGGTAGACCTCTCAGGAAGATATGGTTGGTAATGTTATCTCAGTGCGTAGGTCGCTGATAATGCCACAGTTCTTGTAGGTGAGGACACTGAAGTAGGTGCTAGAAATGCAGTACTGGTCGGTGCAGAGAGCTCTGGAAGTAGGTGCTGGTAATGCAGTCCTCGTGGAAGCAGAGCTCTGGAAGTAGGTGCTGGTAATGCAGTCCTCATGGAAGCAGAGCTCTGGAAGTAGGTGCTGGTAATGCACAGCAGTCATGGAAGCAGAGCTCTGGAAGTAGGTGCTGGTAATGCAGTCCTCGTGGAAGCAGAGCTCTGGAAGTAGGTGCTGGTAATGCACAGTCCTCATGGAAGCAGAGCTCTGGAAGTAGGTGCTGGTAATGCAGTCCTCGTGGAAGCAGAGCTCTGGAAGTAGGTGCTGGTAATGCAGTCCTCGTGGGCGCAGAGCTCTGGAAGTAGGTGCTGGTAATGCAATGCAGTGCTGGTAATGCAGTCCTCATGGAAGCAGAGCTCTGGAAGTAGGTGCTGGTAATGCAGTCCTCGTGGAAGCAGTGCTCTGGAAGTAGGTGCTGGTAAAGCAGAGCTCTGGAAGTAGGTGCTGGTAATGCAGTCCTCGTGGAAGCAGTGCTCTGGAAGTAGGTGCTGGTAATGCACAATCCTCATGGAAGCAGAGCTCTGGAAGTAGGTGCTGGTAATACAGTCCTCGTGGGTGCAGATCTCTGGAAGTAGGTGCTGGTAATGCAGTCCTCGTGGAAGCAGAGCTCTGGAAGTAGGTGCTGGTAATGCACAATCCTTGTGAAAGCAGAGCTCTGGAAGTAGGTGCTGGTAATGCAGTCCTCGTGGAAGCAGAGCTCTGGAAGTAGGTGCTGGTAATGCAGTCCTCATGAGCTCTGGAAGCAGAGCTCTGGAAGTAGGTGCTGGTAATGCACAGTCCTCGTGGTTGCGCGTAGGAACACTCTCGTCTTAAGACCTTCATCCGACCATTACGTCAGGAGCACCCACGAAGTAGAGCCTTGGTACACGACTCATTACGTGTCAGATCTCACCGATTAGGTTCTTAGACCTTGCATCCACAACCTTAACGTGTAAGCAGTACATACGTCTGGACCTTCATCAATCACCATAGGAAGCAGAGCTCTGGAACATCCTTCGCTCACTAATGCCCAATCTTTATCCCCGAAGCAGACGTCAGGAGAGCCACGTCTCAAGAGACCTTCATGCACAACAATTACTTGTCTAGAGGACCTTCTGGAAGTAGAGTGCTGGTAATGCACATGAAGTATTACTCTGGAAGTACTTCGTCTGAGGCTGGTAAATTCACAGTTCCATAAGCAGAGTGTCTAGGAGTAAGGATTTGGAAATGAGACCTTCATTCACGACAAAATCATGCAGGAGTGGTAATGGGACAGAGCTCGTGGAAGCAGAGGTTCTGTAGAGTGCTGGTAATGACCAATCCTCATGGTGCTGGTAATACAGTCCTCGTGAGTGCAGATCTCTGGAAGTAGGTGCTGGTAATGCACAGTTCTCATGGAAGTCTGGAAGTAGGTGCTGGTAATGTAGGTGCTGGTAATGCAGTCCTTGTGGAAGCAGAGCTCTGGAAGTAGGTGCTGGTAATGCAGTCCTCGTGGGAGCAGAGCTGTGGAAGTAGGTGCTGGTAATGCACAGTCCTCATGGAAGCAGAGCTCTGGAAGTAGGTGCTGGTAATGCACAGTCCTCATGGGTGCAGAGCTCTGGAAGTAGGTGCTGGTAATGCACAGTCCTCATGGAAGCAGAGCTCTATAAGTAGGTGCTGGTAATGAATGCACAGTCCTCATGAAAGCAGAGCTCTGGAAGTAGGTGCTGGTAATGCACAGTCCTCGTGGAAGCAGAGCTCTGGAAGTAGGTGCTGGTAATGCAGTCCTCGTGGAAGCAGAGCTCTAATGCAATGGAAGCAGAGCTCTGGAAGTAGGTGCTGGTAATGCAGTCCTCGTGGAAGCAGAGCTCTGGAAGTAGGTGCTGGTAATGCACAGTCCTCGTGGGTGCAGAGCTCTGGAAGTAGGTGCTGGTAATGCACAGTCCTCGTGGAAGCAGAGCTCTGGAAGTAGGTGCTGGTAATGCAGTCCTCATGGGAAGCAGAGCTCTGGAAGTAGGTGCTGGTAATGCAGTCCTCGTGGGTCTGTAAGTAGGTGCTGGTAATGCACAATCCTCGTGGGAGCAGAGCTCTGGAAGTAGGTGCTGATAAAGCACAGTTCTCATGGAAGCAGAACTCTGGAAGTAGGTGCTGGTACTGCACTCATGGAAGCAGATCTCTGGATCTAGGTGCTGGTAATGCAGTCCTCGTGGAAGCAGTGCTCTGGAAGTAGGTGCTGGTAATGCACAATCCTCATCGGAACAGATCTCTGGAGGTAGGTGCTGGTAATGCAGTCTTTGTGGAAGTAGAGCTCTGGAAGTAGGTCTTGGGAGCAGAGCTGTGGAAGCAGTTGCTGGTAATGCACAGTTGTTGTGGGTCCAGAGGTCTGGAAGAAGGTGTTGGTAATGCATTCCTCGTGGAAGCAGAGCTCTGGAGGTAGGTGCTGGTAATGCACAGTCCTCGTGGGTGCAGAGCTTGCTGATGCTGGTAATGCACAGTCCTCATGGGTGCAGAGCTTGCTGATGTTGGTAATGCACATTCCTCGTTGAAGCAGAGCTCTGGAAGTAGGTGCTGGTAATGCACAATCCTCGTGGAGCAGAGCTGTGGAAGTAGGTGCTGGTAATGCACAGTCCTCATGGAAGCAGAGCTCTGGAAGTAGGTGTTGGTAATGCACGGTCCTCGTGGGTGCAGAGCTCTGGAAGTAGGTGCTGGTAATGCACAATCCTAATGGGAGAAGAGCTCTGGAAGTAGATGCTGGTAATGCACAATCCTCATTAAAGCACAGTTCTTGAAGTAGGTGCTGGTAATGCACAATCCTTGTGGGCGCAGAGCTCTGGAAGTAGGTGTTGGTAATGGAGTTCGTGGAAGCAGTGCTCTGGAAGTAGGTGCTGGTAATGCACAATCCTCATGGGAACAGAGCTGTTGAAGTAGGTGCTGGTGATGCACAGTTCTCATGGAAGCAGAACTCTGGAAGTAGGTGCTGGTAATGCAGTCGTCGTGGAAGCAGAGCTGTGGATGCAGGTGCTGGTAATGCAGTCCTCGTGGAAGCAGTGTTCTGGAAGTAGGTGCTGGTAATGCACAATCCTCATAGGAACAGATCTCTGGAGGTAGGTGCTGGTAATGCAGTCTTTGTAGAAGTAGAGCTCTGGAAGTAGGTGCTGGTAATGCAGTCGTCTTGGGAGCAGAGCTGTGGAACTAGGTGCTTGTAATGCACAGTCCGACTGGAAGCCTTGCTCTGGAAGTAGGTGTTCTTAATGCACAGATCTCCTGGGTGCAGCATTCTGGAAGTAGGTCTTGGTAATGCACAACTCTCATGGAAGCAGAGCTCTATAATGAAGTACTGGTAATGAATTCCTCCTGAAAGCAGAGCTCTGGAAGTAGGTGCTTGTAATGCAGTCCTTGTGGAAGCAGTGCTCTGGAAGTATGTGCTGGTAATGTACAATTCTCATGGGAGCAGAGTGCTGGAATTAGGTGCTGGTAATGCAGTCCTCATGGAAGCAGTGCTCTGGATCTAGGTGCTGGTAATGCACAATCCTCACAGTAACAGAGCTCTGGAAGTAGGTGCTGGTACTACACTCATGGAAGCAGATCTCTGGATCTAGGTGCTGGTAATGCAGTCCTCGTTGAAGCAGTGCTGTGGAAGTAGGTGCTGCTAATGCACAATCCTCACAGTAACAGAGCTCTGGAAGTAGGTCCTGGTAACGCAGTCCTTGTGGAAGCAGAGGACTGGAAGGAGATGTTGGTAATGCAGTCCTCTTGGAAGCAGAGGACTGGAAAGAGATGTTGCTAATGCAGTCCTCTTGGAAGCAGAGGACTGGAAGTAGATGTTGGTAATGCAGTCCTCATGGAAGCAGAGCTCTGGAAGTAGGTGCTGGTAATGCACAGTTCTCATGGAAGCAGAGCTCTATAATGAGGTGCTGGTAATGAAGTCTTCGTGAAAGCAGAGCTCTGGAAGTAGGTGCTCGTAATGCACAGTCCTCGTGGAAGCAGTGCTCTGGAAGTAGATGCTGGTAATGCACAATCCTCATAGAAACAGAGCTCTGGAAGTAGGTGCTGGTAATGCAGTCTTTATGGAAGTAGAGCTCTGGAAGTAGGTGCTGGTAATGCAGTCTTTGTGGGAGTAGAGCTCTGGAAGTAGGTGCTGGTATTGCAGTCCTCGTGGAAGCAGAGGTTTGTAAGTAGGTGTTGGTAATGCAGTCCTCGTGGAAGCAGAGGACTGGAAGTAGATGTTGGTAATGCAGTCCTCATGAAAGGAGAGCTCTGGAAGTAGGTGCTGGTAATACAGTCCTCGTGAGTGCAGATCTCTGGAAGTAAGTCTTGTAATGCACAGTTCTCATGGAAGCAGAGCTTTATAATGAGGTGCTGGTAATGAAGCCCTTGTGAAAGCAGAGCTCCGGAAGTACGTGCTCGTAATGCACAGTCCTCATTGAAGCATAGCTTTGGAAGTAGGTGCTGGTAATGCAGTCCTCGTGGGAGCAGAGCTGTGGAAGTAGGTGTTGTTAATGCACAGTCTTCTTGGGTGCAGCATTCTGGAATTAGGTGCTGATAATGCACAGTCCTTATGGAAGCAGAACTCTGGAAGTATATGCTGGTAATGCACAGTCCTTGTGGAAGCAGTGCTCCAGAAATAGGTGTTGGTTATGCATAGTCCTAATGGAAGCAGGTGCTGGTAATGCACAATTGTCATGGGAACAGAGTTCTGGATGCAGGTGCTGGTAATGCAGTCCTTGTGGAAGCAGAGGACTGGAAGGAGATGTTGGTAATGCAGTCCTCATGAAAGGAGAGCTCTGGAAGTCGGTGCTGGTAGTTCAGTCCTCGTGAGTGCAGATCTCTGGAAGTAAGTCTTGTAATGCACAGTTCTCATGGAAGCAGAGCTCTATAATGAGTTGCTGGTAATGAAGTCCTTGTGAAAGCAGAGCTCCGGAAGTAGGTGCTCGTAATGCACAGTCTTCCTGCAAGCAGTGCTCTGGAAGCAGGTGCTGCTAATGCACAATCCTCACAGTAACAGAGCTCTGGAAGTAGGTGCTGGTAATGCAGTCTTTGTGGAAGTGGAGCTCTGGAAGTAGGTGCTGGTAGTGCAGTCCTTGTGGAAGCAGAGGACTGGAAGTAGATGTTGGTAATGCAGTCCTCATGGAAGCAGAGCTCTGGAAGTAGGTGCTGGTAATGCACAGTTCTCATGGAAGCAGAGCTCTATAATGAGGTGCTGGTAATGAAATCCTCGTGAAAGCAGAGCTCTGGAAGTAGGTGCTCGTAATGCACAGTCCTCGTGGAAGCAGAGCTCTAGAAGTAGGGGTTGGTAATGCAGTCTTCGTGGAAGCATAGGTGTGGAAGGAGGTGTGGGTAATGCAGTCCTCATGGAAGCAGTGCTCTGGAAGTAGGTGTTGGTAATGCATAGTTCTAATGGAAGCAGAGCTCTGTAAGTAGGTGCTGGTAATGCACAATCCTCGTGGGAGCAGAGCTCTGGAAGTAGGTGCTGATAAAGCACAGTTCTCATGGAAGCAGAACTCTGGAAGTAGGTGCTGGTACTGCACTCATGGAAGCAGATCTCTGGATCTAGGTGCTGGTAATGCAGTCCTCATGGAAGCAGTGCTCTGGAAGTAGGTGCTGGTAATGCACAATCCTCATCGGAACAGATCTCTGGAGGTAGGTGCTGGTAATGCAGTCTTTGTGGAAGTAGAGCTCTGGAAGTAGGTGCTAGTAATGCAGTCGTCTTGGGAACAGAGCTGTGGAAGCAGTTGCTTGTAATGCACAGTTGTTGTGGGTCCAGAGGTCTGGAAGAAGGTGTTGGTAATGCATTCCTCGTGGAAGCAGAGCTCTGGAGGTAGGTGCTGGTAATGCACAGTCCTCGTGGGTGCAGAGCTTGCTGATGCTGGTAATGCACAGTCCTCATGGGTGCAGAGCTTGCTGATGTTGGTAATGCACATTCCTCGTTGAAGCAGAGCTCTGGAAGTAGGTGCTGGTAATGCAGAATCCTTTATGGAGCACAGCTGTGGAAGTAGGTGCTGGTAATGCACAGTCCTCGTGGAAGCCTAGCTCTGGAAGTAGGTGTTGTTAATGCACGGTCCTCGTGGGTGCAGCATACTGGAAGTCGGTTCTGTTACTGCACAATCCTAATGGGAGAAGAGCTCTGGAAGTAGATGCTGGTAATGCACAATCCTCATTAAAGCACAGTTCTTGAAGTAGGTGCTGGTAATGCACAATCCTCTTGGGGGCAGAGCACTGGAAGTTGGTGCTGATGAAGCACAGTTCTCATGGAAGCAGAACTCTGGAAGAAGGTGCTGGTACTGCACTCGTGGAAGTAGATCTCTGGATCTAGGTGCTGGTAATGCAGTCCTCGTGGAAGCAGTGTTCTGGAAGTAGGTGCTGGTAATGCACAATCCTCATAGGAACAGATCTCTGGAGGTAGGTGCTGGTAATGCAGTCTTTGTGGAAGTAGAGCTCTGGAAGTAGGTGCTGGTAATGCAGTCGTCTTGGGAGCAGAGCTGTGGAACTAGGTGCTTGTAATGCACAGTCCGACTGGAAGCCTTGCTCTGGAAGTAGGTGTTCTTAATGCACAGATCTTCTGGGTGCAGCATTCTGGAAGTAGGTCTTGGTAATGCACAACTCTCATGGAAGCAGAGCTCTATAATGAAGTACTGGTAATGAATTCCTCCTGAAAGCAGAGCTCTGGAAGTAGGTGCTTGTAATGCAGTCCTTGTGGAAGCAGTGCTCTGGAAGTATGTGCTGGTAATGTACAATTCTCATGGGAGCAGAGCGCTGGAATTAGGTGCTGGTAATGCAGTCCTCATGGAAGCAGTGCTCTGGATCTAGGTGCTGGTAATGCACAATCCTCACAGTAACAGAGCTCTGGAAGTAGGTGCTGGTACTACACTCATGGAAGCAGATCTCTGGATCTAGGTGCTGATAATGCAGTCCTCGTTGAAGCAGTGCTGTGGAAGTAGGTGCTGCTAATGCACAATCCTCACAGTAACAGAGCTCTGGAAGTAGGTCCTGGTAACGCAGTCCTTGTGGAAGCAGAGGACTGGAAGGAGATGTTGGTAATGCAGTCCTCATGAAAGGAGAGCTCTGGAAGTAGGTGCTGGTAATACAGTCCTCGTGAGTGCAGATCTCTGGAAGTAGGTCTTGTAATGCACAGTTCTCATGGAAGCAGAGCTTTATAATGAGGTGCTGGTAATGAAGCCCTTGTGAAAGTAGAGTTCTGGAAGTAGGTGCTGGTAATGCAGTCCTCATGGAAGCAGAGCTCTGGAAGTAGGTCTTGGTAATGTACAGTTCTCATGGAAGTAGAGCTCTATAATGAGGTGCTGGTAATGAAGTCCTTGTGAAAGCAGAGCTCTGGAAGTTGGTGCTCGTAATGCACAGTCCTCATGAAAGCAGTACTCTGGAAGTAGGTGTTCGCAATGCACCATCCTTAAGGGAGCAGAGCTTTGGAAGTAGGTGCTGGTAAGGCACAGTCCTCATGGAAGCAGACCTCTAGAAGTAGGGGCTGGTAATGCAGTCTTTGTGCAAGCATAGCTGTGGAATGAGGTGTGGGTAATGCAGTCCTCCTGGAAGCAGAGCTCTGGAAACAGCTGCTGGTAATGCAGTCTTCATGAAAGCAGAACTCTGGAAGTAGGTGCTGGTAATGCAGTCAGTAGGGTTTTTAATGCTCATGTGTTAATTTAGGAAGTAGGTGCTGGTAATGCACAGTTTTTGTGGAAGCAGAGTTCTGGAAGTAGGTGCTGGTAATGTACAATTCTCATGGGAGCAGAGCTCTGGGAGTAGGTGCTGGTAATGCAGTCTTCGTGGAAGTAGAGCTGTGGAACAAGGTGTTGGTAATGCACAGTCCTCATGGTTGGTGAGCTCTGTAAGTAGCTGCTGGTAATGCACAGACCTCATGCCTGTTCAGCTGGGTGATGTTGGTAATGCACAGTCCTCATTGAAGCAGAGCTTTGGAAGTAGGTGCTGGTAATGCAGTCCTCGTGGGACCAGAGCTCTGGAAGAAGATGAGGGTAAAGCACAGTCCTCATGGAAGCAGTCCTCTAGAAGTAGCTGCTGGTAATGCAGTCCTCCTGAAAGCAGTGCTCTGGATCTAGGTGCTGGTAATGCACAATCCTCACAGTAACAGAGCTCTGGAAGTAGGTGCTGGTACTACACTCATGGAAGCAGATCTCTGGATCTAGGTGCTGGTAATGCAGTCCTCGTTGAAGCAGTGCTGTGGAAGTAGGTGCTGCTAATGCACAATCCTCACAGTAACAGAGCTCTGGAAGTAGGTCCTGGTAACGCAGTCCTTGTGGAAGCAGAGGACTGGAAGGAGATGTTGGTAATGCAGTCCTCATGGAAGCAGAGCTCTGGAAGTAGAGGTGGGTAATGCAATGCAGTCCTCATGGAAGCAGAGCTCTGGAAGTAGGTGCTGGTAATGCACAGTTCTCATGGAAGCAGAGCTCTATAATGAGGTGCTGGTAATGAAGTCCTCGTGAAAGCAGTGCTCTGGAAGTAGGTGCTCGTAATGCACAGTCCTCGTGGAAGCAGTGCTCTGGAAGTAGGTGTTGGCAATGCACCATCCTCATGGGAGCAGAGCTTTGGAAGTAGGTGCTGGTAAGGCACAGTCCTCATGGAAGCAGACTTCTAGAAGTAGGGGTTGGTAATGCAGTCTTCGTGGAAGCATAGGTGTGGAATGAGGTGTGGGTAATGCAGTCCTCATGGAAGCAGTGCTCTGGAAGTAGGTGCTGATAAAGCGCAGTTCTCGTGGAAGCAGAACTCTGGAATTAGGTGCTGGCACTGCACTCGTGGAAGCAGATCTCTGGATCTAAGTGCTGGTAATGCAGTTCTCGTGGAAGCAGTGCTCTGGAAGTAGGTGCTGGTAATGCACAATCCTCATAGGAACAGATCTCTGGAGGTAGGTTCTGGTAATGCAGTCGTCTTCGGAGCAAAGCTGTGGAAGTAGGTGCTGCTAATGCACAGTCCGACTGGAAGCCTAGCTCTGGAAGTAGGTGTTCTTAATGCACAGTCCTCCTGGGTGCAGCGTTCTGGAAGTAGGTGTTCTTAATGCACAGTCCTCCTGGGTGTAGCGTTCTGGACGTAGGTCTTGGTAATTCACAGAGCTCTATAATGAGGTACTGGTAATTAATTCCTCCTGAAAGCAGAGATCTGGAAGTAGGTGCTGGTAATGCAGTCCTTGTGGAAGCAGTGCCCTGGAAGTAGGTGTTGGTAATGCACAGTCTTTGTGGAAGCAGAGTTCTGGAAGTATGTGCTGGTAATGTACAATTCTCATGGGTGCAGCACTCTGGACGTATGTGCTGGTATTGCAGTCCTCGTGAGTGCAGATCTCTGGAAGTAGGTCTTGGTAATGCACAGTTCTCATGGAAGCAGAGCCCTATAATGAGGTTCTGTTAATGAAGTCCTCGTGAAAGCAGAGCTCTGGAAGTTGGTGCTTGTAATGCACAGTCCTCATGAAAGCAGTGCTCTGGAAGTAGGTGTTGGCAATGCACCATCCTCATGGTAGCAGAGCTTTGGAAGTAGGTGCTGGTAAGGCACAGTCCTCATGGAAGCAGACCTCTAGAAGTAGGGGCTGGTAATGCAGTCTTCGTGGAAGCATAGCTGTAGAATGAGATGTGGGTAATGCAGTCCTCCTGGAAACAGAGCTCTGGAAGCAGCTGCTGGTAATGCAGTCTACAAGTAGATGCTGGTAATGCAGTCCTCGTAGAAGCAGTGTTCTGGAAGTAGGATTTGTAATGCACAGTCCTCATGTGTGCATTTAGGAAGTATGTGCTGGTAATGCACAGTATTTGTGGAAGCAGTACTCTGGAAGCAGGTGCTGGTAATGTACAATTCTCATGGGAGCAGAGCTCTGGAAGTAGGTGCTGGTAATGCAGTCTTCTTGGAAGCAGAGCTGTGGAACAAGGTGTTGGTAATGCACAGTCCTCATGGTTGGAGAGCTCTGTAAGTAGCTGCTGGTAATGCATAATCCTCATAGGAACAGAGCTCCGGAAGTTGGTGCTGGTAATGCTGTCTTTGTGGAAGTAGAGCTCTGGAAGTAGGTGCTGGTAATGCAGTCGTCTTGGGAGCAGAGCTGTGGAAGTAGGTGCTGGTAATGGACAGTCCGACTGGAAGCCTAGCTCTGGAAGTAGGTGTTCTTAATGCACAGTCCTCCTGGGTGCAGCGTTCTGGAAGTAGGTCTTGGTAATGCACAGCTCTCATGGAAGCAGAGCTCTATAATGAGGTACTGGTAATGAAGTCCTCCTGAAAGCAGAGCTCTGGAAGTAGGTGCTGGTAATGCAGTCCTTGTGGAAGAAGTGCTCTGGAAGTAGGTGTTGGTAATGCACAGTCTTTGTGGAAGCAGAGTTCTGGAAGTAGGTGCTGGTAATGCAGTGCTCGTGGGTGCAGAGCTCTGGAAGTAGGTGCTGGTAATGCAGTCCTTGTGGAAGAAGTGCTCTGGAAGTAGGTGTTGGTAATGCAGTCCTAGTGGAAGCAGAGCTCTGGAAGTAGGTGCTGGTAATGCAGTCCTCATGGAAGCAGAGCTCTGGAAGTAGGTCTTGGTAATGCACAGTTCTCATGGAAGTAGAGCTCTATAATGAGGTGCTGGTAATGAAGTCCTTGTGAAAGCAGAGCTCTGGAAGTTGGTGCTCGTAATGCACAGTCCTCATGAAAGCAGTACTCTGGAAGTAGGTGTTCGCAATGCACCATCCTTAAGGGAGCAGAGCTTTGGAAGTAGGTGCTGGTAAGGCACAGTCCTCATGGAAGCAGACCTCTAGAAGTAGGGGCTGGTAATGCAGTCTTTGTGCAAGCATAGCTGTGGAATGAGGTGTGGGTAATGCAGTCCTCCTGGAAGCAGAGCTCTGGAAACAGCTGCTGGTAATGCAGTCTTCATGAAAGCAGAACTCTGGAAGAAGGTGCTGGTAATGCAGTCCTCGTAGAAGCAGTGTTCTGGAAGTAGGGTTTTTAATGCACAGTCCTCATGTGTTAATTTAGGAAGTAGGTGCTGGTAATGCACAGTTTTTGTGGAAGCAGAGTTCTGGAAGTAGGTGCTGGTAATGTACAATTCTCATGGGAGCAGAGCTCTGGGAGTAGGTGCTGGTAATGCAGTCTTCGTGGAAGTAGAGCTGTGGAACAAGGTGTTGGTAATGCACAGTCCTCATGGTTGGTGAGCTCTGTAAGTAGCTGCTGGTAATGCACAGACCTCATGCCTGTTCAGCTGGGTGATGTTGGTAATGCACAGTCCTCATTGAAGCAGAGCTTTGGAAGTAGGTGCTGGTAATGCAGTCCTCGTGGGACCAGAGCTCTGGAAGAAGATGAGGGTAAAGCACAGTCCTCATGGAAGCAGTCCTCTAGAAGTAGCTGCTGGTAATGCAGTCCTCCTGAAAGCAGAGCTCTGGAGGTAGGTGCTGGTAATGCACAGTCCTCGTGGAAGCAGTGCTCTGGAAGTAGATGTTAGTAATGCATAGTCGTAATGGATGTAGGTGCTGGTATTGCAATCCTTGTGTGTGCAGATCTCTGGAAGCAGGTGCTGGTAATGCACAATCCTCATGGGAACAGAGTGTTGGAAGTAGGTGCTGATATTGCACAGCCCTCATTGAAGCAGACCTCTGTAAGTAGGGCCTGGTAATGCAGTCTTCGTGGAAGCAGAGGAGTGGAATGAGGTGTAATTAATGCAGTCCTCCTGGAAGTAGAGCTCTGGAAGTAGGTGCTGATAATGCAGTTCTCATGGAAGCAGTGCTCTGTAGGTAGGTGTTGGTAATGCACAGTCCTCGTGTGTGCAGTTCAGGAAGAATGTGCTGGTAATGCACAGTATTTGTGGAAGCCGAGTTCTGGAAGTATGTGCTTGTAATGTACAATTCTCATGAGAGCAGAGCTCTGGAAGTAGGTGCTGGTAATGCAGTCCTTGTGCAGGCAGATGTTTTAAAGTAGGTGTTGGTAATACAGTCCTCGTGGAAGCAGAGCTCTGGAAAGGTGTCTTCATGGAAGCAGAGCTCTGGAAGTAGGGCCTGGTAATGCAGTCTTCATGGACGCAGAGCTGTGGAAGAAGGTGCTGGTAATGCAGTCTTCATGGAAGCTGAGTTCTGGAAGTAGGTGATGGTGATGCACAGTCATTGTGGGTGCAGCTGTCTGGAAGTAGTTCTCGGTAATGCACAGTCCTCATTGAAGCTCACCTCTGCAAGTAGGTGCTGATACTGTACAGCCCTCATGGAAGCAGAGCTCTGGAAGTAGGTTTTGGCAAAGCGCAGTCCTCATGGTTGCAGAGCTCTCGAATTAGATGCTGGTAATGCACAGACCTCGTCAAAGCAGACCTCTGTAATTAGGTGCTGATATTGCACAGTCTTAGTGGTTGCAGAGCTCTAGAAGTCATTGCTGGTAATGCACAGTCCTTTTGGGTGCAGAGCTCTTGAAGTAGATGCTGGTTATGCACAGTTTTCGTCGAAGCAGAGCTCTGGAAGTAGGTGTTGTAATGCAGCTCATGGAAGCAGTGCTCTGGAAGTAGGTGTTGGTAATGCACAGTACTAATTGAAGCAGAACTCTGGAAGTAGGTGCTGGCAATGCAGTCTTTGTGGATGCAGAGCTCTGGAAGCAGGTGCTGGTAATGCATTCTTCATGGAAGCCAAACACTGGAAGTAGGTGTTGGTGATGCGCAGTTCTCCTTGGTCCAGAGCTGTGGAAGTAGGTGTTGGTAATGCACAGTCCTCTTGGAAGCATTGCTGTGGAAGTAGGTGCTGGTACTTCATAGTCCTTGTGTTTGCAGAGCTCTAGAAATAGGTACTAGTAATGCACAGTCCTCGCAGGTGCAGAGCTCTGGAAGTAGATCCTGATAATGCACAGTCCTCATCAAATTAGTGCTCTGGAAGTAGGTGCTGTTAATGCATCCTTTGTGGATGCAGAGCTCTGGAAGTAGGTGCTGGTAATGCAGTTCTCGTTGCTGCAGACCTCTGGAAGTATGTGCTGGTAGTGCACAGTCTTGTGCTTGCAGAGCTCTAGATGTATATGCTGGTAATGTACAATCCTCATGAGTGCAGTGCTTCTGGAATTAGATGCTGGTAATGCACAGTCCTCGTCGAAGCAGAGCTGTGGAAGTAGGTGCTGGTACTACAGATTCCTCATGGAACCAGAGCTCTGTAAGTAGGTGCTGGTAATGCACAGTCCTCATCAAAGCTTAGCTCTAGAAGTAGGTATTGTAATGCAGCTCGTTTAAGCAGTGCTCTGGAAGTAAGTGTTTGTAATGCACAGTACTAATGGAAGTCTTCATGGAAGTCAAGCTCTTGAAGTAGGTGGTGGTGATGTGCAGTTCCCCTGGTTGAAGAGCTGTGGAAGTAGGTTTTGGTAATGCACAGTCCTCATGGAAGCATTGCTGTGAAATTAGGTGCTGGTAATGCACAGTCCTCACAGGTGCAGAGCTCTGGAATTAGATGCTGATAATGCACAGTCCTCGTCAAATTAGAGCTCTGGTAGTAGGTGCTGTTAATGCAGTCCTCGTGGGTGCAGAACTCTGGAAGTAGGTACTGGTAATGCAGTCCTCGAGGAAGCAGAGGTGTGAACTGTGCAAGTTGTATGGCAATAATTGTCCAACCAGTTACTTTTCCCAAAATTGGCAGTTTTTTAATAAATGAACACAATGAACCACCTCTCTATCATCAATGGTATCGGTGGGAAGACAGCTGGTTTGCATTCCAAAACAAAAAGACAATATTCCACAATATTTCCGTGCACGGAAGTGTGGTCTTAATCTAGGAGGCAGCATACCATTGTCCTTACACGGCCTCCTTTCTCGTTGGGAGGGAGATTTGCAACATCGATTCTTTCTCTCTCTATCACATATATCACCCCTCAGAGTGATGCTGAAGGAACACTCGGCTAACTCTACATTCCCCAATGGTCCCCCCTCCCTTGAGAAAAAATCAGCATCAGTGTGCAGTGGAAAAATATGTCCAATAGTTTCCCCCACTGCTCTCAAGGTCTTACCGGAGACTGGCTTTACCGTTTTATTAATCATAGTATCAAAATTTGACCAGTCTCGACCCAAAATAACTGGATATGGCAACTTTTCAGCCATAGCCATGATTACGCGACGGGCATGACATCCAATCATCAAATCTAATTTAGTGAGGGGGTAGTCCTTGTTATCTCCATGGATACATGAAATGACCACAACCCCACGTGACCACCAAGGTACCCTTGCCAATAGAGCGTTTCCTGAGTCCACTAATGTGTGAGTACTTGCATCACCAACCCGTGCATTAACAATACAAGGCCCCTCCCAATCATTACCCCTGGACTTACCTGGTGCTGTCAGGACATAATGGGAGGTCACACTGCATTCCATAGCCGCTGAGCAATTTCTGGTGAGGTAGCTGACCTCCTGGCACCAGTAACAAGTGGGGCGAACGGGCACCCATGGAGCTTACGTATCCCGCTGCCGGTTCAACAGCGGGGAGGGGTGCTCTGCTCTTACCCCGCTGGGGGTTGACCTCAATCTCCATTGTGTTGGAGGGAGGCCGTCCATGGGGTGACGTTGTAGTGCTGGTCTGTGGGTAGTGGATATGAGACGTTGTGGTGGTCCTGCCATTCGGGGCTTGCTGGAGGCAGGGGCAGATGTGGTAACCACTGGAGGGGTGGGCAGGACATCCTCGAACCCTTCAGCCAATCTGACCGCTGCGTTCAGTGTGGTGGGACGGTGGCGGCTGACCCAGTTCTGGGTGTCTGGCCCCAGCTCCTTTATGAACTGCTCAATCGCTATCAGCTCTGTAATCTTCTCAGCGTTGTTGGTGCTGGGACAGAGCCACCAGGTCACGTGGTCCACAGGTTGTTGCGGCACCACACAAGGTCGCAGTCCTGGGGGTCATTGGTATTCAGGGAACCGGCGATGGTGTGTCTCCTCCGTGGTATCTAGTCGCTGGAGAATGGCCTGCTTCACCTGGTCGTAATCGTCGTAATCGTAATCTTCATTAGTCAGGACTTGGTAGGCTGCCTGGGCTTCCCCGATCAAATTGGGTCCCAGCTGGGTAGTCCACCACTCCTGAAGCCACTGTGCTGCAGTTTCCTGCTTCTCGAAGGCTACCAGATAGGCCTCGGGATCATCCACCAGCGTCATCTTCACCACCCTTACCTTCGGAAAGGGCACTTTTGGTTCAGTCACCGGTTCCCTCCCTGATTGGCTTCCAGGAGCATGGCATGCATCCTTTCCATCATGGTTGCTATCGCCTCCTGGTGTCTTCACTCCTGTGCCTCCAACATCGCTCCCAATGTGGCCGCGTCCATTCTGGATCCCGGCACTAACACCAACTGTGAACTGTGTGAGTGGTGTAGTGAATAAAACATGTCCAAACAGTTACTTTTCCCGAAAATATTTGTGTTTTAATAAATGAGCTGTGGAAGAAGGTGTTGGTAATGCAGTCCTCATGGAAGCAGAGCTCTGGAAGTAGGTGTTGGTAATGCACAATCCTCGTGGGGCAGAGCTGTGGAAGTAAGTGCTGGTAATGCACAGTCTTCGTCGGTGCTAAGATCTGGAAATAGGTGCTGGTAATGTAGTCCTTGTGGGTGCAAAGCTCTGGAAGTAGGTACTGGTAATGCAGTCCTTGTGGAAGCAGAGCTCTGGAATTAGGTGCTGGTAATGCAGTCCTTGTAGGTGCAGATCTCTGGTAATCTTTAACCATTGCCATTCATAGAGGCCAGATCTCGTGACCTGAGCTGACTAGCATTGATGTTTTCCAATAGATTTGCTCCCCTGGTGTTAACACGCTGATGCCACTGTCTAGTTGTTGATAGTACTTCTCTTCAGAAGTGGAGGAAAGTGTTGGTGCATGTGTACCAAAGCCACATGTGGTAGATATTCTTAGTGATATGATATGTTCTGATATTTTAGGCTTTGTTAGTATGTACAGACTATGACCAGTACAGGCGATCGCCGAATTACGACGCATGAGACTTACGACTCTTTTGCATTATTACCCTGCTTCAACTTTACGACATCGATACGGCATTTACGACACGGCGAGACCGGAGCCATGCGTCATGCTTGGTGTCCGAACCGCTGTACCTGCCGTGGTCGCCTTGACTTAGTCTAGCGGTTTTTTCTATGCATGGTTTTTTTTTTTTTTTTTTTTTTTTTTTTAGAATTTATTTGCCCTTAAAATGACTGATAAGAGCAATGGACTCAAAACGAAACCTAAGATGTGAACTCACATGATGAGGGGCTTTACTTCAGGAGATCGTATTTCCTGCTAGGAGTACCGCATACACACACTGAATACATCATTGGAAAGACCCTAGTCTGTACTTTTTTAAACAAGCCAGGTAGGTGTCTCAGTAATATGTGTGTAACCATTAGCTAAGTGTACAGTTTTAAATAAATATTTGCATGAATACAATATAACGGGGTGTGACAAAGTGCCCGCCCCTGTGTATATTATCTGTTACGTTGCGTGTGGTTTGTTAAATGTTGGTGTATAGTCATTGGTACACGGGCTATAAACAGGTCTGTAACACGAGTGTTTAAAATGTATATTTGTATTTAGGCACGGGATTGTACATCACTTCACGTACATTTAAAATAGTTAAAATGTGAGCACGAGGATGCACATAATTTATTCACGTGCTGGGATTTAAGTGAATAATTAATTAGTAATTGAATCCCAGCACAACAGTATATATAGATGCACGTTTTCACATACTCGCGGTTGAGTGTTCGGTGAGTAGGGAACGGGAGAGAGAGGAGGATAAAGAGTTAGATATTTCAATTGCTATTACGTGCTGGTGGGACCAGCACGATACTTGTTTATTTAAAACTCACCTTGTTTGTTAGTGTGTCTAGCTGCTCACCGTTTTTGTTAAGTATTAGTCCGTTTTTGTTTGTCTGTTTTATTTTGGCTACCAGTGCCGTGTCCTTTTTCTGTTTGTTTGTTCAACCCTTTTATTTTGCAATAAACCGGCGCAAGCAAGCGCCATCATCATTTCATTTCATCCATCCTGTCTGTTGTGTGTTTCATTCCTTCCTGGTCTGACGCCACCCACTTCGGCCGTCTCTGTGACACGTGGTGTCCTGCGTGGGATTTAACAGCGCCTCCAAGCGTCAGACCAGGAGAGGTTTTTTGTGTAAAAAAAAAATGGAAAAAAGTGGCCAGAGGAAGCAGCAACCTCCCCAGCAGTCAGAAAAGGTGCTCTGGTTTGAGATAACTGCGTCCAGGGAAATTCGGGACGAGGACCTGGACGCATCTGTGGAGGCTTGGGAGAGCCAGGGGGGATGGTGCCTCCTGTGCAAGCACTACGGGCATGGAGTGGCTGACTGCCCTCTCCCGGATACAGAAGGGGGGCAGTTTCCATGCCAGCAGTTGGAGCTAGAGCGCCTGGAGTCCCAGGAGAGGAAGGTGAGGAGGAGGCAGAAAAGGGGAAAGGGGAAGAGGAAGGCAGAGTGTCCACCGCCCAATTCTCCACCAGCAGGGGAAGAATGCCTGCTGGTGTCGCCTCCAGAGCCAGAGGGAGAGGAGCCACATCCAGCGCCAGAGGGGGAGGAGCCATTGCTGCCGTCTCCAGCGCCAGAGGGAGAGGTCCCACCACTGTCTCCAGAGCTGCACCAGTCCCCTGCAAGTGAGGGAGAGCCGCACCTGTCCCCTGCAAGTGAGGGAGAGCCGCACCAGTCCCCTGTAAAAAGGGTAGACTACACGCCGCTCCCACCTCCGTCGCCAGGAGACTACACGCCGCTCCCACCTCCACCGCCAGGAGACTACACGCCTCCACCACCTCCACCGGCAGGCGCAGAGCAACAGGAGCTGCCTCTGCCACCTTCACTGGCAGGAGACTACATGCCTCCGCCACCTCCATCAGCAGGAGCAGAGCAGCAGGAGCTGCCTCTGCCTCCACCACCAGCAGAGGGTGAATGCCTGCTGGGTCCCTGTCCACCAGCAGAGGGTGAATGCCTGCTGGGTCCCTGTCCACCAGCAGAGGGTGAATGCCTGCTGGGTCCCTGTCCACCAGCAGAGGATGAATGCCTGCTGGTATCACTTCCCCCACCCTCACGAGGAGAGGAGCTGGAGCTGCCTCTGCCTCCATCACCATCAGGGGGAGAGGAGCAGGAGCTGCATCTCCCTGTACAAGAAAGAGTACCAGGACTTGACGCTGGCATTCCTCAGCAGTCACTACATAGTCTGCTGAGGGGAGCACGGGGGAAAATGGCCCGGCCGCAGCGGCTACGAAGAGGGCCAGCACATCAGCTTGTCCTGACTCCCTGCCTCGCTTCGCCCAAGGATGCCTGCCTCGCTTCGCCCAAGGATGCCTGCCTCGCTTCGCCCAAGGATGCCTGCCTCGCTTCGCCCAAGGATGCCTGCCATGTTTCGCCAAAGGATGTCTGCCACGCTTCGCCCAAGGATGCCTCCGCATTGCCTGGGGTTGCCAGTCGCTCCGCATCGCCTGGAGTTGCCCGCCGCTCAGCATTGCCTGGGGTTGCCCGCCGCTCAGCATCGCCTGGGGTTGCCCGCCGCTCAGCATCGCCTGGGGTTGCCCGCCGCTCAGCATCGCCTGGAGTTGCCCGCCGCTCAGCATCGCCTGGGGTCGCTGGGACTGCTTCGCCTGGGAAGGGGGGAGGAGGTCTGGAGACCACCAACCCCAGCAGCAGTTTCGCTGCCGGAGATCGTGGGGAGGTCAGGAGACCTGCTCCCACTGCAGTTTCTTCGCTGCTGGAAGTACTGTGGGAGCTGCCAGCTCCGAAGAATGGGGGAGGTCAGGAGACCACCCCCCAAGCAGCCTTTCCGCTGCCAGGACTACCCTGGCAGGAGTATGCCACCCTGCTGTCAGCATTGCTGCTGACAGCCTTACAACCTGTGGGCCCCATGAAGCCTCTAGTCCTGGCCCAGGACTTTGTGTGGGACTTTTGGGCTTTTAAGGGGGGAGGTGGCCATTGAGGCCATGTGTGCTTTACACAGGGGGGGGTATATGTGACAAAGTGCCTACCCCTGTGTATATTATCTGTTATGTTGCGTGTGGTTTGTTAAATGTTGGTGTATAGTCATTGGTACACGGGATATAAACGGGTCTGTAACACGAGTGTTTAAAATGTATATTTGTATTTAGGCACGGGATTGTACATCACTTCACATACATTTAAAATAGTTAAAATGTGAGAACAAGGTTGCACATAATTAATTCACGTGCTGGGATTCAAGTGAATAATTAATTAGTAATTGAATCCCAGCACAACAGTATATATAGATGCACGTTTTCACATACTCGCGGTTGGGTGTTCGGTGAGTAGGGAACGGGAGAGAGAGGAGGATAAAGAGTTAGATATTTCAATTGCTATTACGTGCTGGTGGGACCAGCACGATACTTGTTTATTTAAAACTCACCTTGTTTGTTAGTGTGTTTAGCTGCTCACCGTTTTTGTTAAGTATTAGTCCGTTTTTGTTTGTCTGTTTTATTTTGGCTACCAGTGCCGTGTCCTGTTTCTGTTTGTTTGTTCAACCCCTTTATTTTGCAATAAACTGGCGCAAGCAAGCGCCGTCATCATTTCATTTCATCCGTCCTGTCTGTTGTATATTTCATTCCTTCCTGGTTCTGACGCCGCCCACTTCGGCTGTCTCTGTGACACGGGGCGTTTTTTTTAAATTGTATTATCTGGCCAAAAAGTCAGGAATGTAACTCCAATTTATAATATTGTTCCTATGGGAAAATGTGCTTCGACTTATGACGCTTTGACTTACAACACAACTTTCAGGAACCAATTGTGTCGTAAGTCCGAGGACTGCCTGTATTCTTAAAAAAACACTGATCCAAACATGTTTCAGTTAAGGGAGGGTTTACACCAAACATTATTCAGATAGTACTCCTAATCTTACATTTCTCCCTGCAGTAAATAGCTAGACAGGTTATTCAACTAACAGCAGTTTAGTTGGTTAGTGTGTTAGTGGTTTAAACTGCAAGAATATTTTAAGCTTCTGTCCATATAAATTAGAATTATACATTCAGCAATATTGGTGAAATGTTTTATTCAGGATTGGTTTGACTAGGATTTTAGTATTTGTACACAATTAAACTGAATACATATATATATATATATATATATATATATATATATATATATATATATATATATATATATATATATATAAAAAACAAAACTATGATTCTACATTCTTTACACATCTCTGTCTGTCTGTCTGTCTCTGTCAATTTCAAATTTAAATGATCTTTACAAGTCATACAGTACTGCCAAGGTTAATGTAGTAAATGCACAGAAAATTGAACATATATCTATTTTCTAACTGGGATGATGGTCTTGTGTAACTGGCCATGTTGTGTTGGCTCCCAGCCTCCACCATTGCAAAAAGCATTAAAGCCCATACTACTTATCAGTCATTATATTTATCTACCAGTAATACTCTGAATGTAGAAGAAACTCCGAAATGACACCAGGAAATAGCCTTTTTTTTGGTATTTTTATTTAATGCCCACAACATGTACAGCAAATTAGGAAATGTTCACAATCTAACATTTTTGACACTTATTTTTATTTTAGTTTTATAGTTATTTGAGTAAACTACTGCATAATACAAGTTAACAAACTTGTCTCTTATTTTTTTCCCACAAAAATTCTAATGAAATTCATGTAAACCAATAAAACAGGACTTTGCAGGGCTGCCTAAAGTTATGCATGATTCAAAACCTGAAACAAACAAGCAACACCTCAAAAAGCTGGGGGTGATCCACTAACACATCCTCTCCACAGGAAACACAGACCTGAACTCTTACTGGGGAGTGCAAGACTGCAATTTAGCAGCCAGGAACTTAGCAACTATATGCAATTCTCACACAAGTAATGTGTGATTGTATCTGGTGGCTATATAATACTTTTGCTATGGAGCCCTTTATTCCAGCTCCAAAGCCAATTGGAGCTTATTCACAAATAATGTTATTATTCACAAAACTATCCTTTTGCTAAAAACGATGCAGTAGAGAAAGCTTCCTCAGTGTCAGAGTATACTTTATTCAGAAAGCCAGACATAGAAACGTTAATAAAAGCTGAACTGGGCCTGCTCGGCACTCCATGGACACTTTATTAGGAATACTTGGGTAGACCCTCCAACATGAAAATATGCACATGGTTTTTCATTTATTCATTTTCCACCCAGAAATGTCTTTAATGTCACGCTGACAACACACCGCCTACAATTTCAGACTGTTATAAATAATATTAATTCATAGTTGAGGTAATTGTAGGACAGATTGCTCATTGTCTGTATCTGAAGATTATCCATAACTTCTCAGTCACAATTCTAAAGTATAAATTACAACAAAAAATAAATACATAAAAATCATTGAGGAGCACTAAAACGTTTTCAATCCACTCACTGTCCAAGCTACCATCAAACAAATTTATATTGCTTTATTAATTATATATGAAAGAGTCATTCACAAGCAGGTCTAGATGCAAAAATAAATGGTTACAAGCCTGGGGAAAGGTACAGCACAATTCACATGGAGACAGCAGCTAATTCTATTTACAATTTGTATTTACAAAAGGAAGACAGCATAGAGATTGATAGAGAGCCTTGGGGAGAAATTATTATACCACATGATATGTAGAATGAGGAGGGAAATGTGGCGAACTGTTAAGCAGCTAGCGAGACCCACACAAAACCAGTCAAATTCGATCTCTATCCGACAAACACTAACTATCAGTATTCTGACATGATTACTTTATTATCTGACACTATTTTAAAAATATGTATCCTTCTGAAATATCTGTTCTTTTTCAGTTCAGGATAAAAAGACAAACCAATGCATTGGTTAATGAGGTAACTCATAAACAAACATTAACTTTTTTCTACCTAAGATGTGATTCAAGCTAAGCTTGCATTAGCAGAGGGCTTGTTATCATTCAGTACCCATGTCGGGCTGTAACATATAAACTGGAAAACTATGGCAGGTCATAAAGCAGCAGTGATTTGCTTTAAGTTGTAATAAATAGCGCTGTTTGGTCAGCACTGCAGTCATTTACAAGCCTGCATACATTATCAGCACAGACATTTGTCTCTGACAAAACAACCAAGCCAAAAGAATAAATATCTGTATGTTTCGTGCTCCATGCTGTCTCTCATTTTAGTAATGGAATGTACAATGATAGACTACAGCTCCCAGCGTTGGTTTGACTTATTAATCCCTTCAACAGAATTTCAAGGTGTTAGAAACATGTATAGAAAGCTTGTAAGTGGAGATACCGATTAAGTCTGGCCAGTAACGGGAGCTAAAGGTTTTGAAAAACAACTCACTACTGTAATATGCCACTGCCAACAATGGATAATGCGTGTCAATCGCCCATCACGCAATAGCAGGAATGCAGCCAGAAAACTATTGATAGGACTCCTAAACTGAGTTCAGCAATGCATTCAGGATTATGGGTCTATCAAAGCACTGCAAGACAGGACACAATAAAACACACAAAACAAACCCTTCATTAATAACAAATAACAGCAAGTAGCTTCAAAAGTACTGAATTGCTTTTTCCTTCCATGGCTGTTTCATGGTGTTTGCAGTCATTCCAAGTGGCTCTGTTGAGCATTGTTCTCTATATCTGCTTCCCCTAGTTTTGACATATATTTGTCTGAAGAATCCTGAACAGACTTCCCTGTTCCATTCAAATCATGTGATTGTTCAACGTGTCAGACCCACTACACTCTCTCTCTCTCTCTCTCTCTCTCTCTGGATTGTGGGAGGGGCCTGTGAGCAAAGAACAAGGAGCAGTGAACTCTGCGAGCGGTAAACTGTATTAGTAACTTTAAATTAGTTTTCTATATAAGTTTGTTTTAATATCTGGAGACACAGGTTCAGGTGTATACTTAACCCCGATGTCTCCGTGGAGGATGTGTTGTTGGCGGTGGGAAAGTCAGTCGGGCTTGGAAATATTAAATCTGCTTCACGAATGAACAAAGCAATAGTTGTTTTCCTGGGTCAAGAAATTCTGGTCAGTAAAATTTTGGAAGAAGGGTTTGTTATAAATGGTTCATTTATTTCAGTCATGCCCCTACCTACACCTTTGACTAAAGCTATTCTTTCAAATATTATTTTGGCAGAATTGGAGAAAAGAAAAAAATAAGTACGCCAGTTTGAGGCAGTGGTGGGATATTGGAAAGGTCCAAATTAAAGTGTTTTGTCAGCAATACACCCAGAGTGTCACAAGGTCAGTAGATGCAATGGTCAGTGAGTTAGAGAGTGAGCTTGTGGAGTTTGAGAGGCAGTTGGATGTTCAGCGCAGTGAGGAGGCGTACCGGGGCCTGCAGGAGAAACGGCAGTGCTTGGGCAGCTTACTGAAGGATAAGGTGAAGGGCTCCCTGCTCAGAGCCCGTTTCACTGAGCTTAAAGACATGGACAATCCTACAGCCTTCTTCTTCAGCCTGGAGAGGAAGACATTGGAGCGCAAGCAGATGAGCTGTCTGAGGCTGCCCTGCAGGGCTCAGGCATGTGGCATTGTATTTCTACAGTGGTCTCTTTAAGGCTGAGAAGTGTGACCTGGGAGAGATTGAGCGACTGCATCAGGGGCTCCCCAGTCTGGGTGAGGCGGAATGGCGCAGGCTGGACACCCCGCTGACCTTCCAGGAGCTCACTAGCGCCGTCATGCAACTCTCCAACCAGAAAGCGCCTGGGATCGACGGGCTGCAAGCTGAATTTTATAAACGATTCTGGGACTGTATCGGACAGGATTTTTATAAGGTCCTTCAGGAATACAACCGGGATGGAAAGCTGCCTTTGAGCTGCTGCAGGGCAGTAATCATGCTGCTACTCAAGAAAGGAGACCTCTGTAACCTTAAAAACTGGCGCCCCGTTGTTGTGCTTAGACTACAAAATCTTTTCCAAGGCGCTGGCAAATCGGCTGTGGACACAAATAGGATCAGTGGTGCATAAGGCTCAATCCTATTGTGTACCAGACCGATCCATTTTTGATGATGTTTTTAATAAGAGACCTTTTTAATGTGTCCAAACTTTTTAATATTGACATTGGTTTAATTTCAATTGACCAGGAAAAAGCTTTTGACAGAGTTGACCATGAGTATTTGTTTCATACACTGAAGGCATTTGGTTTTGGCCCTGTTTTTATTTCTAATATTAGACTCCTCTATAAGAATGTTTTTAGCCTGGTGAAAGTAAACAATGATCTGAGTGTCCCTTGCCCTGTGCAGAGGGGGATACTGCAGGGCTGCTCCCTCTCAGGGATGCTCTACTCCCTCTCTGCCTTTCCTGCATCAGCTGAGGGAGAAGCTAACCGGGCTGGCTGTGCCAGCTGCACCCAACAGCGCCCCCATCAGGCTATCTGCGTATGCTGATGACCTTAATGTTTTCATTACTAATGACAGGGACGTCACTGTGCTGGAATCCTGCATTAAGAATTACGAAAAGGCCACCTCAGCTCGGGTCAATTGGGCAAAAAGTGCAGCTTTTCTGTCTGGTAGCTGGGAGAGAGTAACTCCCCCATCACTGCCCCCAGCGCTGACCTGGGAAAACACTGGGGTTAAGATATTGGGAGTGTTTTTTGGGAAAGAAGCGTTCATGCAACAGAACCGGGAGGGATTACTCGATAAAGTGAAAGGGAGGCTGCAGAGCTGGCAGTGGCTCCTTTCACGACTCTCATTTAGTGAGAAGGTCGTCATTATTAACAATCTGGTGGCATCTATGCTCTGGCATAGGCTGGTGTGTCTGGACCCTGCCCTGGGTCTGTTAAATGAGATTCAGAAGTGTCTGGTCCAGTTTTTCTGGAGTGGGCATCACTGGCCGTGTCCAGCTGCCCTGTACCTCCCCTGTGAGGAAGGGGGGCAGGGGCTGATTGATATCCCCAGCAGGGTGGCAGTGTTGAGGCTACAGGCTGCCCAGAAGCTGCTCTATGTCCCAGAGCTGAGCTGGAGAGGCCTGGCTCACTCACTCTTGCACAGAGCGGGAGGGTTAGGGCTCAACAAGCACCTAGTGGTCTGGTTAGTTTTTATAAAAACTTGCGTAACGTACAGAGGATTTTAAAAAACACTAGATCAGAAGAGTCGCTGTGCACTAAATGGGTTTTTGAAAAGCCTCTCTTTTTTAATACCATTTTTAAATGTGAAAGTTTTAATTCTGCACATATGTCTTCAGTGTTTTAGAAAGCGGGTTTTACTAAGCTTGGCCAGCTGATTGATTTTAGTGTATTTGAATGGCAAGCCAGTAGGGAGTTAGCTATATCACCACAGATCATATCAGTGCAGTCTGTAGAAAAGATCCTGAGTGATTTACAGGCCTCTTGTATTCCAGCTATGTCCCAATCCAGTCTTTGTGTTCAGCTAGCTCATTGTGTTCCTATAAAGGTCAAAAAAACAAAAAAACTTTAAAAGTGATCTGAATGGACCGTAATAGTGTTGCTATTGTTTTGAAATTGTTGCTTTGTGGCTAGATGTATTTGTTTGATATAATAAAAGGATCTCTCTCTCTCTCTCTCTCTCTCTCTCTCTCTCTCTCTCTCTCTCTCTCTCTCTCTCTCTCTCTCTCTCTCTCTCTCTCTCTCTCTCTCTCTCTCTCTCTCTCTCTCTCTTAAGAAGGTGGAGCCAGCTGAAAAGTCGCATTGTCACATGATTGAAATGGTATGAGGAAGGGTGTTCAGTCCAAGAACTTAGGATTCTCCAGACAAGACCAAAGCCAGGTTAAGAAAAAAATGACAATAGCTCAACACTGGAGAAACAGAACTCAAGAATGATTGCACCATAGCATAGTAATGTAAAACTGACGCTGCTCTCTTTATATGAGATCACGGTTCTGAATACTGGTGCAAAGCGGTGTTGTATTTTTGTAGTTTTTTTGTATGCTAGTCTGTTGTTACATTGTAAGGCGATAGCAGCCACCTGCACTGGTCAAAGTCATAAAATACGCACATATAAAATTATTAAAACAATTACTTTCTAAGAAAAAATATTGATCTCAGCAGTTACAAAAATGCAGATGATATTTCCACATTCTGTTTTAGCTGATGGACCACACTATTTGTGTAATGCTTGTGTGGCTCAGTATCGATGACAGAGGTAAACCACACTAAGCACTGTTCTCCACACCGCAGGACAGACTATTAAATTACCCTTAGATTGTCCACCACCAATAAACTTCCATACTATAATGAATAGTAAAGTCTGTCTTGAACCTAGATTAGACTTTTAAAAAAAAAATGTAGGCCTCCTATTTAAATAAATGAATAGTACATCCTCAGATAAATTATAAAATATATTATATATAGATAAAGGATATATATATGTATATATATATTATATATCTATTATATATGCCTATATATATATAATATAATATATATATATATTGTATTAATATGTACGTCCCCTATATACATTTTTGAGGTCTTAAAAGAATCCACTACAACACTAGAATTCTTTTTCATAGAATATACTGGGGGGTGGGGGGGTGGTACTGTAGGCTTGCTATGTAATCCTGTGGAATATTGGCTACATAAAGTAAGGTCCCATAGGCTATTACTACTGAGTGTGTGTGTGTATTCTATGTTGTTCTTTCCTGATGGTTGTGGTATTTGGGGCAGCAGAGAGGGGGTCTCTAGCAGGCACAGTCCTGGTGCGGTGGCGGGGCTTGTTCGGTGAGCTGGGGTCCTGGTTTAACTCCGGTGATGGCTGGGTCTGCAGCGTCCAAGCTCTCCGACATCTTCTCACAGATAATATCGACGAGCCTCTCGAACGTCTGCTTCACGTTAATATTGTCCTTTGCGCTGGCTTCGAAAAACTCAAATCCTAAAAGCAAGGCCACAAAAACACATTCACGGAGTTGCACGGAGTGATCTCAACAAATCTAAACTAGGGCTTTCACAGATATAACATGCAACAGTAATCAAAACGGTTATATCATGGCTCATCTAAGGATGACTTTCCAGCAATTTGCTTAATGAGAACTCCTAAAACAGTAAACTCTAAACACATGTTAGAAACTGTCTTACAGTTTCACTTGTACAAATGTATCATCAGTGATTAACAACGGTTCTTCAATTTGGTCTTTTTAAGGAGCACACAAAATAACATAATGAATCACACTGTATTTGCAAAGTTATAAACGTTTGCTTAAATTCTACATTACAGATAAATATATAACTGAATAATTACATTAAAATAATATGCAAAGGATTTGAAAGTTGAGATGTATTGTCCATCCAATTCATTCACTTTCCACTAGTGTAATAGTGGTGAAACCTGACAATTAACTGGTTTCATTCTTTCCATGAAGAGCTCAAAATAAATACTTGAATCCGCAAGTTAAGTGATTCATTTGTGTATTTTGTACTCTAATGAGGAATAAACACCCAAACCGAAAAAACACATCTGTTAATGAATGAATATTTGTGTAAATTTGTAGGCACTAATACAGCTCCTGGCAGTGTTGATACATACCAAGGCTCTCAGACAGCTGCCTGCCCCGCTCTGCCATCACCACACGCTCATCTTCCATATCACACTTATTACCAACCAGCAGGACCTGAGCATTGTCCCACGAGTACGTCTTTATCTGTGTGGACCTGTGAACACAAACAACAGCCACGATCAGGCAGGACTCTAAATGCACTGTACAAAATTAATGGGATGGAAAAGACTTTGAAAATGATCTTGGGGTTACAGTGGACTCCCGCATATGTGGTAAGGCAGTTAAAAAGGCACAGAGAACATTAGGGTACACTGTCTAAAGTGTGGAGTCTAGGGATGCAATGCTAAGACTATAATGCCTCAGTTAGACCCCACCTAGAATACTGTTTCCAGTTTTTATCATCTCACTGCAAAAAAGACACTGTGAAGGTACAGAGAAGGGCATTTATGACATGAGCTACGAGGACAGGTTAAAATAATGAAACCTCTTCAGCTAAGAAAACAAAAGAGGAAAAAAAGGAGCCAATTAAAAAAAGCCTAAATGGTATAGACAAACATAACCAGTGGTGTAATCCAGCCGGTACGTGGCAGAACGCAGTTCCGGTGTATTTTCCATAGACAGCAGTGGTGTAGTCCAGCTGGTGAACTCCCCGTATGAACTGCACATGTGTTTTTTAAACTGTTACAGCTTCTCCCCTGTACACCATCTTACTGTGTGTACATTTCATTCAGGGTTCTTCTATTTTCATTCAGAAGCAAGCTGGTAACAAGCAACAGTGACAAAACCCTGTAACTTGACGAATAACTAAATCTCATCTCTGGCAAATATATTATGCCATAATTCCAAAAATGCGACAGTATATAAGTTATGAGAAAATGTAAAAATTGTCCAAATGATGTTAAACACTGAATTTACTTCACTATAAAAATACAATTGAAACAGAGTGACACACGGTGTTGTCTAGCCCTTTACTATTCCACTCACCTGAACACCAGTTTAATGGTAAACACACTTTTTCTCACATTTACAAACTCTTAAATAAATCACAGAACTATGAAAAGAGACAGTGGGACACATGCTCTCTCTGAAAATGGGATGCCTTCTCAAAATTCAAAAGGCATAATAATAGGAGCATGCTATAGACCGCCAGATTCAGACGGTGAGCACAATAATCTGTTATACAATGACATTAGAAATGTGTGTAGCAAAGGAGAAGCCATACTAATGGGGGATTTCAACTTCCCCCAAATAAAATGGGAAAACCCGGTGGGTAGTGCGAAGGATGAAATAGAAATGGTGGAAATGACAAATGACTGCTTCCTAACACAATTTGTGAAGGCACCCACTAGAGGGGAGGCATGCCTTGATTTAGTCTTTTCAAATAACGAAGATAGAATAACTAAAACAGAGGTCAGAGAACCACTGGCAAACTCAGACCACAACATGGTCTCATTTGAAGTGTTTTTTAAATCCCCAAAAGTAAAGACTAAAGCTAAGGTTTACAATTTTAGAAAAGCAAACTATGAAGGCATGAAACAGAGACTAACAGAAGTAGATTGGAGTAAAATAGAGAAAACACCCACAGAAGAAGGATGGTTGTTCTTCAAAAATGTAGTACTAGAGGCGCAAAACAATTATATCCCTAAAGTAGACAAATCTAAATGTAAAACTAAATTGCCAAAATGGTTTAATAGATCAATTAAAAAAAATATTCAGCGAAAAAAGGCACTTTACAGAGCATTAAAAAAGGACCAAAAAGAAAGTACGCAGAAAGAGTACACAGAACTGCAAACGCAAGTCAAAAAGGAAGTTAGAAAGGCCAAGAGAGAAATAGAAATGAACATTGCTAAGGGAGCTAAAACCAATTCCAAAATGTTTTTCCAATATTACAACAGCAAGAGAACATTCAAAGAGGAGATTAAATGTTTAAGAGATACAAATGGCAAAATCGTAGAGGAAGAAAAAAAAAAATAGCAAATATGTTAAATGATTACTTTTCACAAGTTTTTACAAAGGAAGATACTGACAACATGCCCCACATGTCATCCAGTTCCTATCCAGTTTTAAATAACTTTAGCATAACTGAGGCAGAAGTGTTAAAGGGACTAGGAGCTCTTAAAATAAACAAATCCCCTGGGCCGGATGAGATCCTCCCAGTAGTACTCAAAGAAATGAAAGAAGTAATTTACAAACCGCTAACCAAGATCATGCAGCAGTCTCTTGACACAGGGGTGGTACCGACAGACTGGAAAATTGCAAACGTAATACCGATCCACAAAAAGGGAAACAAAACTGAACCAGGTAACTACAGACCAGTAAGCCTGACTTCTATTATATGCAAACTTATGGAAACTATAATAAGATCCAAAATGGAAAATTACCTATATGGTAACAGGGTACTGGGAGACAGTCAGCATGGTTTTAGGAAAGGGAGATCGTGCCTAACTAACTTGCTTGATTTTTTTGAGGATGCAACATCGATAATGGATAATTGCAAAGCATATGACATGGTTTATTTAGATTTCCAGAAAGCTTTTGACAAAGTCCCGCACAAAAGATTAATTCTCAAACTGAACGCAGTTGGGATTCAAGGAAACGCATGTACATGGATTAGGGAGTGGTTAACATGTAGAAAACAGAAAGTACTGATTAGAGGAAAAACCTCAGAATGGAGTGTGGTAACCAGTGGTGTACCACAGGGATCAGTATTAGGTCCTCTGCTATTCCTAATCTACATTAATGATTTAGATTCTGGTATAGTAAGCAAACTTGTTAAATTTGCAGACGACACAAAAGTAGGAGGAGTGGCAAACACTGTTGCAGCAGCAAAGGTCATTCAAAATGATCTAGACAAGATTCAGAACTGGGCAGACACATGGCAAATGACATTTAATAGAGAAAAGTGTAAGGTACTGCACGCAGGAAATAAAAATGTACATTATAAATATCATATGGGAGATACTGAAATTGGAGAAGGAATCTATGAAAAAGACCTAGGAGTTTTTGTTGACTCAGAAATGTCTTCATCTAGGCAATGTGGGGAAGCTATAAAAAAGGCTAACAAGATGCTCGGATACATTGTGAAAAGTGTTGAATTTAAATCAAGGGAAGTAATGTTAAAACTGTACAATGCACTTGTAAGACCTCATCTTGAATATTGTGTGCAGTTCTGGTCACCTCGCTATAAAAAAGATATTGCTGCTCTAGAAAGAGTGCAAAGAAGAGCGACCAGAATTATTCCGGGCTTAAAAGGCATGTCATATGCAGACAGGCTAAAAGAATTGAATCTGTTCAGTCTTAAACAAAGAAGACTACGTGGCGACCTAATTCAAGCATTCAAAATTCTAAAAGGTATTGACAGTGTCGACCCAAGGGACTTTTTCAGCCTGAAAAAAGAAACAAGGACCAGGGGTCACAAATGGAGTTTAGAAAAAGGGGCATTCAGAACAGAAAATAGGAGACACTTTTTTACACAGAGAATTGTGAGGGTCTGGAATCAACTCCCCAGTAATGTTGTTGACGCTGACACCCTGGGATCCTTCAAGAAGCTGCTTGATGAGATTTTGGGATCAATAAGCTACTAACAACCAAACGAGCAAGATGGGCCGAATGGCCTCCTCTCGTTTGTAAACTTTCTTATGTTCTTATGTTCTAAAATAACCATTACTCAAGCAAGGGTATGCAAAACAACTCGAGAACATTTCAGTTTACTATCCTTCAGAGAAAACCTGCTACAGCACGTACCCCTCCACGATTTCCTCTCCCCAGGTATCATTACCGGCGATGTCCGACTAGTCCCCGGTTCTTATTATACAGTGCCTTGAAAAAGAATTCAGCCCTCATCCCTTTTTTCACATTTAAGAGTCTCACACACAGCCTGGGATGCATTAGATTGGGATTTTTTATTTGTGAGTCACACATTCTTCTTCACAGAGACCCCCCCCCCCCCCCCCCCCCCCCCCCCCCCCCCAAAAAAAAAAGAAAATAGTAAATAATAAAATAATAAAAATTAAAAAACTGAAATGTCATCATTTTTTAAGTATTCATCCCCTGGGTCAATACTTGGTTGAACCACCTCTGGCAGCTATTACAGCCAGTAGTCTTTTCGGATAAGTCTATTAACTTTGCACACCGTGATGGAGCAATATTTGTCCATTCCTCCTGCAAAATTGCTCAAGCTGTGTCAGGTTAGTTGGGGAATGGTGATGGACAGCAATTTGGAGGTCTTGCCACAGATTTTCAATGGGATTAAGGTCAGGACTCTGACTGGACCACTCAAGGACATCTATTTTCTTCATTTTAAGTCACTCCAGTGTTGCTCTGGCAGTATGCTTTGGATCATTGTCCTGTTGAAAGACAAACTTCTTCCGCAGTTTGAGTTTTTTGGCAGAGGGGCACAGGTTTTTATCCAGGATTTCTCTGTATTGTGCGCCATTCATCCTCCCATAAATCCTGACAATATTGCCAGTCCCTGCTGCTGAAAAGCATCCCCATAACATGATGCTACCACCTCCATACTTTACAGTGGGGATGGTGTTACCTGGCTGGTGTGCAGTGTTTGATTTGCACCACACATACCGCTTAGCGTTCAGGCCAAAAAGTTCCACTTTAGTCTCATCAGACTACAAGACGTTCTGCCACATAACTGCAGTATCTCATAGGTGATGTTTTGCGAACTCTTTGCAGGCAAGGATATGGGTTTTTTTCAGCCATTGCTTCTTCTTTGCCACTCTCCCATAAAGGCCCTTTTTGTGGAATGCCTTGGAGATTGTTGATACATGACCATCATCGTCCATCGCAGCCACTGACTTCTGTAACTCATTCAGAGTCACAGTTGGCCTCACAGCAGCTTCCCTAAGAAGTGCCCTTCTTGTCTGGCAACTAAGTTTAGAGGGGCGGCCTGATCTAGGCACTGTGGTGGTAGTTTCGTATTTTTTCCCACTTCTGTACGATGGACTGCACTGGGCTCTGAGGAAAGTTCAATGTCTTTGAAATGGTTTTGTACCCTTCCCCAGATTTGTGCTTCTCTATAATCACATCCCTGACTTGCTTAGAATGCTCTTTCGTCTTCATTTTGATTCTTTCTTTTGAAAGTCTCTACCATACTGTGGGACCACACAGAGAGAGCGGTATTTATCCTCACAGATTAATTTAAAGCAGATGATCCACAAATTATTCACACAAGGCTTTGTAGATCAGTGGCAAAAAATCCTAATTTAATCTATTTCAAATTCTGAATCTGAGACTCTTTAATGTGAAAAAAGGGATGGGGGCTGAATATTTTTTCAAGGCACTGTATGTAGGTTATTATGTACACCCCTGTACGAAGTGGTTATTTCAATATTATATTAAATAAAAAGACCAGGGCATGCATATAATAATAACTGGGAAACACATATTCATCATCACCAATACCCAGGTCAAGTAACAATAACGTGGAGGTGTGGTTTAATACCTTTAGCTATGAGAATGTGCCTGTGAGAGGCATGGCTCTATGGAACACCGGAACGCGCATCATTAATACACAAGCTCAAATGACTCGCATCATTGAGCTGAAATAACACTAATGTGTTTTGGGGAGGCTACACATTACATTATGTAAAAATATAAATCTGTACAGTAGGTCTATAGAGTATACAGTACAGTAGTAAAATCAAATGAATACCTAGCGTGCTTCATTTTTACTTTAGCCTACTGGTAACACAAAATAAATCATGCTGCTGCATCGCACACATTGGTCTACAAATCGAATAAAATATTATTTTAAATTAAAAATAAATGATTTTAGGTTTTTTTTTTTATTTTTAACTTGGTCTACTTAGTAACCTAGACAATTTACACACAATAGATCATGGTCCTATACAGATGCTCAGAATGAGCTGGAGGGGTTAGTGGCACATGTGTGCAGTCTATTGCTCCCAACATGCTGGGAAAACCAGAAATGTCATAGACATTTGTTTTCAAGGCTTGTAAGTACACCCTGACTTTAGTGAAAATTAGCTACTTGGGTGTTCATCTCAAAAATAATTGAGCACAACTGGCAACCTACGAGAAAAAGCGGACTAGGAAATGCCAGTAATAATTGCCACTGTTTAAAACATGCTTTCAAAAGTTCTTAACAAAGTGATGCAATTGTAAGTGTCGCAATTGCCTGCAGCTTTAGTACATCTCATTATAATATTTGAGAACCCTCATCTGCATTGTCTCCATCCTGTTTTTGTGAATTTCTGCAGGAAAGCCCAGAATTACATATTCATTTAAGGTTAAAGCGCAAATAAGAACAGCAGCTGCAAAGCATTTGTTAAAATGCTGCTAACAGCGCTACATTTGTTCAGTACATTTCACGCTTCACTTCTGACTGGTTTACATGTGGTTTTACAACAACTGCGACAGATACAACACTTTACTACATCAACCCCTAAACTTTTTATATAAATGATTAAATAAGAAAATAATTCATCTTTATCACAAATTTTTTTTATTTTATAGGAAAACTACTTAATGTGTTTAACGTTCAATAGGTGTATTTTTCTATCCTTGTTTTATTTTTTATGTTTCTGAATATAATAATAAAGCATTTGTGGTATTTACTGATTGTAGTGGTCATGGGGGGGGGGGGGGGGGGGGGCGAAATACACCAGTGAAGTTATCCTTAGAAAAGATGTAAATGGAAGTCGAGTAAAGTTTAAAATAGAAGGTAGGACAGTTTTACACAGAGAGTTAAAAATGTATTGAATAGCCTAGCAGATGAAGAAAAACTAATTTACAAATGATTCTGTCCTATAAATGAGATCCCCCTTAATCTTCCATCACCAAAAGCGAGCCATTGGACTATGGAGGTACACTCATGAGAACCTTCAATCAGTGATAGCTTCCAGCAGCTAGAAGGTAAATGTGATCTCTTTGCAGTCAGTGCTGTGCTTAAGCTTTGTCCTCTTAAGCCTTTCAGCCAGTGGAAGTGGCTGCCTCCCTGCTTATCCCTTAGACTGCTAAAGAACATCCATACCAGGGACACCTCACTGTATAGAAGCATGAAGGAGGCATACACCTCACTGTATAGAAGCATGAAGGAGGCATACACCTCACTGTATAGAAGCATGAAGGAGGCGTGCACCTCACTGTATAGAAGCATGAAGGAGGCGTGCACCTCACTGTATAGAAGCATGAAGGAGGCGTGCACCTCACTGTATAGAAGCATGAAGGAGGCGTGCACCTCACTGTATAGAAACATGAAGGAGGCGTGCACCTCACTGTATAGAAGCATGAAGGAGGCGTGCACCTCACTGTATAGAAACATGAAGGAGGCGTGCATCTCACTATATAGAAACATGAAGGAGGCGTGCACCTCACTGTATAGAAGCATGAAGGAGGCGTGCATCTCACTGTATAGAAACATGAAGGAGGCGTGCACCTCACTGTATAGAAACAGGAAGGAGGCATACACCTCACTGTATAGAAGCATGAAGGAGGCGTGCACCTCACTGTATAGAAGCATGAAGGAGGCGTGCACCTCACTGTATAGAAGCATGAAGGAGGCGTGCACCTCACTGTATAGAAACAGGAAGGAGGCATACACCTCACTGTATAGAAACAGGCAGGAGGCGTGCACCTCACTGTATAGAAGCATGAAGGAGGCGTGCATCTCACTATATAGAAACATGAAGGAGGCGTGCACCTCACTGTATAGAAGCATGAAGGAGGTGTGCATCTCACTATATAGAAACATGAAGGAGGCGTGCGCCTCACTGTATAGAAGCATGAAGGAGGCGTGCACCTCACTGTATAGAAACATGAAGGAGGCGTGCACCTCACTGTATAGAAGCATGAAGGAGGCGTGCACCTCACTGTATAGAAACATGAAGGAGGCGTGCATCTCACTATATAGAAACATGAAGGAGGCGTGCACCTCACTGTATAGAAGCATGAAGGAGGCGTGCACCTCACTGTATAGAAACATGAAGGAGGCGTGCACCTCACTGTATAGAAGCATGAAGGAGGCGTGCACCTCACTGTATAGAAGCATGAAGGAGGCGTGCACCTCACTGTATAGAAGCATGAAGGAGGCGTGCACCTCACTGTATAGAAGCATGAAGGAGGCGTGCACCTCACTGTATAGAAACAGGAAGGAGGCATACACCTCACTGTATAGAAACATGAAGGAGGCGTGCACCTCACTGTATAGAAGCATGAAGGAGGCGTGCACCTCACTGTATAGAAACATGAAGGAGGCGTGCACCTCACTGTATAGAAGCATGAAGGAGGTGTGCATCTCACTATATAGAAACATGAAGGAGGCGTGCGCCTCAATGTATAGAAACAGGAAGGAGGCATACACCTCACTGTATAGAAACAGGAAGGAGGCATGCATCTCACTATATAGAAACATGAAGGAGGCGTGGGCCTCAATGTATAGAAACAGGAAGGAGGCATACACCTCACTGTATAGAAACATGAAGGAGGCGTGCACCTCACTGTATAGAAACATGAAGGAGGCGTGCACCTCACTGTATAGAAACAGGAAGGAGGCATGCACCTCACTGTATAGAAACAGGAAGGAGGCATGCACCTCACTGTATAGAAACATGAAGGAGGCGTGCACCTCACTGTATAAAACATGAAGGAGGCGTGCACCTCACTGTATAAAACAGGAAGGAGGCGTGCACCTCACTGTATAGAAACATGAAGGAGGCGTGCACCTCACTGTATAGAAACAGGAAGGAGGCATACACCTCACTGTATAGAAACAGGAAGGAGGCGTGCACCTCACTGTATAGAAACATGAAGGAGGCGTGCACCTCACTGTACAGAAACATGAAGGAGGTGTGATACATACCAGTCCTGCACTGCATTGAAAGACTCCTCGTTTGTAATGTCGTACATTAGAATAAAGCCCATGGCTCCTCTGTAATACGCTGTTGTGATGGTCCTGTACCTCTCCTGGCCAGCAGTATCCTAGAAATACAGGAATAAATAGCTTTCACCATCTGAAACAGAAAACTGGACATGATACACCTTGTGTGCAGCTCAGATAATGGAGAAATTATCAGCTGCTAGATATACCAATAAAAATATTGCAGTGAGCACTACTGACCTACTCCAGTCTCATTGCAACGGAGAAAAGGAAGCAAATATTAAATGCTAACCGAGGGAATAAATACAATAACAATGCTATACAAGCAGCAATGTAAAATGACAGCTGTAACATTGTCATCATCAATAAAAGTTAATTCATGACTTGAAACGCACACTAGTCTTTGCACCCTGTCCTGGGTTTCAGAACTGCCTTCAGTGAAGTATATTATTAGAAGGATCAGGTGTCAGGAGATTGATGTTATATACATTGTTCCTTCCTCACAGCTGCATGAACAGCTCCTCTTAGTAACCCTGCAGACTCACAGGTGCGTCCATCCTGTTTCCACAGCCTGGCGCTCCCGGCTACAGCTGCCCATGGTAACAGGGTGCTTCCAGGGCTTGCCCAGGCAGCTGAGCATTGCTCTTCGTCTGGTTTTGTATCGCACACTCGATGGAGCGAAACTGTGTGTCATCACATAGCCAGGAGGTTTTTCAGCTCTTTGTTTATGGCTATGATGAAACATATGGAACTTGATATATAAAAACTAAGCAAAGTTAGCCAAAAGAAAAAAAAAATTCTTCCCTACACATCTGGAGCTGCACAGTTAAGGCATTTCTTTACAATATAGGTTCATTCAATAGGGTCTTGAGAAGGCTGTTAAAAACTGATTCTTTCAATTTCTATGAAATGTCGGTGTCGTGCTAAATGTCATCATTTAATTACGATACAATATTTTTATTGCAGTACAAAAATGTAGTAATTTTCAGAATATTATATAAACAGCCTATAAACAAATAAATAAAGAATAAGAAACCAACATGTGGTTTAATTAAGGTAAAAATGTAGACTAAAATGGTATTTTATTTGGAGATTATTATATAAACAGCCTATAAACAGGATCACATGACTAGCCTTACGGAAAGAAATTCCAGCGGCACTGCGAATCCCTTGACAACAGCTAACACAACGACTTGTTTTTATTTTTCTGCGTGTAAGAATAGGCATTTCAGAGAGCCAGCATATTCAACACAGCAGAGTCTCCTGAGTGCTTGTCAGCGTAGTCAATAGAGCAGGGCTTCCTGAGTGCTTGACAGCCTCCAGTAATGCACAGTAATCTGCTTCATGGCCTCTATTTACAGCCCTTTCAGTGTTCACACTGGCAGCCTCCCAGCTCCTCCACGACAGATTGAGTTACTCAGTAACCTATCACAAATGCTCTGCCGCTAACAACCCTTATCTCACAGACAATGAAATGGCCTTCCGAAAACAGCCATGTCTATACCACAGTAAGAGTCCATCCGTAACTATCACACATTCACTATTAGTACACATAGTAATACTAAAAGAAACATTTATTTGACAAATGGTTTAAGTAGTTCTAAATGTACAAATTGTACAAATGTCTTTTAGAATTACAGTACAAATTAAGGCTTTACCTCACCTAGTGCAGTATCAGATGTCATATTTTAAAATGCAAATAAATGTTTGCTAAAACATGTGTTTCTTTCAAAACTGCACATTTGAGACCTAGGACTGGATGTGCATGGCAGAGGAAAGTATTTTGTTAACTACAATGACTTGTTATTAAAATAAATAAATAAATAAATAAATAAATAGATAGATAGATAGATAGATAGATAGATAGATAGATAGATAGATAGATAGATAGATAGATAGATAGATAGATAGATAGATAAATCAAAGCTCCAGACTGCCTCACCCAGATCTGCAGTTTTATGCGCTTCTCATTCCTGTAGATGGTTTTCACTTTGAAGTCGATGCCCACTGTGCTGACGAAGGCTGGCGTGAACGAGTCGTCTGCATAGCGGAACAGGAAGGAGGTCTTGCCCACGCTGCTGTTCCCAATGATCAGAATCTTAAACATGTAATCAAAGTTCTGATCTGAGGACTCCTTCTGCCCATATCGTGCATCTGTAGCTGAAGCCATCTGCAATGAAACAAGAGACACTCCTGCAATCAGATTCTCTATTGCACAACACTGAGGTTTCATTACTGTTCCTAAAAATTTGCACAACACTGAGGTTTCATTACTGTTTCTAAAAATGGGCCCTCTTCCATAGAAACCCAGAGATCCTGTTCAGAATTCAGCAATAGCAGCATCCCCAGTTTCAGCTGGGAATACACAATTAGAGCTATTGAAGGACATACAGAGGCTTTCAACAATAATCAGATGATGTTATATTATCAATAATATATTAAGTCTTTATTAGAGACAGAGAGAGAGCAAGAGAGAGGGAATTATTGGTACTGTAGTTATAACATGATTTATGATTATCAATTATTACTTTTAATTATAATTACAATTATAACTCAAATCCAGGTTCTGATGCTCTCAGTGCTGAAGGATGTCCTTACCAAGTTCCGTTCCCTGGATTTATAGAACGGTTGATCCAACAGTGACGACACTTGACTGGGACATTCTTATATATATATATATATATATATATATATATATATATATATATATATATATATATATAGACACACACACATATATATACACAGTAACCCTCACAACACATTAGAACTTCGTTATGTATATTACAATGCTGCCGCTGTTTACTAGCCAGTCAAACCCTTTAAATATCACTGCAAAGATCAAAGTGGTGACAGTAAACAGTGATGTTATCCAAACTTATGAACTGACCTGTCAACCAAACACCCCACTTCAAGCTGGAAGTGTGTGATCACTCAACCATGCGTGCAAAGCAACCATATCGGCCCTCCTATAAGCGGCATGCTGGCCATGAAGAAGGCAAAATTACTGTACCAACAAATGTATCCAACAAAGATGTGGCAGATTTCAAAGCAAGAATGGACAATTTTGCTAGGAACATTTTAGTTTTTAACAAAGCACAATTTCAACCAGATCTCCCTTTCAACCAGGACAGCATTCTTACTCCTTACATATAATTCTTATTCATACAGTACAACTGTCTCAGCAGCCAAAGTCAATGTCAACCAGCAGCTCATCAAAAAATGGGGCTCTGGTCTTTCACTGTAGTAGTCCTATATCTTTCCATTATATTTATTATGAGAGAGTATTGCTAGCATGCATCTACTTATGTCTTTGTTGATGTTACAAGGGGTTGTAAGAAACTGATTTACTCTGCTGATGAAGTACACTTCAGGATAATAATGCATATAACAAAAATACACACCCGTACCTGAAACAGTGGAAAATAGAAGATAGAAGTAAGTTTACCACATCGCTCACCCTGTATGACGTGACGCGATGCAAGTTTTCAGATGTATATGTACTAGATCAGGGGTGTCGAACTCAAGGCCTGCGGGCCGAATACGGCCCTTGGAGGTACTTTATCCGGCCCCCTGCAAAGTTCGTTCGTTACAGTGTAATTTGGCCCAGCCCAGTTTCAGTCTATTGGGTTATTACACGTAAGAATTCCAAATCCCATCACCCATCAGAAAAGTAGCGGGAAGCTCAGAGCTAAAGAAACAAAAGACAGCGAGAGACAGCCAATCATATTTCCAGCTTGGGCTTAAGGCGTGTTTTCCATTAGACACTGTGGCCTACTGGCTGACAAGAAATACTATGGCTGAAAGCTACCGATCTTCAAGAGAGCTCGCTGAAAAAGCAAACCATTTCGTAGCCTTTTCTCTTGCTGTTGACGAGAGCACAGATATTACTGATACCGCTGAGTTATCTATTTTTATCAGAGGTGTTGATGCAGACTTCACTATTACTCAAGAGCTTTTGGATGTTGCAGCTATGCACCTCACCACCACAGCAAACAATATACTTCAATAGCTTGAGAAGTGTGCGCGCAACATGAAATTACAGTGGGAGAAATTAGCTGGATTGACAACAACAGACGGAGCGCCTCTCGAGTGTGAAGGCTAAGTTTGATTCTGTCTCGGCTGAGCAGTTTTACCCGTTCCTTCCAGCCACATTCCCACTAGGGATCGGTGGGTATACCGTTTTTTTGGTTTACCGCAGTTTAGGTACATTACGGTATTAATACCGTTGCTTTTATTCTAAACTGCAATTATTGCAATTCGGTTATACACAGGTTAACAGATTTTTTCAACTGCAAACACGCTTCTTCTAAATCAAGCGATGGTACTTACAGCCTTAGCAAAGTGTCTGAGGAAGATCTTTTTTTGAACTGATACTTTATGTTGATAATGGCTTTGAAGGAAATGGTCAACGACACAGAACTTGCATAATGTACTGTATACGGTGATATTAAGGTTACCACTGTATCATACCGTGAAAATTTCATACCGTCCCATCCCTAATTCCCCTAGCTGTGCGTTCAGGCTGCATGCCTCATGTCAATGTCTGGTAGAAAAAGGTGTTATGACTTTTTGTTGCAGTGTCATTATAATGCTGCAATTGTAAAAATTAAATATATATTAGTTACACTTATATAAGGCGGCCATTGGGGAAAAATGGATGTTATTTATATTGTTATAATGCTACAATTGTAAACACGTTGTTATTTTGTTATTTATATTTTTAATGCTACATGTAAACACATTGTTATTTTGTTATTTAAGTTCTATTGAAATAATATTTCAGTTTTTCATAATAACAATAAAAAAGTGTGTATTTTTAAAAATAAGGCAAAAATTGCTTGGAAAACTGTCCAAATTGCTTATTTGTGGGCTAAGAATGAAAAATCTGCAATAAAATAAATAAAATAAATGGGCAGCTGGGTGGCTAATCCACAACTGACTTGCCCCAGATGCTAATGAAAGGCCTTTTTCACACTGTATGTTGCTTAGGTGAAGCTGAAATTGATAAATTCATGATTCAATTAAATGAAGAGTGCAATTTCCATAATTACACTGTATTTTCCCTCTAGATTATCCCTAAAGATGAGTGGTTGAAAAAACCTGATCCGCCCGTTTTGCAGATGCTACTGTGCCTTTAACAATAAGGATTGATTGTGCTTCTAGCAGACTAGATCACTTGCAAGTTCTCTTTCCTATACTACTAGAGTGCTCTGCAGTGACGAGAGAGAAGTTCTCTTTCCTGTACTACTAGAGCGCTTTGTTTTCTTTCCTAGAATTACATTCCTAACAGTTATAATGTTTAAACACAATTTTGTAGTCAAAACTCACAAGGGAACAAAATATGCTTTCATACAATAATATCAATGTAATAAATGGAAGTTCGCAGCATAGGTTTTTCTTTAAAAAATCGAGTCACTTTTTGACCTCTATGTCAAGTCCCAACAGGATCAACATTACTTCTTTGAAATCAGTAACAAACCTAATTTGTTAGTCTGGAATGAAATATCCTGCCGCTACCCAAAACCATGGCAGATATAAACAGCAGCTGCTATTGGAGCAGGGCAACATAACATTCACAGGTTACTGATTTCCACTGATAAATATTACAAATTTTACTGATCTGGCCAATTTATAGGGACCCATCTACCCAATTAGATTTATCCACGTCCTGAATTAGAGATGCTAATTCAGTTGAGCATGTGATGGGGATAGATCTAATAGCGCTGGAAAGAGGCATGCTAGTGGGTGCAGGTGGAGCAGGTGCCACAGTAACAAGGACAGTTCTGTTGGTTTGGCTGCTCCAAGAGTCACCAGAATGGATCAGCAATGACAAAGCAAAGGCAAGAGAGTCAGCTTTGGCTGCAAACAGTGACAGAGGGGAAAGAAACAAATCTGAAATCTTAATGACTGAACGGATCTCCAGTACCATGTGGAGTCGATGCCTTGTGTCAAGGCTGTGGTCAGGGCAAACAGTCGCAGCCCAAACTAATATCAGAGATAGATTCTAATAAAGTGACCAGCCATTTTTTTGCCAGTTCAATCTTTAATAAAGTTATTATAAATAATCAGAAATAATCTGCACTGTAATCATGTTACCATTTACTGCTCATCTCAGCATAACTGTGTGTGACACTTAAAATGTTTACAACATCAACAACATTAACCTTCAGGTAAGACTATAAAAACTAACAATGATCATTTTTATGTTGGCGTCAATAAAAAGTTTATCCAAAGGGATTCGGTAGATTTGTTTGTGTTTTCTTCCTTCATTTTTCTTTTGCAAGACAGGATAATCTGGATGTACTCTCTCAAACACCAAAATAAACCAATTCAACCAGCCACTATTAATGTTATTAAAATGCAGCCGTGCCTAAACGAAACAAAAAACGTCACATTCCCACTAGGGATCGGTGGGTATACCGTTTTTTTGGTTTACCGCAGTTTAGGTACATTACGGTATTAATACCGTTGCTTTTATTCTAAACTGCAATTATTGCAATTCGGTTATACACAGGTTAACAGATTTTTTCAACTGCAAACACGCTTCTTCTAAATCAAGCGATGGTACTTACAGCCTTAGCAAAGTGTCTGAGGAAGATCTTTTTTTGAACTGATACTTTATGTTGATAATGGCACAAAAGTATGACTCCTGTGATTAGTATTTTGTTAAACAAAGCACTTGCACACAGAAAGATGTTGAACTGATTAGTAGTTAATTATACAACAAGTTGAAAACTGTAAAGTTCATCAGCAGAGCTCTCCAAGGGCAGAATCGCCAGACGCTTGCTTCACCCACCCTAATATCAGAGTGGAATTCCGCTCAGTCGAAACCACACATGCATACAAAGGATGATCATTGTGAAACTACACTATACTAAACTAACATTTCAGCTGCTAAACAAAAATGAAATATTTACACAGTGGTTTAGAGATAATGTATAGTGTCATAAAAAAAAACAAAAAAAAAACAATTCAAGATCATTATTTTCTTCAATCTTCATTTATTTATTTTTGCATTTCCGAGTTGTCCTGCATACCCCCTATGACCACTAAAAGTACCCCAGGGGTACATGCACCCCCTAAACCTTGCTTTAGTGTATTTAGTGTATAGTTACAGCTCTATTCGGAAGATCTGAAATGTCTGTAAGGAACATTTGCAACGACTGGAGAGAGCAGTTTAAATCCCGATGCACATTATTGTCAAGTAATCCTTTTAGAAATGTGACCTGATTTTACATGAACTGAAAGTCAGGAAACAACATTAAAAATATCCTGCTGATTCCTTTTGTTACATAACTCTATGTGACAGAGATCGAATGACGCTTGGTGTTAGATCTCCTTCCCGACCTGTGAAGGCACTAGAAAGAGGGAACAGAGTAACCATAAACAAATGGCAAGACAATTTATTCCGTAGGGTAGGTGGAAGTCAGCCATTTAGGAAGGGGGCGGAGCTACGGCACCCAAGCTCACTGACCCGGACGGTAGATGGCGTGGCTTAGGGGTCAGTGACCTAGGAGTCATGAGCGAGGGTATAAATAGTGGGGTGTAGCTTCAGTGATCTGTTCCTTTGCATATGGTTATACGAAAGGACCTAGAAGGAGCCTGTATTATTGAGACCGAAAGCCGTGAGTGTTGTCAGTCTGTGTACTAACACTGTGTGTCATGTGTTGTTTGTCTTCTCACTAAAGAATACTAAAAACGATCTGGAGCTGCTGCCGCAGACCATTGTAAACCCGGATATTACAAGTCACTTTTTCCACTACAGGAACTGTCTTTGCACCCCTAGCACTAAAATCACGCACTGTCGGAACTGTGTCTGTGTTTGTGTTTTGTGTGGGTGAGAAAAGACAGGACTTTTTGGTTGCAGGTCAAACCTGTGGGATTACATACAAACAGGAGTGATACATGCTGCTGTACCACTTTCATCATTATTATTGTTTGCAGGTTTTGCCATAAGGCTCTGGACATTATAATCATTAATAAACACCCTTGCACCTGTGAATCATTTGTCTGTGTGATTAATCCGTTACGCACTGCATTCACCTGCATGTATTCACCACTTTGCCACACTCCAGTACAGTCGGCCTGCAATACAGGCTGACATCGCTAACACAAACCTCTAGCTTCAGCATTGTGTTGTTTGGTAATACAACAGCACTGAATTTATTTTGGTAGCAGTAAATTGTAGAGAAAATCCGATCAGAGTGTTATGCCCAAAAAAGCGAAATATGTCCGCCTCACCCCCCAAAACCAGACAGAATTCAAGCCCGTTTATTTCAATTGTTTTAGACTATACTTTAAATGTTCAAAAATAATTGCAAAAAAAAAAAGAAAAGCTTTACATTGTATATCAACACCAAAATGTGTTTATAATTTTGTTACACAAGATTTAATTCCTTAACATTTGACAGTGTACCATTTAATCTTTCATTTTGGATGAGGATTTTATCCTTAACACTTCATTTTCACCCTTAGTTTTCAACTTACCTGTATCCCAAGTTAAAGAATTCAGACAAACCAGTACTGTACGGTTGGCCTTGCCTAACAAGAAATCCCAGTGTTTATTTGCTCCTTACAGCTCTCACAGCTGACTGGAGGTGAGGTGGGGCAGAGTGGGGGTAGGGATGTTCTTTTTTATGTTAGAGAGCACTCCTATTTCGTATTTTGTATATTGTCTTTGTATATTCGTTAGTTCAAAGAAACATGTTACATTTTTTTACCTTCTGTGGTGCTTCTAAATGGGGAGCACAGTTTTCCAATACAGCTTTATGTATGCTTAGTGAGGGAGTATTTTTTTAAAGCAAATTTTAATTAATTCAAGATTCAAAAAAGTTAAATTAATAATTAACATAATCCATTTAATTCATATTCCACTTTTCTATTTAGTGTCATAAACCAAAGTCCACTCAGTTTAATACTTCCTATCAGTTCACAATGTCATCTCAATATACAATGTCCGACCAACTCCGGAGGACAAAGGCCAGCCCTGTCGGAATCTGCTTAAGCTCACCAGGTGCTTGGCCAGTAGGGGCCGCTATAGCACCCTGCCAGTTCTGCCTCGCTAATCAAGCGCCAATGTGATGCCCTCTGTGCAACCCGCAGCGAAGATCAGCAACTTGGCACAGCCAGGACACAAGCCTGCGCTTCCCTCATATTGAGAAAAAAACATTTCAACAAACCCAGTCCCACCCAGCTCAATGAATCTGCACAGCAGGCAAGGTCCTGCTGACTAACTCTGTTTGACGTCTGTATCGTTTCAATGAAACCAGTTATAGATACAGACACAAAGATGTTTCTGTAAAACTAAATGTGGGGTATGGTAGTTTCCAACTGACAACAGTATACCGGACGAGTCTCGCTTCCTCATCCCAAAGTTCTGGGTTCACATTTCCAATCTGAAGCCTACATCCCACTGCACACATTCTTAGCTTGAAATCCACAAATGACTCACATCTTCCAAGAAATACCTCTCTGGAGATATTAAAGGCAATCAAGCAGCGTTGTGAAAAGTTTAGTTTGCTGGCATATGCTTTTCAGGAAACCTTACGGGAAAAAAAACAAAAAACTTGAGGTCTCCCTGATAATGAATAGAAAACGACTGGGGTGTGGGATAGGTACCCCAAATATCTATTTATTAGAAATGCATAGAAAGAGTAAGTTCTTCATTTCAACCCCAAAATCTATCAACCAACTATCATTGATGAAAGACCTGATATCCCCACCCAGGCATTCTATAGTAGTGAAGGAAATGTGGGGTCCCGCTGCACTTGTACAAATGACCCATACATGCCCGCATTCCAAGAGGTAGCATCACTTGTGACAGAAGCTTTCTCATTAAAACCGTCTGTATTGTAAATGTTAGCAATAATATATTATGGGATGCCAAGATACGTCATCTTTGTCTACGGAAATAATAATTTTATTTTCATTCAGATATGACAATCAACACACACAGTGAATAAATAACATATGATTATGATTAGCGAAGTTTACGCGTTTTTAAAATTCCGCCTCTCAAATCCAACCAAGAGACACTGCCTAACCCAGACTACGGTACGGAATTGCTAATGCACAAAATATAGCAGCAGTTAAAGCAAATGCGCTGTAATGAAAATGGTGACTAAAACTACATACATTAAACAAATGCACCAATTTCACAATGCTAATCAAATCAGAATGACATGTTTGAACAAAATAAAAATAAAAAAACGCACCGATATCAGTACAATATGAGCAGATAGGGCTCGCCGCCGCATAGTGCAGTAACACTACCCATACCCTGACGAATGGAAGAGAAAGGGCTGCATGCTTCCCTGAATGAGGGTACAAATGACTGTCCGTGCTGGGAGGCTTGAATTGAGACAGTCGGACTAAGGCTATTAAATCACCGAAAGAATGATTATCCTTCTATTGTTCGCGTTATACCTAACTAGAATGAAACTTCTCTGTAACAGTAAACCGAAAAAAAGAACCTATGCAGAATGCACTGTTGGTTATGGAGCATCCCAAAGCCAAGCAAAATATTACATTACATAGAATGTATACCCTTAGATAGATAGTCTCGTATCTTGTAAAGCGCTGTGTGATGGCGGTCCACTATGAAAGGCGCTATATAAAAATAAATATATATATATATATATATATATATATATATATATATATATATATATATATATATATATATATACACACACACACACACACACACACACACACACACACACACACACACACACACACAATTTGAAATAATAATAATAATAATAATAATAATAATAATAATAATAATAATAATAATAACACTTTGTTGTATTTTAATTAAACATTTGATCAGGTATAGGCATCTTTAACGTCTGGATATTGTGAAGAGACATGATATGGACTGCAATAATATTAGCCGCAGCTGTACGGCAACGTGTACATGTTTTTAAATGAATTATGTTACGGAAAGGATGATGATTTCATCCATAAAAACCAAAAAAAAAAAAAAAAAAAAAAACGACATTTTTCAGTTTCCACCGAAGCTGCAAACCCGCCATTGTATCCTGTACAATGCAAAACATATATCATCCTCGTAGTCTTCAGTAAAACAATAGCTTACTCTGTGTTAGCGAACATTTCCTCTCTATTTAGCATCTTATGTCAAATGAAGGTTATTGTCCTTTTTTAGTCAAACAAACAATTCTTTCTAAAGCTCATACTGAGATGAACAAAGGTAAAATGGATCACGTCAAATGATGGATACACACATGTACACATATACATATAGATAGGCAGATATAATCATTTGTAATATTATTTGAATGCTTACCCTATATTTATGTTGCAGCTCCTATTGCACCAATGCAGCAGTTCGTCTTGCACCTGGAGAAACACAACGTCATTTGATTGACAGTTGCAGACTAAGAGGCGGTGTTCTTGGTGAGAGGAGTTGATAGACACCCCAGAGCCCCAATGGAGACGCGATATTACCATGGGTCGTAAAATATTCATGACGCACAAGACCGCACGTCATCTATTATTCATAAGCTGCCAGCTGAGCTGTCAATAATTAATGAGAAAAATAGTAATAGAAATTCTGACTAGAATTACTCGGCCTAACCGACCGTTAGGTTTTATACAATACAACAACCATGCCGGCAGGGTTTGTGGGGGTGAATAACTGGACTCGTCATTATTATTCTTGAGTAATTATATCACATTTTATTTATCATAAATGTTAGCTTTTATAGAATTGATGCGCAACTTGTATTATTGTAATTTATTGAAACTAAACGACCAGATGTACATTGCCAGGGTGGGTAATTCACTGCTGAGCAGGTTAAATGTGATTTAAAAACAAAGCAATTGCCTAGTAACTATTAATATTTTCAAACTCACTGTTTCACAGCTTGTGTTTTTAGTATAGTACAGTTACTGACTTATTGCATTTATGTGTTTGTTTATTTGTTTAACCAGGAGGGTTTATTTACATTGAGAAAGTCCTACCAAGGTAACACACTAGCAAGTGTTTACATTTATTAGAAAAATATTGAGTTAGTGTGGAAAATGTGGAGTCGTGGATATGGAAGCACCTGCCAACTGAGCACAATTCATGTGCCTGGTGAAAATTGACTTGAAAAAAATAAGATGACGCTTTTATGTATAACAGGAGTAACACATGAATCAGTCCAGTGTGAACTAGTACAGAGAGCGTTTCATATGGGTTCATACTACACGTAATATACACTGCTTGGCATGTTATTAAGACCTGTGCCTAATATCACAGCCTTGACTGTGCATGGTTTAGCACCACATGTTACTTGAATGTGTCTCGAGGGATCCATTAGGTCATTCATATTTTATGTAGTTGTGCAGAGAGCTGGAAAAGGATCTTGTGTGACGAATGTGTCGTTCAGGTTCATCCCACACATGCTCGATTGGATTGAGGTCCAGGGATTGTGGTGCCCTGGAAGATGCCTGAAGTCTCTGTCTTGCTTCTTAAACCCTTCACTCACAATCCTGGCTCATGGGTTGGGTGCATTATCCTCTAGAAAGAAGCCATGACCTTCAGGGTAATGTAACACTGTTGTGTGGACTTAATTTCCTCAACCCTCCAGAATAATGAAGGGACCCACTATATATACCAGAACATGCCCCACACCAGAGAGATGCCAAACAGTCACCAAATAGACGAGTCCTAATATAGTGGCCAGGCAATGATTCATGTTTCATGTTTCCATGATTTCCATTGACTTTATTTTCGGTTTCAAGACAGAATGATGATTATTCTTAGTGCAGGTAATGTCAGTAGGGTTCAAAGCATTCTGTATTTCTGCTGAATTATGTTAATCACAATGTTAATGTGTCTGCATAACCACTTTGTCTTTTCATGTAAATGGCTGACAAACAGAATCTGTATCACAAGTTCTTAATTAGAAACAAAAATGAACGATGACTCAATTTCCTGGCATCTTAGATCACTTGCACATTATCAAAACTGAAGTGCTTGTGTTTGCTTGAATATATAAGGCAATCTATCAACCCAATACTCCAAAATGTGTTCACTTGATCCCAAAAATGTACCACAGAAGTTCAATTGTACACGAAAATATAATTTTCGAGACTGTGCTGTCCTTCAAGAGAGCTCCTCTCACAGGGAGAAACACTAAACCACACAGCTCTTCAGTGAGGGGACACACCAGGACTTTTTTTTAAATTAGGCATTGAAAGGGCAGGGGGACAATTTCACTCTCCAAGTGAAATGATCTTGGAAGGACAAGACTACCTGAACATATCATCAATCAGGAAACAATACAAAACAAAGCCTCAGAAATATAAAGGATTCAAAATTAGAGTTGACCATATAAAATAATACATGACAATAAATAATTGGATATGTGGTATCTAAGGCCTGGATACCATTAAATAAGTAAATGGGGTGTTAGTATCATGGTAAAGTATATATTAAAATAACTGATTTACAGTATGTGGAATAACATATGTGTAACCCACTATAGACAAATAGTTTCCCATGGACTTTTTATTGAATCCATATTGAATGCATGTCAAATCTGAGGCTTAATTAATTTTAAATTGAACAGACATATATCTTGCCTTGTACATACACAGTGGCTCTGAAAAATATTCACCCTAACCCCTTGGACTTTTCCACATTTTATTATGTTACAACATGGAATTAAAATTGATTTAATTAGGAGTTTTTGCCACTGAGCAACACAAAAAGTCCATAATGTCAAAGTGAAAAATAAAATCTACAAATTGTTCTAAATTAATTACAAATACAAAACAGAAAATAATTGATTGCATAAGTATTCACCTCCTTGAGTCAATATTTGGTAGAGGCACCTTTGGCAGCAATTACAGCCATGAGTCTATTTGGATAAGTCTCTACCAGCTTTGCACATCCGGACACTACAATTTTTGCCCATTCTTCTTTGCAAAATTGTTGCAAAGAAGAATGTTGGATGGAGACCTTTGGTGAACAGCAATTTTCAACTCTTTCCACATATTCTCAATTGAATTGAGGTCTGGGCACTGACTGGGCCACTCCAGGACATTGACCTTTTTATTTTTAAGCCACGCCAGTGTGGCTTTGGCTGTATGTTTGGGGTCATTGTCCTGCTGGAAGATAAATCTTCTCCCAAGTCCCAGGTCTCTTGCAGACTTCAAATTTTCCTCCAGGATTTCTCTGTACTTTGCTGCATCCATTTTGCCCTCTATCTTCACATGCTTTCCAGGCCCTGACGCAGAGATGCTGCCACCACCATGCTTCACAGTAGGGATGGTGTTCTCAGGATGATGGGTGGTATTAGGCTTGTGCCAAACATAGAGCTTAGTGTTGAGGCCAAAAAGCTCTATTTTGGTCTCCTCAGACCCTAGAATCTTCTTCCACTTGATCTCAGAGTCTCCCACATGCCTTCTGGCAAACTCTAGCTGAGATTTGATGTGAGTTTTTCAACAATGGCTTTCTTTTTGCCACTCTCCCATAAAGGCCAGTTTTGTGAAGCACTCAGGCTATTGTTGCCATATGCATAGGCCTCTTGGTGGTCTCCCTGACTAGTGCCCTTCTCGCCCGGATACTCAGTTTTTGAGAATGGCCTGTTCTAGATAGATTCACAGTTGTACCATATTCTCACCATTTCTTAATAATGGACTTTACTGTGCTCCGGGGGATATTCAATGCCTTGGAAATGTTCTTATATCCTACCCCTGATTGGTGCTTTTGAAGAACCTTCTTCCGGATTTGCTTTGAATGTTCCTTCTTCATGATGTAGTTTTTGTTAGGAAATGTACTAACCAACTGTGGGACCTCCCAGAGACAGGTGTATTTAACCTGATATCATGTGAAACACCTTAATTGCACACAGGTGGACTCCATTCAACTAATTATGTGACTTCTAAAGACAACTGGTTGCACCAGAGCTTATTTAGGTGTGTCATAGCAAAGGGGGTGAATACTTATGCAATCAATTATTTTCAGTTTTATATTTGTAATTAATTTAGAACAATTTGTAGATTTTATTTTTCACTTTGACATTATGAATTTTTCTGTGTTGATCAGTGGCAAAAACTCAGAATTAAATCCATTTTGATTCCATGTTGTAACACAATAAAATGTGAAAAAGTCCAAGAGGGGTGAGTACTTTTGAGAGCCACTGTAAAATGTCCTAATTTACATTCAAATAAAGGTGATACTTATTTAAGTATTAAAGCATTATCTTTGCTGTGTCCTGTGTTGTCCGTAGCACAGCGTTGTATTTCTAAACTACTCTCTTGAAAACATTTAAATGTATAAATTAACTGGGGGACAACACTTGAACATGCACTCAAGATTGTTCACCAGGAGAAAGACCATTTCTCTTCTTGGATCACAGTGTAAGAAAGATCATTTCTCTTCTAGGATCCTAAGAAAGATAATTTCTCTTCTAGGACCGCAATGTATCCAAGCCGTGCTCCCTCCTGCAATAATGTTGTTTTTTTGTAATCTCTGGTACTTCCGTCTGTGTGTGGTGTTGTTATAATGTATGCCTATTTTTTATGTATTTTAGGGTAGTAAGACCTCATCTTGAATATTGTGTGCAGTTCTGGTCACCTCGCTATAAAACAGATATTGCTGCTGTAGAAAGAGTGCAAAGAAGAGCGACCAGAATTATTCCGGGTTTAAAGGGCATGTCATATGCAGACAGGCTAAAAGAATTGAATCTGTTCAGTCTTGAAAAGGACTGGAAGTAGTTCCTTAAAAATAAGTATTTTTCCCTTTGTTTTCCTTGTACTGCAGAAGGATATCCTTCCCAGTTTTAGTGATGAGCTGAAGATTTGTCCCTCATATAGGACATGGCTGGAGGGTCACTTAATAAAAGTGAAATGTATTGATTAGACAATGGTGTGCTTTAGGGTACATGTAAACCATGTAATGCCATAGAATTAAATTTTCAATTGCAATTCAGTTCAATTTTATTTATTTATATATGAACATAAGAACATAAGAAAGTTTACAAACGAGAGGAGGCCATTCGGCCCATCTTGCTCGTTTGGTTGTTAGTAGCTTATTGGGTCCCAGTAGCTTATTGATCCCAATCTCTCATCAAGCAGCTTCTTGAAGGATGCCTGGGTGTCAGCTTCAACAACATTACTGGGGAGTTGATTCCAGACCCTCACAATTCTCTGTGTAAAAAAGTGCCTCCTATTTTCTGTTCTGAATGCCCCTTTGTCTAAACTCCATTTGTGACCCCTGGTCCTTGTTTTTTTTTCATGCTGAAAAAGTCCCTTGGGTCGACACTGTCAATACCTTTTAGAATTTCGAATGTTTGAATTAGGTCGCCACGTAGTCTTCTTTGTTCAAGACTGAACAGATTCAATTCTTTTAGCCTGTCTGCATATGACATGCCCTTTAAACCCGGAATAATTCTGGTCGCTCTTCTTTGCACTCTTTCTACAGCAGCAATATCTTTTTTATAGCGAGGTGACCAGAACTGCACACAATATTCAAGATGAGGTCTTACTAGTGCATTGTACAGTTTTAACATTACTTCCCTTGATTTAAATTCAACACTTTTCACAATGTATCCGAGCATCTTGTTAGCCTTTTTTATAGCTTCCCCACATTGTCTAGATGAAGACATTTCTGAGTCAACAAAAACTCCTAGGTCTTTTTCATAGATTCCTTCTCCAATTTCAGTATCTCCCATATGATATTTATAATGCACATTTTTATTTCCTGCGTGCAGTACCTTACACTTTTCTCTATTAAATGTCATTTGCCATGTGTCTGCCCAGTTCTGAATCTTGTCTAGATCATTTTGAATGACCTTTGCTGCTGCAACAGTGTTTGCCACTCCTCCTACTTTTGTGTCGTCTGCAAATTTAACAAGTTTGCTTACTATACCAGAATCTAAATCATTAATGTAGATTAGGAATAGCAGAGGACCTAATACTGATCCCTGTGGTACACCGCTGGTTACCACACTCCATTCTGAGGTTTTGGTAACCTCTAATTACTTTCTGTTTTCTACATGTTAACCACTCCCTAATCCATGTACATGTGTTTCCTTGAATCCCAACTGCGTTCAGTTTGAGAATTAATCTTTTGTGCGGGACTTTGTCAAAAGCTTTCTGGAAATCTAAATAAACCATGTCATATGCTTTGCAATTATCCATTATGGATGTTGCATCCTCAAAAAATCAAGCAAGTTAGTTAGGCACGATCTCCCTTTCCTAAAACCATGTTGACTGTCTCCCAGTACCCTGTTACCATATAGGTAATTTTCCATTTTGGATCTTATTATAGTTTTCCATAAGTTTGCATATAATAGAAGTCAGGCTTACTGGTCTGTAGTTACCTGGTTCAGTTTTTTTTTCCCTTTTTGTGGATCGGTATTACGTTTGCAATTTTCCAGTCTGTCGGTACCACCCCTGTGTCAAGAGACTGCTGCATGATCTTGGTTAGCGGTTTGTAAATAACTTCTTTCATTTCTTTGAGTACTACTGGGAGGATCTCATCCGGCCCAGGGGATTTGTTTATTTTAAGAGCTCCTAGTCCCTTTAACACTTCTGCCTCAGTTATGCTAAAGTTATTTAAAACTGGATAGGAACTGGATGACATGTGGGGCATGTTGTCAGTATCTTCCTTTGTAAAAACTTGTGAAAAGTAATCATTTAATATATTTGCTATTTTTTTTCTTCATCTACGATTTTGCCATTTGTATCTCTTAAACATTTAATCTCCTCTTTGAATGTTCGCTTGCTGTTGTAATATTGGAAAAACATTTTGGAATTGGTTTTAGCTCCCTTAGCAATGTTCATTTCTATTTCTCTCTTGGCCTTTCTAACTTCCTTTTTGACTTGCGTTTGCAGTTCTGTGTACTCTTTCTGCATACTTTCTTTTTGGTCCTTTTTTAATGCTCTGTAAAGTGCCTTTTTTCGCTGAATATTTTTTTTAATTGATCTATTAAACCATTTTGGCAATTTAGTTTTACATTTAGATTTGTCTACTTTAGGGATGTAATTGTTTTGCGCCTCTAGTACTACATTTTTGAAGAACAACCATCCTTCTTCTGTGGGTGTTTTCTCTATTTTACTCCAATCTACTTCTGTTAGTCTCTGTTTCATACCTTCATAGTTTGCTTTTCTAAAATTATAAACCTTAGCTTTAGTCATTGCTTTTAGGGTTTTAAAGAACACTTCAAATGAGACCATGTTGTGGTCCGAGTTTGCTAGTGGTTTTCTGACCTCTGTTTTAGTTATTCTATCTTCGTTATTTGAAAAGACTAAATCAAGGCATGCCTCCCCTCTAGTTGGTGCCTTGACAAATTGTGTTAGGAAGCAGTCATTTGTCATTTCCACCATTTCTATTTCATCCTTCGCGCTACCCACCGGGTTTTCCCATTTTATTTGGGGGAAGTTGAAATCCCCCATTAGTATGGCTTCTCCTTTGCTACACGCATTTCTAATGTCATTGTATAACAGATTATTGTGCTCACCGCCTGAATCTGGCGGTCTATAGCATGCTCCTATTATTATGCCTTTTGAATTTTTGTCCGTTATTCTGACCCATATTGATTCGGTTTTATTTTCTTTGTCCAGGTTTAACACCTGGGCTTCAAGACTGTTTCTTATGTATAGCGCTACCCCTCCTCCTCTTCTGTCCTGCCTGTCTTTCCTATACAGTGTATACCCACAAATATTATATTCATCCCCATCACTCTCAGACAACCAAGTTTCTGTAACACCTATCACATCATAGTTACCTGTTAGTGCAGTAGCTTCAAGTTCTAGAATTTTGTTTCTGATACTTCTAGCATTTAGATAAATACATTTAATGGTTGTCTTACCTGAGTTGTTGTTCTTGTTTTGATGCGGTCTCCCTTCTGTTTTTTTGTTGATTTCTCCCCCCTTCCTTTCTAGTTTAAATGCTTCTGAACCTGCTCGAGGATCTTTTCTCCAAGTAGACTGGTTCCCTTTTTATTTAAGTGCAGTCCGTCCCGTCTATACAGATAGTCCTTGTTGTAGAATGTGGTCCAATGATCAAGATAGGTGAAGCCTTCCCGTGTGCACCACGTCTTCAGCCATGCGTTTTGATTAATTATTTCCAGCTGTCCATATGGTCCTTTGCAAGGTGCCGGTAGTATACCAGAAAATACCACAGTTTTGGTTTTCTCTTTTAATTTCCTTCCTAGCTCTCTGAATTTGTTTTGCAGGGATTTTGGTCTGTCTCTTCCAATGTTGTTTGTACCGATGTGGACGACTACTACCGGGTCGTCTCCTGTTCGTTCTAGGAGCCTGTCCACGTTTTCAGTGATGTGCTGACCGAGGCTCCCGGAAGGCAGCACACTGTTGTAGTAAGGGGGTCCAAACTGCGAATTGAACCTGCTGTGTTTCTCAATATGGAGTCCCCAACAATCATGACCTCCCTTCTTTTTGCTGTCTGGTCACCACTGTCAATGGGATCTTGGATGTTGTTCCTTTCATTCTCTTGTTGTTGGTTCTGCTCATCAAAATTCTGAAGTGACTCAAATCTGTTGGTTGTTTTGATTTCTGGTGGTTGTGTTTGACGAAGTTTCTTTTTTTCCCTGCTTCTGCCTACCTGAACCCAGCTGTTCTGACCTTCTATCTCCCTGGTGGCTTTCAGTCTGTTAGGGGTGATGCAGACTTCCATGAATTGTGGGTGTGCCAGTTCCTCAAGATCCTGTTGCTGTCTCACTTCTTCTAGCTCCATTTCTAGCATACTTACTAGTTTATGCAAATCCTGGATCGCGCTGCACTTTACGCACACTTGGTTTAGCTCAGCTGGGTTTTCTCGGATTTCCCACTCAAGCAGGTGTTTTCTCGGATTTCCCACATCAAGCAGGTGTCACAGATTACTGGCTTGAAGACCATGTTGAGGTTTTTTTTTTTTGGAAATTTAGTTTCTTCTGCAGCCGTCAACCTGCTTTCAAACTGCTTCTAAACTGCTCTGTACTTTTCCACGCCTGTACTTCTCCCGCTCGCTGTCGCTGGGAAGACTGCCTCGTTTAACTGCGTTGTTCTGCTGTGCTGTTGGCTCCTCCCCTCGCCCGTGTATCAGAACTGCACTGAATTTGAATCAGCTGCTCCGAGTTTCAGCTTGTTTGTTATCAGAAAAACACATGCGGCTGTTTGACTTTGAGCTGCTGCTGTGTTTCCCCAATGTCCTCTGTTTTCTGATTAAAGCAATTCAAGATGCAATTTCTCCTTTCTGCTTCTAAACTGCTCTGTAGCGCTGAATTTGAATCAGCTGCTCTGAGTACTGTCTGTTATCGCTGTTGCTGGGAAGATGGGAAGATATAGCGCTGGGAAGATATAGTGCCTTTCATGCCATGGTATCACAAAGTGCTTCACAAGTTCCACCTATATTTGTATGTTCTTTGTAGAACACCTACATTATAGTAATATTTGCTGTCAGATTTGACATTTTTAATGTAAGAACACAAGTTGTGAACTAGAAGAAGCCATTTTGGCTATTGTTGCTTGTCTAGCTCCTACAGCTGAGAAATTTGTCAGGTCGGGTCTTAAAGGATCCCAATGATTCAGCATCAAACAACATGACTAGGTAGCCCATTCCATCCCCTCACCACTCTGTGTGAAGAAGTGTCTCCTTCAGCAACATGACTAGGTAACCCATTCCATCTCCTCACTACTCTCTGTATGAAGAAGTGACTCCTACCCTCTGTTATAAGTCTCCACATATTTCCAATCAGGTTTCTGTGCTGTGCCTAAAGCATTGGCTAGGGTGTTCAACAAATAAAACTTACTTAAAACAGTGTATTCATTTATTTTAAGCTAAAAAAAATTATCCGATATGTGTAGATATACGTGTCTGTTTTTGACACTATCAATTGGTGTATGCTATTGTCTGTTTAACAAATTGTATATCACAAAAGAACTGTTTCGTATGCTCAAGGGACAGCTGCTACATATTGATTTAGCCTCTGGTTTGAACTCCCTGAGGGAGGAGTGCAGGCAGCTGATCAATGGATACAGAACGCCACAGAAATTACGATAAGAATTAAAAACAGCAGGCCTTCAGAAAGAAAGGGTGATTATAAATCAGTCAGGCTGTATGGTGTTTTTTTTTTTTTTTTTTTTTTTTTTAATAAAGTGTGCAACAGTGCTTCACTGCAGCTCCTGTCACTGAGTCTATAATTAAGTGCTTCTCTGCAGTTCCTGTCTCTAAGTTTCTAATTCAACACTTCTTTGCAGCTCCTGTCTCTGAGTCTCTAATTCAACGCTTCACTGCAGCTCCTGTCTCTTATTCAATGCTTCACTGCAGCTCCTGTCTCTGAGTCTCTAATTCCTGTTGGTAACATCTTGGGCCGTGACACTATCTAGTACTGGCACAAATTATGAAAAAAACAAATGATTTACAGCAAGACTAGGGGTGGGGATTGTATTGCCCTTTTTCCTCACTTAGACCCTTTACTCAATATCTTGGTATCCCTGTTTATATAATCATCTCCTTTACAAAAATATGCTGAATATTTGAATGAGCAAGACATCTCACAAGTAGAATCTTTCTATGAAAGCAGCACAGCTGGGGATGGAGAGTTTGTTGCTGGATAACTTCTCAGTTATGTTCTTTTCCTGTTCTGCAAGCCCATTTTCCATTACTGAGTTTATTTGATTTTAGCTGGAGGACCTTGACTGATAAAACACTTTTGAGATGGAATAAATGGTATATAAACACGTGTTTAGTTAGTCCAATAAAAGTTATCATCTTCTCTTTGTCTATCATCAGACTAATATGTCTACCATTTCATTATCAACAACAATTGTTCTGTTGAAAGATATAAATGAAAGTATAGATTCAGCTTTACAATAAAACATTTTCATACTTTGGTAAAAGTATTTGGGCACCCTCCCTTACATTAGTATTTTGTGTGTCCATTTTTGCTTCTTTTACTGCTTGCAGTTATATATATATATATATATATATATATATATATATATATATATATATATATATATATATATATATATATATATATATATATATAATGTATTTTCTTTATAACACTTTGTTAACTGTCAGAAATTTTGATACTACAGCTTTGAGTTCTGGAATTGACTTTAGTTCCTTTTTCCAACAGCAGCCTTCAAGTCAATCCACAATATCTCATTGGGATTCAAGTCCATAACAGTAATCTTCCTTTTTTTAAGAAATTCCTTTGTAGACTACACAGAATGATTAAGGTCATTCATTTTCCTACTGGAATACAAACTTCCATCCAATAAGCCTTTTAGCACTGGGTAACAAATGAGAGTGCAAAATTTCTGGATATTTTGCACCATTCATTGATCCTTCTACAATACAAAGGTCGCCAGTGCCTGAGGCAGGAAAACAAGCCCATCCCATCACACAACTGCCACCCTGTTTAACACTGGGCATGAAGAACTTTTCTTTAAATTCTTCTCCTCTCTTCCTCCAAACATACTGTTGCTTTCTTGGTGAAAAAAAGTTATATTTTGGATTTGTCTGACCATAAAATTTGGTTGAAGATATTATCAGACGACTTCAAGTTTTTAATGGAAAACTCCAATCGTTTTCTTTTGTGTATTGTTTTTAAGAAAGGTTTGCATCTTGGTTTTCGCCCATGGACATTCATCTTGTTGAGGTATCTTGAATTGTTCCCTCATGAATTTCTTGACCACCTTCTCTCAGTTCTTGTGTCAAATCATTTGCAGTAATCCAAGGTTTTTGCCAGACTGCTCGAATGATTTTTCTTCCAGATTTTGCAGAAATATTTCTTGATTTTCCATACCTGGAGCTAGTTGCAGTAGTTCTGTTCTCCTGAGTTTGTCAATAAAAGACACACAGTGCTTTTCAGTAAATCAAGTCTTTCTGCTGTTTTTCTGGTAGTTCCTCTTTTTTTGTTTAGTTGTATCTCTGCCATTTTGAGATTGTTGCTGTACTACGATTTATTTTCCATCACTTGATGATTATGTATTTATTAATTTTATAATTATCATCAGGTGTTGGTTTTCAATCAAGATAATTGTCAAAATTAGCAACGAATGTGTTTATGTTATTTTTTATGTTATGCATGTCATGTAATAATTTGTTGTTTTATTATAAAGCTGAATCTCTACTTTATTTCTTTGAATCTCTACTTTATATCTTTATATCAGAACAATTAAAAATTATAGAAATCACTTTCTTTGTGGTTTCTCTTTTTATTTAACTGCCCAAATACTTTTGTATATTCTTGTAACTGGGTACACCTGTGTGTGTGTATGTGTGTGTATTTGTATTATTTTGTATTTGTGTTGTATTATTATTTAAAAACATATTGATTAGTAGTTTTAAAAAAACACAATATTTTCTGATTGTTGTTTTGCAGCATGGATGGTGTTAAAATTCCCCATCCATGCTAAACTTGTGTAGAATGTGAAAAAAACCCAAACATTTTTATTTATTATTAAATCTGCACACCAGTGCATTCATTACCCCAGGCTGGTGTTGTTATCCATTCATTTCCTGGCTTGATGTCACCACACGACCCATCTCTGTTCACAATCCTTTATATACCTACCTGCATTTACCTCCGGGGGTAAGCATTTCAATTGTCTGTCAGTAATTGGTGGAACAATAGGCACATGAGTGAAAATGTTACATGACTTTGTGTTTTAATTAGGCATCTTCAATAACTGTCATGCAGTTATCATTCTTGGCTATCTGTTCTTTTTCTCTTACTATTTTAACTTAACTGCAATTGTGACCTATTAAAGTCATCAATTACATTAGACAATCACTCACTGTGTATATATATATATATATATATATATATATATATATATATATATATATATATATATATATATATATATATATAGATCAGCTAGTAAGAAAGCAGATTTGATTAGCAAGGATTTAGTTTAAATGAATGCACCTTTCCAAGGCTCGAGCTTGCAATACGTTTGCTTGAACCAGTGTTTTGCTTCACTGTCAGAACCATGCATTGAGGTCATGGTTTGTGAAATCTATCTTATGTATTTTCATATACAGAGTTCAAACCTGTTAGTCTGTCTGCTGTGATCGAGTCCAAGTTTAAAAATTATGCCTTTCCTCTTTAGCAAGTAGTAAACACAGTTACCAGTAGGTGGCAACATTGGCTTAAAAACTGTTAATTAAAGCTATCTTTGTGTCTCATTTGAAGGAATTGGAATTGGAATATTTTGGTTGCGATTGTTCAACTGCTTTCATTTGAAGCCAATTTAATTGACTAACACTAAATAATTTGTTGCCACTATGAGATGCTGATTTTAACAGAAAACTGCTAATTGCAATTTTGATCAATTATGTGTTGGAATTGATTGAAATGGGATGGGAACTGGAATTGCAAACTTATTATAAAAATGGAAAACTAGAAATGGAATTGAAAAACAGGAATGTTCCCTAACCCTGATAACAGTACAGGGCAAGGTGTTCAGGAATGTACCCTAAACCTGATAACAGTACAGGGCAAGGTGTTCAGGAATGTACCCTAACCCATGGTTTTCGTTCCACCTGAGTTCCCAATTATTTAATTGAACCAATTATTTTCTTAATTGGTCAACACTAAAGGTTTTTAGCCATTGGTGATTTAGAGATACTCAGAAAGCCTGCAGGATTGCCCACCCCTGCTCTATGCAGCCAGTCTCTGCTTGAGAGATCCCCAAGACTAAGTAAGAATATATTTCTTCCTCTGAATACATCTCCAGCAGTGTGTTACATAAATAGGTATCAAATTCCATGCATTTGAATCATTAGCATACCAGCTGACTGTACTCTGAAGAATACTCACATCCTGTTCAAGGACAGGCACTAAGGACAGAAGATCTTTGACATGTTGTCATGGCGCTAACTCATGCGGTATGGAACCTCGGGGCTGCTTTGATGGAATCATTCAGAACTCCTTGGGGTCAAATTTAGCTTGGCTTTGTGTGTGTTTGCGCTTTTATAAAAAAGCTGTACAACGTACAAGAATGTTTCAAGAGAACCAACAGTACATGCACACAAACAGTGAGCACAGAAAGCCCTTTATAATATTTATTTTTTGTTAAAAGTGTAAATAGAACTGATGTACAGTATAGTGTCTAGAGTGGTGCAATTTCTTATATTATGCCAAATTTCCATCTGTGCCACAAAACCAAAAACCCAGTCTCATCCAGAGCAGTCTACAGTTTACAATATGACTGAACAATTCACAAGTCACTGATCACCTGTATGTATCACTCTAACAGGGGGACGTGTTACGTACGTGGGTCATCACTAATAATAATAAGTCAGAGACAGAGCGTTGGGTGTCGACGCGCAGCACAGGCGCTCAGCTTTAATAACAACACAGGTGCTGTCACTAGGGTACCAGCAATAGCAGCCCTAGTGTCAGATTAATAAAGAAGAGAAAACAAAGCTCAAAATTAAAGTTTGCAACACAAGGCGAGCGCTTGCCTAATTAAATGGGATGTCCCACTCCAGGAACCTACTACACTACGAAACCCTCTCTATATTGGTTGGGATCAACATCCCCTAAACTAACCGACTGCTGTGGCTCCCGAAGTCCCGGCCTCCCAGCAACTTCCAGTCTTTACGACAGTCCTGGCTGAGCAGAGCCTTCACAGGCACTGTCTTGCAGTTGAAGGGTTCCGTTGTAGTTACCCTGCAGAGAAGACACTCTCCTCTTTGATGTAAACAAAGTGCCCCTCTGTGTAGCATGGCAGTGCAGTCGCCTCAGGCTGTGGCACAGAAGCTTCTTGATGTTCCTCCCCGGGCACCCCCCCCAGCCAAACTGGACCAGGGTCTCGCGAGCCTACCTGCTCAATTAGTTGCCTAGCAATGTGTCTCCAGTTGCGTGTCCCAGCTGTACACATTCGCACAAGAACCAGCAACATGATTTTAAAACCCACCTCTTAGCATTGGACCCTCATTAAGTAACAATCCCAGAATCCCCCCTTGGTATTTTCATGGAGAGAACACTAGTCTTGCTCTACAATTTCCATGGCAACTGTAAATAGAGTAGGGAACAAAGCAGTACACGGACACGCTTATCCAAGGATTCAAACTAATTCAACCAGTTTGGGGGATTGTGTTCATGTAGCCTTGCAAATGTGATGTCATATCATCAAATGGGCTCCGAGATACAGACTTTGTGGAGCAGAGACTTTCCAATTGTCATGAAACTCTGTCTTAACTTTATTTAGCAGGTTATTGAAAATATCACATTTTGATGACATAAACAGAGTTTGTCTGTCTGTCCATCTGTATGTCACACTTACATGTTTGCATATATCTGAAAAACCACTTATAGATTACTTGAAACTTGGAATTAACCTATTTAGCTGAAGTTATTGAGAGTAGATTCAAGGGATATGTGAAGGCTTCTGTCTGGACATCTGTATGTATGTAATATATATATATATCATATATATAATTAATCTTTTAGACGTAACTCAGAATAGCTTAACACTTTTGTGAAAACATTTCCTAGGTGTTTAAAGTACTTCACATACAGACTGTGCCAGGGCCAGATTGAATGATTAGCCATTGAGTCCCGGCACAGCTGTAGTCAAAGAGTCACACATTTCACACTCGGGGGTTGGGTATTTGTGGTGGAGAGTGGGTTAGAGAAGGAGAAATTTAAAACATAGAAAATATAAACAACTGGTACTTGTGCTGGAAGGATCAGCACGATACTTTTTGGGGTTTGTGTTCACTGATTTGTTTGTCTATTTATTTTTGCCATTGTGCCTTTCGTTTTGAGTGGTTTGTTTTTTTAACTGTTTTGTTTATTAAATCTGTGCACCACCAGCACATTCAATGAAGACACTGTGTCCTGCATTTCCTGGTCTGACCCTCAAGCCTATCCGTGCCACAGCTACCTTACCGAAAGTGCTTGCTCTAGGTAGAGCATTGCTGCCCGGGGTCTACTGAACCAACTGCTACTGCACACAGCCAAAGCGAAGCTGCTCAAACCCTCCTCTGATCAATAATATGGTTCAGGCCGGGTTTCCTGCCACAGTCCCTGAATAATAAGAAATAAGAAACATCACTAAGAAAGTTTACAAACGATGAGGAGGCCATTCGGCCCATTTGCTCGTTTGGTTGTTACAGTCCCTGAATAATGTATGTAGGCCTACAGCTGATGTGTCATGGAGAAGACTATTTATTAAAAAGACAAGTTATTTTCTATTTGGAATTTCAGTAATATTTTCTTTTGAGAAAAGTGTTCATCCAAGGAGTGACGTTAATAAGATGATCCATTTGACAAGTTTCCAGATGTGTGTTGTTTTTTTTTTCTTCAGAATCATCAGCAAATCAGCTTTCAACTGTAGCAGACTTCTATCAGACAATAGAATGTCACCTGTGATTTAAACTCAAAATCAATCCACGCAAATTATGACTTTTTTTGTTTTGACTTGCCGTAAAGAAAGCTCGGTTCACATCTATTAGACACAATTAGTCCAAATTTATTTTAATTATTCACCAAAAACAGCCAATCAATACTTTGCACTGATAAAAGCAACCAGGCCTGTACTTGCAACTGCCAAATCAGCCAATCACAGCCTGTCAGATCAACTGGACCTCAAACAGCCTCTTTCAACAACAAACGAGACACAGACAGTTCACTAATATTGCTCCATTCAGATATCCCGCACTGTCTAGATAAACTACAAGCATCTCTGACAAGTAAAAAGTTATGTTTTTGTCTTTAATTATGATCCTTTATGAAAATTTTTGGCACTATTTTCCTAAAAGATTTCTCAGCGGAAGGCTACCCGACAAATCATAACCAGTTCAAGGTAAATCTAATAGCAATAATGCCCTCTCGATGAAGACTCTACTGTGAGGTAGTTGATCTTGACTTTTGTTAGCTCCATGCATAACTCCAGTTATAGTCAACTACCCCACAGTACAGCCTTCATCTTCAGGCACTATCACATCATTGGAATTAGGTGTGGCATTCTGTGATTGGTTGATTTCTGATTAGGGCGTCTGATTTTCAGGTTAATTTTTTTTCCAAATTCGGGTAAATGCTTTTTTAAAAATTGGGTAGAATTATTTAATGAAGAAATCGGGTAAATTTTTAAAATATATAATCAGTTTAAACCCCCAACGTATGTATAGTTCCACACATTGGGGTATGCAATCTATCTCTTTCCACTCTCTCTCTCTTTATTTTTCTTTCATACACACACACACACACACACACTGTATATGGAGACATTTCTCCGTTCCAAATCGGAAAATCAGTCACCCTAGTTATAATTCTATTGTTATGCTACAGTCAGAAACATTGCTTTGACTAGTACAGACACAGGAGAGCTATTTCTCAGAGCAGAAAAAATACACTTTCTTTTATTTAACGAAGACAGAAAAGACACGTGTTCAGTCATCAGATGGAATACATAAATACACACTGGTAACAAACACATTTGGACTGTCATGGTTGCACCATTTTTTTTTAATATACCGTATATGCTCAAAATACCGCCCAGTCTCGACTGTTAGTCTTTATTCGTGTTAATGCCCAGTTTAACTGGCAAAGGGGTAGTAAGTACCCACCCTCTCCAAAGTGTATTTTGCCCTGGCGAATCAAGCCTGGAAGCAACCTGCTCTTGTACGCTACGAAAAAGTCCATGTTTCAGCTTTCCTGTTTCATAGCTAAAAACAACAGATGCCAGAGGGTTTAAGCTGAGAAGCACATTTGGGGAATGAAGTAACCCCCCCGCTTTATAGATTTTGTGATGATAGCATATATACAAACATAAACGGTTAGTTATTTCTCGACACTGCATTATAATAATAGTTTTCTATTCAATTATCTGTTACTCCCCCACTTCCACTTTGTTTGCAGCCCACCGACATGCCTCTGGGATTGTCCTTCATTTCACCATTACAACAGTGTTTCATTTTAACCATGCCATACCACATTTATTTAAAAGGCATAGACAGCTTTGGGGGGGGGGGGGGGGGGGGGGGTCTATTTTAATAATCGACATATCTGAACAAGAGCAAAGAGTGAGTCACATCTCTCGTCTTCATGGGGTTTTCCTGCAACTAGGGTTGAGATTTACTGAAACATTTTTAGTCTAGTAACCGTTGTTGAAATGTTACAGGGATGCATTGTGACAAATAAATATTTATATCAGTGAGACATATTTATGTAATACTATTAAATACACAACAAACAGTGCGAACTCTTCAGTAAGGAGAAGGTATTCACTATCTATATATATTATATATATAATATATATATATATATATATATATATATATATATTATATATATATATATATATATACACACACACACACACACTGTATGCATTGATTTCACAGGAGCCAATTAGCACCTACTCTTCAATTGACGCTATTATCCAGCACCCAGGTAAAGAGAAGATTAAGCAAATAAACACCTGGGATCTATTTTGAGCAAATACGGTATATATATTCAACACAAAGTGAATTCCAGAGACTTTATAGGCATTGGAGCATGGTTTGCAAATTAACAAACATTCAGATGGGTTGAAGACATCTGCAGAAAACCACTGCGCCCATCTTTTGAAATGTACACATGAAAGGTGTTCAGGTTCTGGTACTGAGAATATAGGGCTCTTTACAGCGCTTGTTTCAGAGCAACACATACAAAGAATAAATAGCAAACTTTACATAATATAAAGGACAATAATAATAATGATAGAAACAATACACAATGTCATACAAAGTTCGCCGGTTCATTATATTTAAATGGCACCTGTTAAATGAGTGAAAAATATTGCAAAGTAATGATGTAACATGGGTCTCATCAAAGTGTTGTAGTGAGAGAAGGAGACTTCACTTGACTGAAAGTAAAGCAAAAACAACTTGTGAGAATAAGAAGAGAGATGCTTAAACCTTGGTTATTACACATTGTGCACAGATTACATATATAAAGGCAAATGGCTATGTACAATTGACATACACATACACAGCCTGACATAAATTTAAATATATATTTATCAAGGGAGTGGGAAATACATTTACTGCTAGTTTTTGGAGTACAAATTCACTCTTCAGCTTGTAAAATTCATTTTGGTGTGGAAATAAAAATGAATGCCATACACAGTTAATCAAACGAGTAAATTCATTTTGATTGAACTTCGGCATCACCATGGGTTTATCAATACATAATTAATATTGCTCAATTTGTTTTAGTTTCAAATAATTCAATTGATTGGCTGTATCTATAAATTGACTTGTTTTAGCAGTCTGGCTACATTGGCTTTGAAATCGTGGGGTATCCTTACATGTGATTTAAAATACAAAACCAGTATTGCTCAAAGAGCGAGGAGAAGTAAGAATAGGGAGAAAAATGTATATTTTATAAATTAATTTGATACATTTTTCTAATTGCTTTCTAATTTCAGATATATACATACATCAAACTGTATGCCTATGTTTGTATATACAGTTTCAAGTACAGAGACTATTTTTACTTTTGTTTTTTCTGCATGTACAAAGTAGGGGGATTGTAACGAATGGGTGTTTTTTTCTATTTCAAAAGGGCAAGATAGGGGGGATGAGTGAGGCCTGTTAGTCTGCTGGGGACCAGGTAACAGGAGGGGCTGCACATATGCCTGTTAGTCTGCTGGGGACCAGGTAACAGGAAGGTGCTGCACATAGACACAGTGTTTTTAGACATATTGTTGGTTTTTGTCGGCTGCAAATCGTTTCTTATTGAAAAGACAGTATGTGTGTTTTACTGAGCCCTGGCAATGCATCGTCACACTGAGGAGAACTTTACTGACAATTCTTCATTGTTGACAAGTTCTTTGTTTCATTATTTTTATGTATTTGTTTGCTAAGGTATCATGTACAATAACAATATGTATTTTTGTAGATTTTAGTATACAATAGTGAGCGACTGGCATTTGTAGCACAATCTGCAGAATAGAAATGGTTTATTAACAAATTGTTAATTTAAAATCCTTCCAGAAGTGCAAAACTGGTTAATTAAAAAAAAAAAAAAAATTATAAAAGTGTTTAGAAAAAAAACCCCCAAAAAACAAACAAAAAAAGTTTAAAACCGCAAGTGTGTGTGTGATGCATTTGCACTCCATTCTGCTTTCCAGTTTTGCCGCGGAGGAGGGATAACCCTTTACAGTGCAGTAATAAACTAGATAATACATGGCTGCAATGACACAGTGCTATGGCATGGGGGGCGGGATTGGCACCTCTGATTCATTCAGAATAAGATTTTGGTAGGAGAGTGTTTAAACTTAAAAAATATAGTAAAAATAACTAAACACAAACTCCACATGAAATTCAGTTGTAACTGAAACAAAAAGCATTTCCCATTTCAGGTGTTCGTCTGTTGCACCAGAGTTTAATTCAGTATTAAGGAAATAGCGCATGAACATTCAATAAATTAGCTGTAAACTGAGGTGAACTTAAGTGAAAAATTGATATAACTCCTTATTGGAGCAACATACATCCGAACTGCTTGGAACTATTGCCAGCGATGTGAAACAGGTAAGATAATTGGTCAAACAAAGCTATAGTATATATCATCTTTCAAATTACAATTTTAATATTGGCATTAACTGCACCCATTTTTATGGTTCTGAAGTAGTTTTTATTCTCCACTTTTGTTAATGTTTTTTTTAAATACAACAGCTGCTTTCTGGTATGTGAATGGGTGCCAGGAATTAGCAGTTCAATGCTTTTTCCTTCATCACTGTCAAATATTAACTTCTGCAATAATGACAACGCAAATGAGCCATGATTTTCAGTACAAGAAAGAGGGCGAGGTTTATCTTAAACCCTGTGTTGGACAGTTTTTTAGGGTGTATCACTCACACTATAGATGGCATGGCTGAGCCAAGGGTAGTTGTAGAGCTACACTGGCTAGGGGTAAAGTGGTAGTGTAAAGGCATTGAAGTGAACTCTGTCAGGGAGACTGGCAATACAAAACACCAAAGGTATCTCATAACAAAGGCGTGTCCAGAACTTTTACAAGCCCCTTTTTGTTTTGCAGCTCTTCTTTTGGTTTTCCAGACTTCACATTGATTATTGTTTGGTTTCACACACCCTCTTGGTCTGCCTTGGGTAACACAAGTCCAAGAGTAGTGAGAATTGGGGGCTATGAATCTAGCCATGGAAGTTCCTCCCATTCACTTCCTATGTAACGCAGGAGGTGAATTTATAGTGTGGTAGAAGGAAATGAGCCAATTATTGGTTATTGTAGCTAAAACAGCAAGTGACAAAACCAGTGTAAAAAAAACGGTGTAATGATACCTAGCTTACATAGAAAAATGAAAGTGGAGGCTCTTTATAAAATAAGCTAGGTATCCCTAATTCTATAATAAAGACTAGTAAATTCAGATTTAGATGTTTGGAATTGATTTCCCCCAGTAAATCTCCACAGAGTGACTTGAATCTGAGGGTGATTCCCTTGTAATACCCCATTATACAGTTCAGTTCTATAACTAGGGATACCCAAGAACAATTTGCTACATTAAAAGACTATATTCTGTGTTTGTGATTCTCCTTCATACCCTGAGATTTCTGTTGTGTGATTTATTTTTTTGTTTTTCAATTCAGGTCAGTATTTTTGGTAAAATTGCAGGTTAAGTGTAGTGAGCTTTATAATGCGTTTTCAAAAAACTTACGGAAAGTGAGGATTAAAAAATAACTAAATAAAACAACTGAAATTATAAACGCTTGTGAAAATAGCTGTTAAAATTATCAAACAGTCTTTGTGAAATTTCACGGGTTACCTGGTACAAAAGTTCCTAGACCAAGTTTAGAAACGTGTCTGTACATCAACTGAAGGAAGACGATTTCAATAGAATTCCTTTTTCTCTTCCATTGTTCAGAGCTTGATGTGCCATCATTGACCAAACCCATCGCTGTGCTTGTCGTGACACCATCATGAGAGATCAAGCATGCTGGTGTCAACTACTTCAAAGATTAACAAGAGCAAGTAGCTTGTATTTGTTGGTCGTTAGGAAGAAAAATAAATCCTACATTTAAGGAGTTCCAAATGAACAATTCCAGTGTAAGGCTACTGTTACAGACAGGATCATTTTTCTTTTTGCAAAGCTGTAAGTGAAAGTGCATATGTGTTATGTTCCCAGCGGAAGGTATATAACATTTCCTTCTTTGTCTACTAAATATTCCTTTTCCTCCACACTCATTGCTTGAGTCTCTGCCTCTGGCACATTCATACTGCCACATCTGGCCAACGTTCTGCGTGTCGGGTTGGGGTTATCGACCTTCATGGTGGCTTTTGCACTGGCCGCAATGCTGTCCTGAGCTGTGGCAGCCCCCGGAATTCCTTCTCCACTCTCCGAGTTGTCTGTGACGGGCGTTCTGGAGTCACTGGTCTCCTCGTTCACAGGACTCTCCATGTCATCCTGCTCTGTGTCGGACGACTCCTCCTCCAGCGTCAGCTCGAACTGGAACTTCTCCCCGGCAGCTCCCCCCTCCTTCTCTCTCTCCTCGGGGGGAAGCGAGGGGCTATGCGTGATCATGCTCTGGTACCACTCCCGGTTGTCCTCTAGTGTGTCCAGAATATCCTGGGCGTCGGGGTGCACCAGGTCAGCCCAGGTCTCCCACAGCGGGTGCACGATGTAATCGATGAAGCCCACCTGGAATAGGACAAGGACAAGAGCTCAAACTAGGGATGGACATGTTCCTAGATTTTAATAATCGAATACACACAATTTACTAAAAGATTACACTATTAAACTTTACATCAATGTGCCACTGGTTAAAAATAATGCTTTTGGCAATGCTTCAATAAGTAGCTCTTTATATTAACATGAAGTGTAATACAAGTACAGTATGCGTAAAGCCCAACTTATGCATCATTTCCGAACAACAATTAAAGGCAACATAAGAACGTACAGATTATAATGAATCAATTCAGTGAACAACTATAAAATATAAATACGTTTGCATGAAGTAGCATATCATACTAATATGGTACATACCTCCTGGTCTTGGTATACATTCTGCTACATAAAGCCTAATAAATAAATAATGTAGTACAGAGTAAACATTAAATCATTGGATGTCATTAACTAAAAGTCAACAATGCTGATAGTCAATTTATCTTTAGTGTTCATTTCAACTATTAGGTCAGTTATTCGCTTCTTTTGTAGAGTGCATTTGGTAGAGCAAGCTGTAATGGTTCGGTGTGATTTACTGGTACTTCTGCTGCTTGTGCAAGGCATACTCTAAAGCCCATTTCACACTGGCATGCTCTGCCTGGGTCAGACCCTACCCGGGTCAGGACCTCATGTCATGCATGATTTCACTGTGCTTTTGATAAAGCAGGGTTGACCTGGGTGGGAGGCGCAAGTACACAATGCACATATCAATGCCCTGGAAGCAGCTTCTCCAGCCAAACTTCTCTGGATTGAATCGTCGGCCCAAATGCTGATTAGAGCAAATGTTTTCTCATCCCTGCTGCAATCTGGCTCATGGTGGGTTTCAATCAACAAAAATATAGCTAAACAGAAATGTTCCTTGCGTAAGTGAAACCTTCCCGCAGGCGTGGCTGTTCATTACTGCATAGGCTTAAAAATGGCCGTCAAGCATTTTGTCTTGCGCAACCTGGATCAAAGTGTGTCAACACACATCCTGAGGTTAACCCGGGTATGACCCAGGTAGGTGGTTTCACACTTCGTGGGATTGTGATCTGGGTAGGCAGAACCCGGGTCGGGACCCAGGTAGAAGTGCCAGTGTGAAAGAGGCTTCAGTCCTGCAGTGAACAGAGCCATTAAACAAACTAAGCCTGCCGCTGTAGTCCAGAATACTGCTATAAATAAATATTAAATAAATCATTATTTCTTTCTATGGCTCTAAATTACTGAAGCTCCTGACAGATACAAAAAAAAAACAGCCGTTCTTAAAAGTGGCGGGTGATACCAATATTGTTACAGAGGTGATTGGAATGCACCATTGCACATATTAAAACTAGATTTCATTATTCAATTTAATTATTACAGGAAACTAAAAAATAGAGATATTTTCCAAAAAAAAAAAAGAGATATCATACAATGCGGTATTGTTGGCGGTTATGATATATTTATTTATACTTAAACCGCTGTGGTTAATATTAGTAAACAAGCAGATACCAAGCGGAACACGAAACAGCCACGTAAGTTCTCAAAAATTCCAGTGTGACTCACTTTGCCATGAAAGACAGAGCTACATGAACAACATAGGGACAATAATAACCACCTGCGATGCAAGCATGTGTTCACATACCTGCAGAGAAAGGCTCAGCCACAAGCCTCGGGCTCCACTGACTGAGAGACTGAGAGGGTGCCTTGCACACGCAACAGAAACCCATAAATCACAAAGAAACATTTCAGCTTGCTACATCAAATGCATAGTATAATAGCGTAATCGTTTAGTAAATTGCGTGTACACGATCATTACAATATATGAAAATCCCATCCCTGTATTTACCCATTCAATCCAGAAGGGAATGTTAAGAGAAGTCCTGTCTAACTCAACATTATGAAGCCTCCCCAGTCTTCGGTACCTGTGACTTCTCGATGGAGGCGTTGTGCTTATCACACATGGGGCTGATCTCCATGTCCTTGTCGCGCTCGCGGTCCCCCTGTGTGAAGAACTCCACCATGATGCGGTCTGTCCACTGCCGGTACAGCTGCAGAGGCTTGGTAGGGTTGCTGAGGTCAGCGCAGTGCACTATGTTTTGAAGAACCTACAGCAAGACAGGCACACAGGGGCACAGTGCAGGACTTTGAGCATTACAGCTTATAGAACCCAGTTCTCAAAGCTTACACCAGCCCTGAACCCAATTGTGGGTTTCACAACTTCCCTGGTTTAGGTTTGTATTGAAAAAAATTTGAACAATCAGGCCCCTGATAATTCTGCTCTGAACTGATCACACATGAGTCTGAAGCATTACCAGTTGTTCAACTGTAAGGGAGGTACTTTTTTAACATTAAACTCCTGGCTCCTGATCATTTAAATAATATACTTAATTGAAGGTAGTTCTGAAACCCAGGACTGGGTGCAGGTCTTGTGAGTTTCAAGCCATAAAAACCCTGGTAATAATGCTGTCAGTCCCTCTGGTAATAATGCTGTCAGTCCCTCTGGTAATAATGCTGTCAGTCCCTCTGGTAATAATGCTGTCAGTCCCTCTAGTTTGCATCATCCATCTATCTGCAGTTATCCCAGGATCACCCCTAAAAATAAGAGGTGGGTGCAATCCAGGTAGATTCAGTGGTGCAGCAAAATGCTCTAAAAAATGCAGCTGTGGCAAATCCCCACAGGGTATAATCTGATAAAATCAAACCCTAAGTAACTTCACAGAAAGGCTGTCCAAGACTAGTTAATGAAATAGTTACAGTGTCTGACAGGTCTTGTTGCAAGTTGTGCTGTTGTTTTTGTGCAGTTTAGGGTGGAGGTAAACATGTATGCTGTGTAGTGTTGAGACCACAGGACAGGTGCCCCCCAGTAGTACCTGTATTCGGTCGGAGTAGTTATCCAGCAACAGGACCCCTAAACTCGTCACTTTCTTAGTCTCCACCATAGTTTTCAAATCAGCCAGCAGGTTCATGTGCTTTGACATGTCTGTCGCCAGGACCTGGTGGTGAGAAAGACATACTGTCGGATGCTTTCCAAGAAAATGAATGCAGAAACATATTTAACTGTCAAGACTGGTTCAATATTCCATGCAATACCAGTTACCATTGCAGAAACCCCTTTTTTGTGAAAATTATATTTTTCAAATAAACTAGGAGTTCTTTCGTGATGTAGGATAACATTTCCTTTCTTTAAATAATGGGAAATCTGTGAATGATCAGTATTTCTGGAGTAGTTTTTCCAGTGCTGGAGAGGCACTGTGTTAAGATCATAGCTTGAGAATGGAGCAGTGCATAACCTTACATGTAGATATTGAGGATGAAGAGGATATGGATTCTAATAGAAACAACAGAGATATGATCTAAGCAAACATGTTGGTATACAAATTGCAGAAAAAAAGCATTCATTGCATAATTGATATTGATATCTCGCCAATTTTGGAAGTGGGGATGTTTATCTATTCAGGGCTATCTAGATATTTTACGACTACAAGTAAGTGGGCTAAATTTAGAAATACTAAAAGAAACATATATTTATTTTCTTAAACACAAAGACATTGAAAAAGACTTCTAATCCCAACAGTCTGTCATTGAATTGAAGTTTATTTTAGTGTTTCTAAATTGCGCACTGTTGAGTGTTGAATCGTTCTTTATGCGAGTCCAGTGCTCCAGTGCTCACTCTCACCATGTCGATGACCATCTTCCGGAGCAACTGCCTCTGCTTCTTGCTCAGGTTCTGGAAGACGTCACAATTCTCCTCATGCAGCAGCTTGAAGCCCACGGCCAGGTGATGATTCTCCAGCACAGAGGAGTCATTGTACATCAGGGCCAGCTCCGAGTCTGAGCAAGAAGGGAGGGAAATTAGAGGAAGGCAACTGTACTGTGGAGCTCCAGATCTATTAAAGCCCATTGGCAGTAAGGTTTTGAGTTAGAAGTAGATCAAACAATTAACAGCTGTATCATATCTAAATTTCCTAGCCCCTTTCAATATCCTGTTGAAAAGTCCAGCTATCTGTAAGCACCAGCAGGAGTAGGGAAATGGTTCGCAAGGTTACTGGTTTCTTAATGGATTCCTAGCTGCTATGCTGTATAAAGCGCCTACACACTGGACAGCAGTTTGAGAGGGTGGACAACAATTTACATAAAGTGATATTTCTTCCGTAACTATAAAATACTATTAGAAAGACCACTTAGAAATATGTAAATAAACTTTGTACAACTTAAATGACAAATATTTTGACTGTAAGTCTTTCTCAATGTCTTCAACTGATATTTCAGTAAAGTGACCAGTGTTCCATGACTTATTAAAGTAGCATAAATACTATCAACATACATATAAAATGCATCGATATATAATGATATATATATATATATATATATATATATATATATATATATATATATATATATATATATATATATATATATATATATATATATATATATATATATATATAAATAGCACGCATGGTCTTGTAATGATGGCTCCCCACTATAGCGTTATAAAGGGTGAGCACTGTATACATTATTAATTAATCTCAATTGCAAATAATTGCAAGTAATGAATATTGATTAAAAAATTATGTTCATTTAAAAATGGCCATGGGATTGTACACAAAATAAAATTCCTTTTCTGAAAAACACATTTACGCTGTTCACCATTCTTCCCCCATAAATATACCACTATTGCAGAACAGTCCATTTAAAACTTGGTGATGTCAATCAGTGCAATCACTTTTTAATGGGGCCAGGATGCAATTCTAGTTCTGATAAAAAAAAAGAAATCAATAACTGGACACCCTCCTCACAAACATGCCGAGGCCCATTCTTCTAAAAGAACTGCTGTTCTATTATTAGAAGCCGTTATACTGAACAGAGTTGCCCTCATATAACCATTAATAGAGCTCTGGGGATTTTTACCAGCATGTTAGTCTTCTGTTCCCTGCCTCTGAGTTGCTTAGGCTAATTATCCCATTGAGAGACACACACCAACCAAGGCCTGCTTGTAAACAATGACTCTTGAGTGAATGTCAGGTTGGCCTGTGTGTGAACAGCAGCTTCGATACACATGTCAATACACATTTAGGAAATTATATACAAAAAAAAAAGACCAGATCACAGGGTCTCTTTTTGGATTAATACAGAGCTGAAGAGTGGTGCTGTTCAGATCTGTCACTGCTTAGATCTTTAAAATAGTGCCCTTTGCCATTAATTCAATAAGGAACAGAGGAGGATGCAATTTGTACATGGCAAGGAGAAACGTTAGGTTACTTCTGTAACCCAGGTTCCCTGAAAGAGAAGACGACCACAACTACATTAGGTATGGGATAGGCCCCTTCCTGGGATGATGCACTCAGTCCTGCCGACTGAGGGGATAAAACTGCCATCCAAAGGAAGCCATTTCTCTTTTTCTGTCAAACCTGTGTTGATCTCCTCTACCTGCCCAGACCGCCCCCCCAACCAGAGTTGGGTGCGTCTGTCATCACCAGTTGATGGTTGTGTATCACTCCTATCCTTGCGCCTTCGGTCATGTGAGAGGCTTGCCTCCACCAGCATAGAGCTTCCCAGCAAGGAGAGACATGGTTAGCCGACAGTGTCTGTTGTGCTTGGGGTGCAGCCGAGGGCACTGAGCCACACTTGGATCAGGCTCATGTGGAGTAACCTTAGTTAGGTGGCTGATGAAGCCCTGGCCATCAGACCCAATAGTTTTTAACACAACACCAATTGTACTTTGAACCTTTGTTGAACAAGGCCAGACAGTTGCGAATGGCAGCTACTCTGTCGACCGACGGAGAGACTTGCATCGTAAGGGAATCCAGCCAGAGGCTCAAGTAACCATACTTTACACCGGTATTAATTGGCTCTGGCATCGTTGAGGGTAAGACCCAGCATCAATAGGTGCTTCATCACAAATCGCTGTGTGGGTCACTGCTCCTTCCTGCGACTGGGGCTGATCAACCAGTTGTCCAGGTAATTCATCACCCTGATCACTTGCAGCCTCAACAGAGCTAGGATGGCATCCATCCACTTGAAAACATGCAGGGGGCTAAGGAGAGTCCAAATCATAGTACGGAAAGACGCTCCCTGTATGGCGAAGTGGAGATACTTCCTGTGTGCTGGACGAATAGGAACATGGAATCTGCATTCTTTCGGTCCAGTGTGATAAACCATTCGCCCAGCCAGACAGCCTGGCGAGTACAGCGGACGCCTGCATCTCGTTCTTTACCTGCCGTGATGCCTTGCACTCTCGGTGAGAGCGCTGCAGCAATTCCTCAACCGCTGGTCCAAAGGAATGGTCAGGGGAGGTAAGGGCTGCTTATGAAGGAAGGAGCTACATTTCCATGAGGCCTCCTCAGCAAAATTTGGGGCAACCACCGGTGCAGGTGGGGTCAACTCCGGGGCCGGCGTTATCGGCTGAGCTGGGGCCATAGCAAGAGCTTGAACCTTCTGCCTGGCCAGGGGCTCACAGGCCTTGCACGGCTCAGCCATTTAGTGAAGCTCTCAGGCACCAAGGGTAGACGCATCAAGGACACAAACATACAGGCTTATACACACAGCAATTCGGCTATGAGAGAAACACATTCACCATGCCATACGGGTGACCAAGTGTGCAGAGTAGGTGGGCTGAAACAAGCCGGCATAAGCAACTTAACAGCGGGGGTGCAGCAGAGCTGGGTCCCGACTGAGGAATCAGGCTTGTATTATTTTTTATTTCTAAATTGCAAGGCAGCGAAATAAAACCACACATATAAGCACACAACAGCAAAGCTGTGAGGGTAACACAACAGACATCACAGCAATCCGGGCAAACTGAAATTTTTAAGCAAACCGAGAGGACGGGCTGAGGATCACATGTTTCTTTTTCCTTTTTAAACTGCAATAGCAGAGGAAAACATAAAACAGCGAGCGCTGTAAGGTTTTAAAGCAGACTGCAATCGCAAAGAAAAAGAGTAAACAAAGCGCAGTAACTGGACAGGGGTGTCTAGCCTGGACTACGTGCAGTCACATGACTGGGGGAGCGTGTAGCCTACAGAGGAGTGGAGCACTGTTTACAGGCAGAGGGCAATGAGGCACCTTGTGCACCGAGCACCCGAGGGCGCTATGCACACTGGAGGTACTAAACACCTGCCTACTGAGCACCGTGAGCAGAGTACTGCAAGCACTATGCATGCAACACCATGTGCTCTTGCACTAGCTCTGTAGCAGTGGGCATCACTGTGCACACCGAGAACTTGTACCGTGCAGCACCATGAGCTGTTGGCTAGGTCTGAGGCAGTGGCCAAGCACCGTGTGCACCGTGCATCCTGCGCGCCGTGAGCGCCTTGTCACCGAATACCGTGCAGCACTGTGCATTCCCTCACTGCATTGTAGCAATGGGTACCAAGTACTGTGCGTACCAAGCACACACCTGGTCAGCACGTTGCGTGCACTAGGGGGACACGAGAGCCGAAGCCACGGTGGGCGAGTTGAAGTAGACAGCAAAAACATGGTAGAAAGATAGTATAGGGGAGAGCACACTGTTTGTTTACAAAGCCCGACTCACCGAAGTGGGAGGGCCTACTCAGCCGGCGAGGTCTACTCGACAGTAGGGATGCGGCAAAGCCTAGCCTCGTGGAGGACAGCACGGCTGGAAGAGTCACTCAGCAGTGGGTATATGGCAAAGCCTAGCCCTGTGGAGGAATTGTGTACTCTCAGGAAGAAATAGACAACCACTCTTGGGTACTGCACAAGCAGTCGCTCACACACGACAGACAGATAACAAAGAGCGGCCTACCATGTAAGGTCTTTTCAAAGTCGTTGATTCCGGGAAAGCGGCGAGCCAGCTTTCAACACGGATGCAAGGGAAATACAATCGACTCGATTCGACTCGAGAAACTCTTTTCAATCATAGCTCAGCTAGACATAGATGTCTTACCTTACCATCTTAAGAAGGAAAAAGAGAAATGGCTTCCCTTGGATGGCAGTTTTATCTCCTCAGTGAGCGGGACTAAGTGCATCCTCCCTGGAAGGGGCCTATCGACATCTCATAATGTCTTGGTGGTCATCTTCAAATTGAAAGGGAACTAACCCTATCTGAACAAAAATGATTCTGAAACTCCTTTGCAAGGCATTACCACTAGGGGCGTAACGATTAGTTATCTATCATGACTCATGAGTAGTGTTCCGCTTTTCGGGTTTTATCTTTTAAAAAAATTCCCTGAATTTTTTTTATTTTACATATATTAAAATAGGGATAGAATCAGTACAAAATAGTTGGGGGAAAAAAATCTCTGAAAAAAACACTTTACATGTGGAATATGATGAGGAGCAGTTCTGGTTTCTGATTAATAATAATCTGTGCAAGTGGGAGCCACATTTCCCCGAGTTAGCTGGTACTTTGCGAACGTTTGGGCAATCGCTGTGCTAATGGAAATAATATCTACAGAAGGTATGAACATGACATCAGCACAAAACGAGCCAGGTTTATAAGCCTTGAAATCATACAAAACAAAAGAAAAAGAAAATTGACAACTAAAGCATTTACATTTTCTGTCAGATATTTGCGATTAAGATTGTCAGTGTTACGTAGTGTTTTACTACAGACAGTACTGTTGCACAAAGTCACCAATACATACCTCTCTGCAATAAACAGTGGCTGTCAAGCAAAGCATAGCGCTCTGACAAACTCATTAACACAGTCATTCTGCGCTTTCTTTTTATTAAAGCGTGTGTAAAACCAGGATAAATGGGTTGCTTGTCTCTCAGTTCACTTTCTTGTTTTAGTTTAATGTGTCGCCTATATTTCACTTTGTTCTTTTATTGTCAGCGTGAACGTGCACCTCAATGCAGCAGTGGTTGCAACGCTATGCATTCTCTGCCTCATCTCACCCACTTCTGCTGTTTTTGCTTTTTGCATACCTGGAAACTTTGGTTTTCTTTTGAATATTCATAAACTGATTTATGTTTTCTCTCTATTCCTCAGCCACTAAAAATATTATATTTTCATGTAAATATTTCAATTTAGTTTTTGAGGAATCTAGTAGTTACTACGCCCAGCAATTGCCACAATAACAAGACTGATTCGCCAGCATATCAGGTGATAGTGTTTTTGTGAAGTGACAGAGAACCACGTTTGAACGTTATTTGATTATCTGACGTGTAGATGTCTACTGTATCCTAAGATATACAGTGCAGAGCTGCTTATTGCAATGTCGGAGTCAAAATAAAAAAGCATTTTAATCAAAATATTGTGTATTTCCTAGAAAATTGTACTGGGAGATTATTGAATAATAGACAAAAGTCAGGTGTAAATAAGTAAAAACCAGCGTCCAGTTAAAAAAAAATCCTGTAATTTTTCTGTAAAATTTGGAATAAACTGGATATGGGGAACACTACTTGTGAGATATCATATCCTATCGCAATAGAGGTATGTATTACACTACTCATGAGGTATCGTATCCTATCACAATAGAGGTATGTATTACACTACTCATGAGGTATCGTATCCTATCGCAATAAAGGTATGTATTACACTACTCATGAGGTATCATATCCTATCACAATAGAGGTATGTATTGATTTTATGGTGATTGTATGGTGTATGGAGAAAGTATACCATCACTCTTTGTAGTTCACATAGTGGCTCTTCAATCAAGAATACTTGTGTGTATAAATACATATTCTTCCTAACTCGTTTAGTTTTTTAACAAAATAGTCTTTAAATGCAATTCAGTGATAATTGATCTTATTGTGTATCATTCAATATCCCATCAGAGCCCTCACATGCATCCATACACATGTTGCATGGCAACCTGCATAGCGAGATGCGTATTGAATCACTATACACTACCTACCACACGGTAAAGGACCAGGGTCAGCAAAACACAAAAACAAATCTGTGAATTAGACAATAACAGTAGCAATAAAGACACTGTTTATTCGTTTCTAAACGCAATAAAACCCTGATTGTTGGGTAGTTGGACTTGTCTATACGATAGTTCTTAACATCTACCAGAAAGCAGTACACTCAAATCAGGGTTCAACTGCTTGAATAGAATTAGACAACAAGATCCACTGCAGCATTGAAAGATGCAGAGCTGGGGAGGCTTACTTGTGTTAATCAGAAACTGGTTTGATACCCCCGGGTGATCAACGTCATGGATCGCACTGGCAAAGATAGCGGCCAGGATCTCTAGGTCTGTAAACACAGCCTAGGAAAAATAAGATTTCAGATTATTACCAAAATAGCATTCAACTTCTCTTTTATATAGTAAATTAATTTAGTGGAATATGTATTTACTCAATACAGTATGCATTACAATAGTACCATTTCTAAAGGACCAGATATAATGAAGTACAATGTAGACTTGATTTAGTGTTTCTTCATACTGTAACCTGTATAACTTCTAAACACCTGGTTGGATGGCTCTGAAAGGTTGTATACAGATTCATAGTACTGGGAGAAAGAAAGAAAAAAACACCCCCAAAACCCACCCCCTGATTTAATAAGAGCTCTCTGAGCATGTTTAAACTTTTATACTTTAACATATTGGGAATATTTGTAACCGTTGTTTCTGCATAGCTTTAAGATCAAACACATTTAAACATTTAAACTAACTGGAATGTTTGTATCACTCAGAAACGCCATCACAAGAAGTCCTCTATCACTTAAATGATTGCGTATAAGACTGCATGCACACAGCATTGAACCGTGTAGGTAAAAGACAGAAGACACTTTGACTACATGCACTTACTACTACTGTATATGAACACTAAGGCCAAATCCTGTATTTGAAATTCAAATGTTTCACAACGGTTAGATGTCTACAAAATCTATCACTGTACCAACCCTTGTGCCAGTTCATTCTCAGTTACATGTAGTGCTTGTGTACTTTGCTCTCACCTCCAGTGCTGGTGTGGAGAGGAGCACGTGGGTAGACTGGACCACGTCAGCTGCGTGGATGTTGTTGTGATATGCCACATCCGAGTGGTAGTGATCTTCCAAGGTCATCATAAAGGTGATAAATGTGTCGACAGGGATCTTAAAGGACTTCAACAGGTCTCTCTCCTAATATAGGGTGGGAAAACCATAATAAACTGAAATCAAGGATGCAAACCTTACAGCTAGTGCTGTCAGGTGACTACTTTAACAATCTTAACACTTAATACCACTGGTCTTTACTGTATTAATACCACTGCTATTTACTGTATTAATACCACTACACTATATACTGTATATCAATACCACTACTCTTTACTGTGTTAATACCACAGCTCTTTACTGTGTATTAATACCACTACACTTTACTGTATTAAAGCCACAACTCTTTACTGTATTAATACAACTGCTATTTACTGTGTATTAATACCGCTGCTCTTTACTGTATTAATAACACAGCTCTTTACTGTATTAATACCACAGCTCTTTACTGTATTAATACCACTGCTCTTTACTGTGTATTAATACCACTGTTCTTTACTGTATTAATACCACTACACTTTACTGTATTAAAGCCACAGCTCTTTACTGTATTAATACAACTGCTATTTACTGTGTATTAATACCACTGCTCTGTACTGTATTTATACCACAGCTCTTTACTTTATTAATACCACTGCTCTTTAATGTGTATTAATACCACAGCTCTTCACTGTGTATTAATACCACAGCTCTTTACTGTATTAATACCATAGCTCTTTACTGTGTATTAATACCACAGCTCTTTACTGTATTAATACTACTGTTCTTTACTGTGTATTAATATCACTACTCTTTACTGTATTAATAAGAGGGATGGGCATTTGGAATTATTTTACAATTCAAATACTCACATGATATTTTTCAAGTACTCGAGGACTCTTGAAAATATTTAATGCGTGCACATGTATGTAAATTATCCTAACGGCAGCCATGATGTAAGTCTTATTAACCATGACAGATTGTAATGGCTAAGGCTTGTCATTTCACAATGAAAACAAGTGCAATTTGAAAATAATTTATTAAACATGAGAACGAAACCGTCAAAATTTAAAATAAATCAATAATTTCAATAACTGAAATCTGAGCGAAATAAATACATACTCCTTAGCCAGGACACTGAGCTTGGTGTACTTTTTGTCATTGATTTTCAATGGGTTTTGATTGGGTGGGATGCATGACCCAGTGAAATATTGCTCATTCTCGTTCCGATCGGCATTGGAGTCGGCAATGCAGTAATCCTCCCCAAAGAGTGTGTTGAGCACTGCGGCGCTTGTGATGCGGGAGCTTGCTGTGGGCGTGTCATTGTGGTTTGTTGCTTCTCTCTGGGCATCAGTTCTAGTGGTGTTCGGTTCAGGAACCCTGACGTGCATTTCAGCCAGTCTCTCTCAGATGCTCAGTCGGAGTGCTGGCTCCACAAAACGGAGATGCTTATGCCTGGGATCTAGCACAGAGGGACTGCACATTCAAGTCATTAATTTGTTCAAAATATTTCCCTACATCGCTAGGCCTACATCTGGTCACCATTCTGCCTGTAGTGAACCACGTGATTTCAGCATTAGCTGAAACAGTCCCTCCCCCAACTCTGAATAACAAGCTATTGCAAAAACTGTATTAAAATGTATTGTTAATGTAAGCATTTCCAATTTCATGGTCTACTTTGTATTTCACAATACCACATTTACATCACTTTTTTATTTTTTTTGTTTTATTTTACAAAGCTTATGAAATTAATCCAGCATTATTGGAAATCTAAAAAAAACAAAAAAAAACCTGTTAACAAATACTAACGTCCTTGGCGAGTTAGCCCATCCCTAATTAATACCACTGCTCTTTACTGTATTAATACCACTGCTCTTTACTATATTAATACCACTGCTCTTTACTGTGTATTAATACCACTGCTCTTTACTGTATTAATACCTCTGCTCTTTACTGTGTATTAATACCACTGCTTTTTACTGTATTAATACCACTGCTCTTTACTGTGTATTAATACCACTGCTCTTTACTGTATTAATACCACTGCTCTTTACTGTGTATTAATACCACTGCTTTTTAGTGTATTAATACCACTGCTCTTACTGTATTAATACCACTGCTCTTTACTGTATTAATACCACTGCTCTTTAAATGTTAGTGAGCGTAGTTCAGGGGGCGTGCAGCAGGGGCTTCCAATTTCCTGTCAATTAATACCTATTTTCTATTTAAGCCCTGATCACTTGCACCTTCGCTGTCTAGCGTTTTGTTTTTGTAGCAAACGCTCAGACGTCATCTTTTCCTGCTTCACCGTAATCTACACTTCGTTGCCTTTCACTGGAGGTCAATTCTCTATGCAGCGCTCCCAAGATATTATCAAATATTTTCCTACCTCCTCTGGTGCTGCTTCTCATCATTCAGCTTCTCCATTCGGCTGCAGGAGCTCCAGCGTTAGTCTTTCCTGCTCTTTCCAGCCTCCAGCCCAGCAACAGCACCGTCCAAACAGATATCGACATTCCCGTTGTCAGCGTTTGCCTTGTCATAATTCCTCTTTTTAATCCACCACAAAGATCTGTCAGCTGTACATTCCTTTACTCTTCGCTTGCAATCAAGTGCCCCTCCTCCGCTCCCAGAGCCAGCACAAATTACCGTTCCTTCATAAGATCCTGCCCTAGATTTCTATTAGCTAAGTTCAATGTTTTAAAGACCTATCCAGTCAATTTCATACTCCATTTCAACGTGTGGCGGCTTGTGCTTTCGACTGGTCACAACATGCTCCAACAACACTGCTGTTCTGCAACTTTTCCACCGGCGCCTCTCAGTCTGTGGCTACCATGGCAACCTCATAGTGTGACTGTGGGGAGTAGTAAGTCACCATGGTGACCAGGCAGCTTCATCCGCACTGCGAGCTCCGTGCCTCAGTACTGCAATCTTCTGGCTTGCTGCTGCTGCGCTTTCACAATCTGCGAGGGCTCGTTCAACTCGCCGAATTGTGACATCTAAATACTGTGTTAATGTATTTATATACATGACTAACTGTCCTAAACCATGTAACAGAGATATTCAAATCTAAAAGAATACGCAATTGTTGTTCTACACCGGCAAGGATTTTAATCACAATAACCAAATATATTCTACCCTGCTTCACTCAAGCCAGTGGTTAATTCTAATTTTAACCGTTAGATGGCTGTATAACACCACAAATTTTATACAGTCTCTAAGCTGGTTTGCTATGACTGTGAAGCTCGTATGCTCCAGCCTTTCTATACATTCCTGAAGTTTGTTGTCACTCCGAGGGATTTGCAGGAGTCCCCCTCCTCCTCAACCTTTGTGACATTCTCTGTTCCGTTTATCCACACAGATTGCAGGAGCTAAATCGGTATCTCTTGCTTGTAACTGAATTATCTGTGCACTATGAGGGCACTCTGTTCTATCAATACAACCGCACATTCTCAGCCAAAGCTGCTGCCACCCTTTCAGCTGACAACCATATCACGGACTGGTCCTGATCCGACCCAGATCTCTTCACCCGTATCTTTAGCGGCATTCGCGCCAATGCCTGCAGCGCATGCACCTCCACAGCGCACTCCACCTATTTATGCCCTAAGACAGCAGCTAGCTCTCTTCAACCCAGTCCTCGTCCCTTGCCCTCTTCTCAGTTCAAGACAATTTACCCCCCTCTTCATTGATTGCTCTCACTCATTGATTCCTCTCACTTCTATCATCACTCACCTTCACCCTCGCCTCCGAGTAGACCTCCCTCCATTCCTCCACCCTCGCCTCTGAGCAGACCCTCCTCTCCACCCTCACCTCCGAGCAGACCTCCCTCCTCTCCACCCTTGCCTCCAGAGCAGGCCTCACTCCTCGACTCCACCCTCTCCTCCTCGCAGACCTCCCTTCTCTCCACTCTCGCGTCCAGAGCAGGCCTCCCTCCTCTCCGCCCTCGCCTCCAGAGCAGGCCTCCCTCCTCGACACATAGTCACATCCCCCTAAATTACTAACCATCCTCATGTTTGTCCAGTTTGTCCTTCTGGTCTTTTGTTTGTTATGCGCTGGCATGTGCTGTCTTTTGTTTGTCTCACGGTGTGGTAGATTTGGTGAGGAGCAGGGGGTCCATCCTTTGGGGGGCAAGTGATTTCACTTCCCCGACCTCAGGGCAGGCTTCAGCCTCCCTTGACCTTTAGGGGGGTTCTCACCATGTGAGTCAGAGCGGACCCCCAGCCACACTCTGTTCTTTCACAGCTCCTGCGCTTAGCTTGCCTCACTCAAGGTTCTGTTCTATACTCTGTCTCAGTTCGGGACGTGGCTCCCATACTAACCTCTATGCCTTGTTCTTATCTCAGGTCCCAGGCAGCATGAAGTCTCGGCCAATTGGGGGTCTAACGAGCGCACCTTTACAGAAGTCTCAGAAGCTGGATACCTCTCCCTCTCTATCTCCTTTCGTGTTCCGGTCTTCCGGGACCATCTTCCTCCGAGGAGCGGCTCCCCGAGTCATAACCCTCATATGTGGTTTCGGTTGCTGGGTCCTTCGCCCCTGGATCGTGTCGGCATCGCTGCCCTCAGTCAGTGACCACTTTCTGTATTCTGTCTTTGGTTGTTGGGTCCTTCACACCTGTGCCCGTGTCAGCATCGCCGCCCTCAGTCTGTGACCATCCTTCTATCCGGTTTCGGCTGCTGGGTCCTTCGCCCCTGGGTTGTGTTGGCATGGCGGCCCTCAGTCAGTGACCACCTTCTATCCCAGCTTTCATGTCCAGCTTCGCTGGTCTGCTACTAGAGTGGGCCTCGCCTGCTCTTCTATCCTAGGTCCGGTCCTTTCTAGCCGGCACTCTGTCCTACTTACCGCTCCCTTCTGCTTCTTCTGCCCTATCTTTACCCCCCAGCTCACGCCCCATGAATGTGTATTAATACCACTGCTCTTTACCCCCATGACTGATTTAATGACCCACTTATGGGATAAGAGAACAGTGGAAGGAGTCCTAGGGCGGTGTTATTAAGAACTGTTGCTGTTAAGAAAATTACAATAGCCCTCCAAGTATATTTTACAATGTATTGTTTTCATTCATTCCTTTTCTGTAATTAGGTATTTATTCTTATTTATTTATTAAATTGCAAATACTTTACAATAAGGTATTGGACAAACAGTTGTCTATATATAGATGAGTTTATAAGTGTTTATAAAAAAAAAAGATTACTACTAAAAAAATAATAAGGATTGTAAAAGGACTGCGTTAACTCCGCGCACACTACCATTCCAGCACTGACTACAAACAGGCAACAATGGGAAACGTGGGTAGCATGCAACGTGTCCGTCTACATTTGGATGTGAATGATGCAAGGCACACCCAGCAACAGCAACCCCGAAATAAACGAAGATATGCTGAAAGGGTGTACCAGCCTCAGCACACATATGAGGAGCTCAGCAATGAGCAAGTCGTGTCCAGCTATCGTCTCAACCGAGACATGCTGACTCATCTATGTCACATGTTGCATGATGACCAGGCCAGAACAAACCTGCGCAGTCATGCCTTGTCTGTGCAAATAGTAGTGTCTGTATGTGTATCCTGGCTACCTGGACCTTCCAGAAGGTAGCAGGTGATACAGTGGGGATCACCCAGTCAGCTGTGTCCCGCCACCTTGACAGGTTCATAACCGCATTGCTGCAACGTTGTAGCAATTCACTTGCTCCATGAAATGGGTGTAAGTTTCACCCACCTGTCCCTTTAATTAGGGTCAGTAGCCTGGCCAGGTTAAAACTCATTTTCCCATAGTTCCTTGCTATCACCCTCTGTTCATCCTCTCCCCCATTGGCTCATTCAGGTATCCACTTCTCCAATCTCAGAGCTCCTTGGAAGCCAGTACCGGTATTAAAGCTGGCTGGCTAGGCCAGGGAGGTCTCCATTTTTTTCTCTTGAGGAATCCATTTACGAACAAATAGCATATTACTTAATTAACAGAGTAACTTTAACTATTTTAGATACATACTGGTGCATCCATTTTCCCTTTTCATAAACTTGTACTTCATCTAAACCTTTCTTTTTTATTTACACTGTTACTTGTTTAAGTTTAGTTGCTGTTCAAGGTCTGTCTAGGGGTATTTTTTGGTAGTGTGTTCAGTCTCCATTTTGTTTCTGATTCTCCTGATATTTTCCAAACGGCTGTTCACCATTCAACCGGGTACTACTCGACAGATTCACCATTTTCAACGATTGCTATTTTTTCATCAACCTTCATACACCATCATCAGTACAGGACTCTATTCGGGACTTCATTATTTGTTGGTGAGATTATTCCTTTTCTGTTTGCTGGTTTTTTCTACTTTACTTTGATACTTTTGTTCCTGTAGTTTTGGTTTTGTTCTTTTGTTACTTTGGATTACATGTGCATTGCTTCACTGGACTTGTTAGGCCTAAATTTCATTTATCATCCATTGCCATCAAGACTGTCTTTGTAATTGTTTTCCCTGTATAATTATTCATTCACCTTCGTCTCTTTTGCCTGTCCATGTGTTAGTTGTATATTGGAAAAGTGTTTGTGTGTGTTGGTTTATTGGAGGCCCACCGGACACCGCATTCATTTCACTTTAATGTTAGTTTGTTTGGATGTTTGTTTAATTCACTTTACTTTCTTACTCACCTGTACCTTCCACTAAATGTTATCTGCAATAAGTTGTTGCCATTATATTTCAGTTATTACATTATAGTTTACAACAATAAACCATTTGTTTGTGAAATTGACACCTCTGACGTCCCTGCTTTTGCTGTCTGTCACTCTTGCTGACTTAATTAGTTATAGATATTGGGCCAGTAGTATCTCCTTAGGGAGGACAGTACAACTGCTTCTCAGTTGTGCAGAGTGATCGTTGCAACGTGCTGAGGAACAGAGGAACAATTCCCCAGTACCAGAGCAAATGGAGGAGATAATGCAGGGTTTTTATGAGGTTGCGCACCTGCCGCACATGGTAGGTGCAATTAACTGCACCCATATTGCTATCCGGGCACCTGTTCCGGTTGTCCTGTTCTATCAGGATTCCAGTTGTATTCGGAATAGGGGGAAATTTGAATAGCTATTCCATGCCATGTAAACAGAGTATTCCAAATGAATCCGTCTGTATTCTGGATACCAGTATTCCGAAATCGTGATACCGAATACCCACTTAGTATAAGGATAACATCGGAATACTAGTCTTTCTAGAAACCAGTTATTTTCTAGATACATGAGTCATCTTTTTATAATCTATATTATATAAGACGATGGCTTGTTTGCCCAACAAAGCCTTTGCAAAAACTGGGCACAAATCTATTAGTACTTGAAAGACCCCAAACTGGTCAAAGGGTGGTCACACCAAATGCTGATTTGATGTAGCTTTTTCTTCTGTTCACTCACTTTGCATTTTGTTAATTGATAAATATAAACTATTAACATGTCTATTTTTGAAAGCATTTTTTCACACCTGCCTCAAACTTTTGCACAGTACAGTACTTAATACAATTACAACTCTGTCAAGAAATCATGCAGTTTATTCTTAAATTGCAATAGATATCTGGGTCTGCAGCTTTAGTTTGGACTGGAACTCATTCCAGGGTCATGGGGCATTGTGACGGAAAGATGAGTTCTGGTGATGAATCTTCCTCCCAACCTGTGAGGGCGCTAAAGAACGGGAGGAGAAGTATCTGGAAGGGCAGGCCTGACAGTTCGTTTCCGGGTCAGGGAAGTGGGTCAGCCTGGAGGGAAGCGCGACTCTGTTGTAAGACCGTATTGATTTGAGAGGTAAACGAGAGGCAGCTGCAAGTAATAAGGCAGCTGCAACCGTTTATCTCGATATCATGCGGGATTACATATAGGGGCCAGGGTAACGCTGATTTTCTCCTTCGTTTGGGTTAACGCTTGGAGAGAGAAGGATCGAGAGAGGAGCTCTCGTTGTAAAGAGGAATTTGTTTGTAATTGTCTGCGTTTTTCACCACCAGACAGTTAACTCACCTATCCGGAGCTGTCGACCAGGGTCAGCACAATCCGGCTCACCACTGCACGGAACCGTCACAAAATACAGTGTCTTCACCCACCACAAGCACGTCTGCACTCACCCAGGACTGGTGACCGTGTGTTCGTTTTGTTCGGGACTGTGTCCTATTATTGCTATCCCCGTGCTTTACACATTGTTGTGTATAGCCGGGGATTTATTATTTAACGGTCACCAGACCTGGATTATAAATAAAAGCACCTTTCCACTGGAAACTGTTGTCTGCCTGTCACTCCTGCATCGCATCACCGCTATACCTGTTTCCCTCCACTAGCCACTTTGCCACAGGCATAATAAGCAAAGGTTCCTTTACCAGCCTCAGTACGCACATCTGAGGCTGTGGTTATTATGGGAAGCTATAAGGTATTCATTTAAATAAGTATATTCATATAATTTACATAGCCTTATATACTAGCATATGCTTCAATACAATACTTATACAATGCTTCAACCTACGTAAAGCCAAAGAAGTCCAGCCTACCAAATTGTATAATATACAACGATGTGTATTAAATCTTGTATTTGTAATATACTTCAATGCTGCATGATAAAGTACAGTTTAGCTAAAGTTGATGGTAATGCAAACCTATATGCTGTATCACCATAGTCAATTTGCGGCAAAAACATACAAGCAATAAGCCTCTTTTTTGTGTTTCCATATATAACATGTTCATATCATAGTGACGTTTATAGCGTATTCCCATGCCCAATAGACGAGTGTGGAATGCATTCACCTCTGTCCAGCACACTGCCTTCTTTCTGTTCCTTTAATACGGTCCTATTAGCATATGGTAATGCATCGGTAATTAGAAACATATAATGCAAATGTATTCTAGGTGGGCATTCAATATGCACATAGAGCAATCAAATTTGAATTGGGCGAAAGCCCTAATTCGTCTGAATATACCAATATCTGTGCGATAATTGCAATGTGCTAGTTCCAATAACTGTGTACCGCTGGCTCAAACAGTGTCGGAGTAACAGTCTTCTCTGGAGTTGGGTACAATAGTACAAATGTACAATAGTACAGAACCCCAACCCCTCATCGGATGGGCGGATCAGTTATGTGTTTTATCACTGTATTGATATGATGGACAGCGGTAGTGTGTTTACATATACAGTTATATGTGTTCTTCACTGATCTACAGGCATATCGGCATCCAACGAGTACCATCAAAGTATGGAAATGAATATTGAGAGAAGGATGAGGAGGGGGGGGGGTGTCCTGCCTGTTATCTTTGCTGTGTGTTGATTCACATCTGTAAATTAATTGTATAAATATGTCATACACCCATCTTGTGGCCCATTGCTTTATTTGGCTATTCCATAGGTTGCTGTGCATTACGGGTGTAGGGGTGGGCAGCTGCAGTTCGGGGAGCCAAACACCGACAGGGCACTCTTGCTGTGAAAGACATACTAACGTTTTCCTAAAGCCAGCCCTGTGATACAATCAACCAATCAAAAACCTGTATTTTCTCTGCAGCAGTCCAATCATAAGTTAGCAGAAGGGGGACAAACTGTTCTGTTAACTATAATTTCTGGCCGTTGTTAAGCAGCTGTCCAGTCTGCTGAATGTCGATGTTGCTAATTGTACAGAGACTGTTACTTTATTGAAAAATCATAGTAGGCTACAATTAACATTTTAGGAGCGTATTTAGAATTAATTATTATTCTTACAAAAAAAATGGCATAATGAAAAAAATCCATTCTTACAAACTGGGCTTAATCATGATGTTCAAATGGGTGAGTAGAATGAATAACATAACACATTTCTGTGCATTGTGTATATAAAAATGACTAATTGATGTTTACTTTGCAGGTGAATGAACTCATTACATTTACAAATTAGAGTGTGCTACCACAGTAGACTTTGTCACGGCACGACTTATATAAAAAAAAAAAAAAATCATTCAGAAAAAAACAGTATTCAAAGCCTATTTTTATTATTTTACTTCAAAAACATACAGCTATGTCGGATCAGCTGGCCTTTAAAGAAACATATATAGTATTTCCTTGTGATACAATACTGTCTGTGTTCAATTGTATTTTTGAATGGTCCGTATGTATGTGTGCACGATATATTGTGTGGTCTTGTCTGCTGTCATATCGGTACATACTGTGGCGACACCAATGATAGCAGCTTGTGGGGTAATGCCATTACTAATGGTGACTGTCATTCTGCATTCTTGCTTGGCTGTTGTGTGCAGTTGCTATATTGGTAATGAATGCGCAGACGGTTTTGCGAGGCACAAACAGATTTGCGAATTACTAAAAGAACTGCTATATTCCAATGTCACGTAACTGCTTTGTGCCATTTTGGAAAATCTCTCATTTTGTGCCAAAGCACTATTTTTTGCAAGGCACAAATTTAGCGAGGGGATTGCGCGAAGATCAAAGATCGGGCCCATACTGTATATTAGTTGGAGTAGATCAGCTTTTGACAACAAATGATTGAGCACAGTAGAGCAAACCAGTTTGGAGAATCAATAAAAACATGACCGGAGTAGAACAGTGCAGATTTACCTGGAAGATGGTGTACATTATAACTGTTAATGGCCGATTTCCAGAATATTCTGCTATCTTAAAAACATTAAGGCCCCATCTGTTGATTTCTTCTAGTTCCTGAAATGTAAAGACAAAATGAATAAGCAGAATAGAGATCTGCACCAGAACACATACTGCAGATGCAGTAGCACAATGCTAGCTGCAACGGGAGGAGCCATTGTTCGAACCGTAGTCATTGGCAGCATTATAAGTTACTACGTTGTGTGTCAGGTGTCTCTTCTATAACAGGCTTCATCTTGTGCAGTTTGTGCAGCTGAAATAGTGTGAAGTAATGTTTATCATAACAAGAGATGTTATTATAAATCACAAAAACCAAGATGGCACTCACCAACTACTATTAAACATAAATGTATTTTGTTTTACTTCAGAATTGTGGTGTATGTTCTAAGCAAGGGATGACTTCTATACAAAAAAGATACTTCTACGCATTCTACAGAAAAACTATTAGGAGCAAATGTGAACCCATCAAATCACCTGCAAATGAAAGGAGAGAAACACTTTTCTGTACACTGAAATGTGTGCCAGAGTTGGGGTCAATTCCAATTCCATTTGTAATTCCAATTCCATTTTAATCAATTCCAATTCCTATTCCAATCATTTTACAACAAAGGCTTTACTGAGCAAACAAATAATGAGCTGTCAGGTAACCCAATAAAGCCGCTGGCATAAACCTCAGTAAAGACTATGCCATAAAATGGAATAGGAATTAGAATTGTATAAAATGTAACTGTGCCCAACTCTGATGTGTGCTATTTTTTTTTTTAGCATGTACACATTGGTTTCCTTTGTATATTTTCAGTACTGTCATAAAAGCTGCTATAGAAGCATGCTGGGGTTTATTTTAATATTCGACTGCTACTAGTATTATTACTAATGCTTATACTAATACTAACCTTTGTCAAAGGTCCTTCCTTATCGGTCTTGACTCCGAAGCGAGGGATGCTGCAGGTATTCAGGCTGGTACTATGCGTTAACTTCTTAACCCCGCTAATCTGGCACATGGGCCTCTTTGTCTTGTCCTTGTCTTTTTGTATCGGAGACATGATTTCCACTTCATGCTGTTTATCTGAAAAAAAAAACAAGTAATGTTACATGAACACCAAGTGCAAAATTCCCCCCCCCCCCATGTGCTTCTGATTGTTCATCATCTAGTTCTAGCTATTACATGCCTTTCCTATCTTCCACTCTGAGTTTCATTTCATCGGATGTGCTGTGAATGGGAGCCTCTGTGACATCTGTTTGCTGAAACTGTATTGTGCCACTTGTGAATGGGAGACAGTCAACATTGTTTTAGAAAAGGGAGATCGTGTCTAACTAACCTGCTTGATTTTTTTGAGGATGCAACATCGATAATGGATAATTGCAAAGCATATGACATGGTTTATTTAGATTTCCAGAAAGCTTTTGACAAAGTCCCGCACAAAAGATTAATTCTCAAACTGAACGCAGTAGGGATTCAAGGAGCGGTTAACATGTAGAAAACAGAAAGCACTGATTAGAGGAGAAACCTCAGAATGGAGTGAGGTAACCAGTGGAGTAGGTCCTCTGCTATTCCTAATCTACATTAATGATTTATATTCTGGTATAATAAGCAAACTTGTTAAATTTGCAGAGGACACAAAAATAGGAGAAGTGGCAAACACTGTTGCAGCAGCAAAGGTCATTCAAAATGATCTAGACAAGATTAGAACTGGGCAGACACATGGCAAATGACATGTAATAGAAAAAGTAAGGTACTGCATGCAGGAAATAAAAATGTGCATTGAAAATATCATATGGGAGATACTGAAATTAAAGAAGGAATCTATGAACAAGACCTAAGAGTTTTTGTTGACTCAGAGATGTCTTCATCTAGACAATGTGGGGAAGCTATAAAAAAGGCCAACAAGATGCTTGGATACATTGTGAAAAGTGTTGAATTTAAATCAAGGGAAGTAATGTTAAAACTGTACAATGCATTAGTAAGACCTCATCTTGAATATTTGGTGCAGTTCTGGTCACCTCGCTATAAAAAAGATATTGCTGCTCTAGAAAGAGTGCAAAGAAGAGACAGGCTACCAGAATTATTCCGGGTCTTAAAAGGCATGTCATATGCAGACAGGCTAAAAGAATTGAAATCTACCCAGTCTTGAACAAAGAAGACTAAGGACCAGGCGACAAATAATTCAAGCATTCAAAAATTCTAAAAGGTATTGACAGGTGTCGACCCACAGGGACTTTTTCGACCTGAAAAAAGTAGAAACAAGGACCAGGGGTCACAAACAGGGAGATTAGACAAAGGGGCATTCAGCCCCGAACAGAAAACGCTAGGAGGAACACTTTTTTCACACAGAGAATTGTGAGGGTCTAAACAATTAATCAACTCCCCAGTAAAACATACAATTGTTGAAGCTGACACCCTGAGGCATTTTTCAAGAGAGCTGCTTGAATCAACTCCCCAGTAATGTTGTTGGGATCAATAATTTTGCTACTAACAACCAAACGAGCAAGGTGGGCCGAATGGCTTCCTCTCGTTTGTAAACTTTCTGGCAAAGTGGCAAAGTGGGTAAATCGCCTCCTCACACTAAAAAGCCTTGACCAAAAAATAAGTCTAAAAGCCATACCATATGTTCACCATACTTAAGCAGTAAAGATCACGTTTGTGATGAAACCTGCGCTACTTTCTTTCTAAAGGCTGTAATAAGCAATTATTTATCATCAACTGAGATCTGCTGGAGGTAGCCCTGGCAAGATTATGTGACGAAATTGAAATAATAATAATAATAATAATAATAATAATAATAATAATAATAATAATAGCAAAGCATAGAAAAGATTTTGTTATCCTTTACACTTGCTATTTCTCAGTTTGTGTCCCTGGTAGAAACAGGTGCTGATTGCTTTAAGCTTAAACTTTTCAGTCCCTTAGCAGTAAGATAAGATGCAATTCATGTTACAGTAGTCTTAAGTAGCATCTACCATGGGTACCTACTAAGAACAAAAAAAAAGTTTGTACCCTAAAAAGTATTAAATTAGCACAGTTGTGAATTTGAGCCAGTGGTCTCTTATATTATTGCTGTAGGCTACCGACTTCAGCACCAATCTTTAGAGACTGTGTATTCTTTGAATCTCTAAAAACTAATTTGTCTCGTTTCACAACAACAAAAACATGAAAAAAACCCAGCAGGTTCCACGAATTTGTTGGGGCTAATATCAGCTTACTGCAAGATTTACGGAACGAAAGTTACAAAAAATGCTTGTGTGGATTAGCAGCTCCTGAGGAATGTGTTGAACTTGTATGGGCTGCCGGTATACTGGATTCACAAAATAGAACAACTTTCTACTGGAGAGAGCCTTGCACTGTCCCTGTTCTGGAACATTCTTCTTCTTCTTATTCTTCTTCTTCTTCTTATTGCTGGAAATGTGGGTGAGTAGAGTGGCATATGGACTGGATTTTTTTTAAAATATATATATATATATATATATATTATATATATATATATATATATATATATATATATATATATATATATATATATATATATATATATATATAATATTTTATGACTTAAAATACTGAATTTTAGCTCTGTACTGTAAAGTACCATGATACTTGCTAATGCTACCATTCTGTAAAAAACTTGTACATAACAAAAAAAAATTTGGTTTTTTTTTGGTATCTGTGTAACGATATGTCTGGGTTTAGTTTTGTTTCCTTCGCATTTTTACTATATTTATAATAAGTAAATTATATATTTAATAACTCCCTGAATTTCTTTCTTTGTTTGCTCTCCATTCCTTCGCCATCTATTTGGCAAAGGTTAATTTCTGCAGAAATATTATTGGAACACTGGCAAGTGACACAAGTACAGTCTAATAATATTACAGTCCCCATGGAAACAGATAATGTGTTGAGGAATGTTGGTTCTTCCTTTACAGTGATGCTCTGCAAAACGGCTTAATTGTAGGCACTGGACCTATGCACCACATAATAAACATTACACCACTAATATGTCACTGTAGATATAACTTGTTCTACTCCTCACTTTGATTGCACTTATTGTAAACTATACTATATTTAAATATTAAGCTTGCATTGTTAATCTGTACCGCCCTGTAATACCTGAACGTCGCCAACCTCTTATGATATATATATATATAATATATCATATATATATATATATATATATATATATATATATATATTATTACACACACACACACAAGATCGGCTGGCAAGACCTATAGACAATAGAACAGAGCAGGATCAGTTTCCTCATCAGGTTAACATATGATGTTCTCCCATCACCACAGAACCTACACCTCTGGGTGGGTGAGGATCAAGCCTGTCTCTTGTGTTCTTCACCTGCAACATTAAGGCATATTTTGACAGGATGTAAGGTGGGTCTTAGCCAAGGACGCTTTACTTGGCGCCATGACCAGGTGCTGCGATGTTTGGCTTTAGCATTGGAAAGCAAGCGTAACCTGACCAATAAGTTGCCAACAGTTCCATCAAAGCATTACACACAAATGACAATATTCCTCGGTCCACAAGAGCAACCACCAAGAAAAGGTGTTAAAATCAAGCCTCGCCCAGGACAACTGGAATCTGCTAGAGACTGGAAGATGCTGGCAAATGTTGGCCAACGGCTTATTTTTCCACCTGAGACTGCCACCACTAACCTTCGACCAGACATTGTCTTGTGGTCAGGATCAGCACGCCTTGTTCATCTGGTAGAGTTAACAGTGCTATGGGAAGATACTGTGGATGAGGTGTATGAGAGGAAGAAACTTCAGTATGCTCAACTAGCTGCTGAAGCGGAACAGCGAGGATGGAGAGTCCGAGTTTATCCAGTAGAGGTGGGTTTTCGAGGATTTGTGGCACACTCTGCAACCCGGTTTCTCAGAGATGTCGGGTTTAGTGGCCAAGAGTTGCGTCGCGCAGTGAAGAGCTTATCTGAAGCAGCAGAAAGGAGCAGCAACTGGCTGTGGTTGAGACGGAAAGATTCTGGGTGGGGTCTCAAGCACAATAGAAAGAAAGCAACGCTGATGTATGGGTAAGTAAGCGGGGCTGAACTGAGTGGGGGTTGGAGGGGGGTGATGCTGGGACGCCAGAATCACTTCGAGCCCTCTTGAGGTGTCGTGGGCTAGTCGACAAAACACAGAGGATGGGTTCCCACTTGAAGACCCCAGAGATGTACCCTACTTAGCTCAATCCAGATGGCTGTCATGCTGATGCTCTGGGGAGACCGCACTGGGTTGATCCCCGGAGCCAGCATTGCAGCCGTTGTGTGTGCTGATGCACTGGGGAGGCAAACAAGCTGATCCCTGTAGCCAGCATTACACTTCAGCAATCAACACCAGACAGAAGGATATCTACATCATCAGATGGAAAGCAACACAAATGGATGGAGATGCAGATGAATCACATTAGTTTACTGTAAAGCTATGTCTTAGTTGATGCTTACCTTGGTGAGAGCCAAGTTCAAATCAATATGAAGTTTAACATCTACTCTCATGTAATGGAAATCACATATATATATATATATATATATATATATATATATATATATATATATATATATAGCTCTGAAAAAAATTAAGAGACCACTGCAAAATTATCAGTTTCTCTGGTTTTACTATTTATAGGTATGTGTTTGGGTAAAATGAACATTTTTGTTTTATTCTATAAACTACTGACAACATTTCTCCCAAATTCCAAATAAAAATATTGTCATTTAGAGCATTTATTTGCAGAAAATGACAACTGGTCAGAATAACAAAAAAGATGCAGTGTTGTCAGACCTCGAATAATGTTGAGAAAATAAGTTCATATTCATTTTTAAACAACACAATACTAATGTTTTAACTTAGGAAGAGTTCAGAAATCAATATTTGGTGGAATAACCCTGATTTTCAAGCACAGCTTTCATGCGTCTTGGCATGCTCTCCACCAGTCTTTCACATTGATGTTGGGTGACTTTATGTCACTCCTGGAGCAAAAATTCAAGCAGCTCGGCTTTGTTTGATGGCTTGTGACCATCCATCTTCCTCTTGATCACATTCCAGAGGTTTTCAATGGGGTTCAGGTCTGGAGATTGGGCTGGCCATGACAGGGTCTTGATCTGGTGGTCCTCCATCCACACCTTGATTGACCTGGCTGTGTGGCATGGAGCATTGTCCTTCTGGAAAATCCTCAGAGTTGGGGAACATTGTCAGAGCAGAAAGAAGCAAGTTTTCTTCCAGGACAACCTTGTACTTGGCTTGATTCATGCCAAAGCTGCCCGATTCCAGCCTTGCTGAAGCACCCCCAGATCATCACCGATCCTCCACCACATTTCACAGTGGGTGCGAGACATTGTGGCTTGTAGGCCTCTCCAGGTCTCCGTCTAACCATTAGACGACCAGGTGTTGGGCAAAGCTGAAAATTGGACTCATCAGAAAAGATTACCTTATTCCAGTCCTCTACAGTCCAATCCTTATGGTCTTTTGCAAACCTCAGCCTGGGTTTTCTTTGCTTCTCATTGATGAAGGGCTTTTTTCTAGCTTTGCACGACTTCAGCCCTGCCCCTAGGAGCCTATTTCGAACCGTCCTCGCAGTGCGTTTCACCCCAGCTGCCGTTTGCCATTCTTTTTGTAGGTCACTTGATGTCATCCTACGGTTGCTGAGTGACATTCAAATGAGTTGGCGGTCATCCCGGTCAGTGGAGAGTCATTTTCGCCCTCTGCCGGTCTGTAGCTTTGTTGTCCCCAATGTGTGCTGCTTGACCTTGTTCTTATGAACCGCCGTCTTTGAAATTTTAAGGATGGAAGCAACCCGATGCTTACTGTATCCCTCTGCCAGTAAAGCCAGACTCTTCACTCAAAATTTTCCTTTTGAACTCTTTGGGCATGGTCAGTAGTTATATTTTGATTCCAATTACTTTTGAGGTACTACTAGCACTGTTTTGCCATCCAGCTGGTCCTATTGCAAGAGGATAGTGATGACCACAGGAGTGGTTTTTATACTTCTCCTCATCAAATAAGATTTGGCTCAGGTGATCCCCTAATCAGTACCTCATTCAGGTAGACACTGGAATGGAATGGCTGCCATACATGTAGAGATGCTGATTTAAGAAGAATTTGCAGTGGTCTCTTAATTTTTTCCAGAGCTGTGTGTATATATATATATATATATATAGATATAGATATAGATATAGATATAGTAATACGGCAGGGAAGGGGTTAAAATCCTTCCCTGCCTAAAACATGTGAGAATGCACATTTGGGTGTTTAATTGTGTTATTGTTTAATTATTAGTTATCCCCTGCACCTGGCGTGTATTGTAAATTAGAGCCAGGTGCAGGGTATTTAAAGAAAGCAGTCAGTCTGTTCAGGGCTGCTGGTGTGTGAGGAGTCCGATTGAAGGTGTGCTCAATCGTAGTAAAAAAAATAAAAAAGAAGGTAATGTGAGAAAGCCTTTTTGTGTGTTCTGTTTTGTCAATGTGTGTTACAGGTAAACAGCTTAGCTGTCCTGTGTTAGTTAGGTTCCTGTGTGTAGTAGTTAGTGCTCAAGAAAAAGCTAGGTGTTTGTTTTGTTTATTTCTGTTTGTGTTTATTAAAAGTGCGCGTAAGCGCTAAAAAAAAGAAATTTGTGTGTCCTGGGTCCTGAATTAAAGGGGCAACGAACCTTGAGGGTTGGAGGATCTATCTATATATATATATATATATATATATATATATATATATATATATATATATATATATACACACACACACACACACACACACACACACACACACATTATATACACATTAGTTTACTACAACTAAATAGCTGACACAGGCAAGACAAAAGTCAGGCTGTACTAAGAAACAGCTTCAGTATGCCTGTGCTCACTAGGTCATGTTTACAAATGACATGCTATCCAAACAAACAGCCTCCTTCCTTTTTTTTCCTTGTGTTTTTTTGTGTTGAACAATTTGTTAAATTAACAGTAGATCTGTTAACCCCCTTTCTTTTTAAACTTTGATGTATTTATTTCGCATTTTATTTTTACATTTTTAGTCATTATAAACAAAATACAAAAAAAAATATATATATATATATTATATATATATATATATATATATATATATATATATATATATATATATATATATAATATATTATATTTATAACTTTTTATATATTCTAGTGAATTGTTGGCCCCAAACTTAAATGAAGGTCTTTAATAAGCATAACAGCAGTAAATCATGTAAATCTATGTACAAGTTTAAAATTAATCAATTGGTGTGCTAAGTTTTTAGAAGTTGTAAAGATATTTTCCTAAATTCTATCCCAGACAGGGCTGACACCCAGCTTGTCGAGTTCTCTATCCCAAACAGAAATTACAGCTAGAAAATTGATATTGTGAGCTACAAAATTATTATAACGAGGATACAAGACCTCTTTTCGCAGGAGTTGAGATAAGTAATCGAGCTAAAGAGTGAGTGGACAATGCCACATTCCATGGGACTCCATAAGCACAAAGGGCAGAGCAAAGCCTAAGATACATAAAATAAGTGGACCCAGGGAGTAGTAAGTCTCCTTAAGATCTTGGAACGTGCATAAGTCTGCATCATCAAAAAAACAATTAAAACTTTGAACGTTTCTAGTGGACCAAGGTGGGTAAAAGAAAGGCTATGAGCCTGTCAACAAAAAGAGATGATTCTAAATGGGGGAGAATTTGTGAAAATTAAAAGAAATACCAAGGTATTTATTAGCTTTCTTCCAGATGTCTAATGAATTAGCAATAATGTGGCCTACTCGTAGAGATATAGCCCTATTTTTAAGGCCAGCAAATGGGAGATCTTGAATTCTAATAGGTTTGATTATAGCCTCTTCCATTGCACACCAAGAAACTGGGGCACTTGGGTCCAGTCAAGTCTTAAAACGGCTGATTACTCTTTTATAGTGGTGTGTGTGTGTGTGTGTGTGTGTGTGTGTGTGTGTGTTTATGTGTTGTGCTGATTGGATTATTTTGTATTTCTAAACTGAATTCATGTTTTAAAGGTAGAGAAACAGTGCTATAAGGAATAAGTTATTTACCTTGTATTTCTGAATCCACTGAAAGTACTGGTTTAAAATAAAGGGTGATCTGTAGTTGTAGTGTATGGTTGTGGTGTTGCCCTGTACACTCAGTGGGCAGGAGTGGAGACTCCTCTACCACACAAGACCATGTGAACTGTACAGCTACGGCCAAAGGCTTGCCTCATCCTAGAAAATTAACTAATTTTGTTTCAGAAAGGTTTCACTTACCTAAAAATGTATTTGATATGAACTCGGAGACCTGGTTCCCAGACCGGCTGGTTTCTGATAGGTGTGTCAGCTCTCGATTCAGCATCCTTTTAAACTGAAAAACAGAACAACACATCCACTTACAAGGGACCCAAAACAACATGAGAACAACCTTTAAAATTGCAACACGCTTCACACAGGCACTTCTTTAATACTACCTTTAAAACTGCAACATAGGAACTTTAATACTACATTTAAAACTGCAACATAGAAACTTTAATACTACATTTAAAACTGCAACATAGGAACTTCTTTAAAACTACCTTTACAACTGCAACACACTTCACATAGGAACTTTAATACTACCTTTAAAACTGCAACATAAGAACATAAGGCGCAAAACAATTATATCCCTAAAGTAGACAAATCTAAATGTAAAACTAAATTGCCAAAATGGTTTAATAGATCAATTAAAAAAAATATTCTGCGAAAAAAGGCACTTTACAGAGCATTAAAAAAGGACCAAAAAGAAAGTACGCAGAAAGAGTACACAGAACTGCAAACGCAAGTCAAAAAGGAAGTTAGAAAGGCCAAGAGAGAAATAGAAATAAGCATTGCTAAGGGAGCTAAAACCAATTCCAAAATGTTTTTCCAATATTACAACAGCAAGAGAACATTCAAAGAGGAGATTAAATGTTTAAGAGATACAAATGGCAAAATAGTAGATGAAGAAAAAAAAATAGCAAATATGTTAAATGATTACTTTTCACAAGTTTTTACAAAGGAAGATACTGACAACATGCCCCACATGTCATCCAGTTCCTATCCAGTTTTAAATAACTTTAGCATAACTGAGGCAGAAGTGTTAAAGGAACTAGGAGCTCTTAAAATAAACAAATCCCCTGGGCCGGATGAGATCCTCTCAGTAGTACTCAAAGAAATGAAAGAAGTAATTTACAAACTGCTAACCAAGATCATGCAGCAGTCTCTTGACACAGGGGTGGTACCGACAGACTGGAAAATTGCAAACGTAATACCGATCCACAAAAAGGGAAACAAAACTGAACCAGGTAACTACAGACCAGTAAGCCTGACTTCTATTATATGCAAACTTATGGAAACTATAATAAGATCCAAAATGGAAAATTACCTATATGGTAACAGGGTACTGGGAGACAGTCAACATGGTTTTAGGAAAGGGAGATCGTGCCTAACTAACTTGCTTGATTTTTTTGAGGATGCAACATCGATAATGGATAATTGCAAAGCATATGACATGGTTTATTTAGATTTCCAGAAAGCTTTTGACAAAGTCCCGCACAAAAGATTAATTCTCAAACTGAACGCAGTTGGGATTCAAGGAAACACATGTACATGGATTAGGGAGTGGTTAACATGTAGAAAACAGAAAGTACTGATTAGAGGAAAAACCTCAGAATGGAGTGTGGTAACCAGCGGTGTACCACAGGGATCAGTATTAGGTCCTCTGCTATTCCTAATCTACATTAATGATTTAGATTCTGGTATAGTAAGCAAACTTGTTAAATTTGCAGACGACACAAAAATAGGAGGAGTGGCAAACACTGTTGCAGCAGCAAAGGTCATTCAAAATGATCTAGACAAGATTCAGAACTGGGCAGACACATGGCAAATGACATTTAATAGAGAAAAGTGTAAGGTACTGCACGCAGGAAATAAAAATGTACATTATAAATATCATATGGGAGATATTGAAATTGGAGAAGGAATCTATGAAAAAGACCTAGGAGTTTTTGTTGACTCAGAAATGTCTTCATCTAGACAATGTGGGGAAGCTATAAAAAAAGCTAACAAGATGCTCGGATACATTGTGAAAAGTGTTGAATTTAAATCAAGGGAAGTAATGTTAAAACTGTACAATGCACTAGTAAGACCTCATCTTGAATATTGTGTTCAGTTCTGGTCACCTTGCTATAAAAAAGATATTGCTGCTCTAGAAAGAGTGCAAAGAAGAGCGACCAGAATTATCCCGGAATAATTCTGGTCGCTCTTCTTTGCACTCTTTCTAGAGCAGCAATAACTTTTTTATAGCGAGGTGACCAGAACTGAACACAATATTCAAGATGAGGTCTTACTAGTGCATTGTACAGTTTTAACATTACTTCCCTTGATTTAAATTCAACACTTTTCACAATGTATCTGAGCATCTTGTTAGCCTTTTTTATAGCTTCCCCATATTGTCTAGATGAAGACATTTCTGAGTCAACAAAAACTCTTAAGTCTTTTTCATAGATTCCTTCTCCAATTTCAGTATCTCCCATATGATATTTATAATGTACATTTTTATTTCCTGCGTGCAGTACCTTACACTTTTCTCTATTAAAAGTCATTTGCCATGTGTCTGCCCAGTTCTGAATCTTGTCTAGATCATTTTGAATGACCTTAACTCTTCACATAGGAACTTTTATACTACCTTTAAAACTGCAACACCCCACATAGGAACTTTAATATTACCTTTAAAACTGCAACAACATAGGAACTTCTTTAATACTACCTTTAAAACTGCAACACATCACATAGGAACTTTAATACTACCTTTAAAACTGTAACACGCTTCACATAGGAACTTTAATACTACCTTTAAAACTGCAACACATTTCAAATAGGAACTTTAATACTACCTTTAGAACTGCAACATGCTTCACATAGGAACTTCTTTAATTATTGCAGTTGCAAAAGGCACCATTCAGTTATGGTTTAGCAGCGATTGATTGATTAATTATAGCATGAGAAATATTTCAAGATCTTCATAAAAGAAGAACTTGACCTAGGAATCCATTTTAATTATATCATTGCTATCCTTATAGCAGATTTTAAAAAGTATCTAACAGAAACAATCAAAATTGTGTGCAAGCTGCATGTCCCACTACACATCCGTGCCAGTCACAAAAAAACAAGAGCTTGGTTGGCAGGTGCTTCCATACTAATACGATTAGTATTACTGAAAAGTATGGTGTGCACCATACATAAAGTGCTGCAAATCTCAAACATTGTATTGATAACTATTATTATTATTATTATTATTATTATTATATATTATTATTATTATTATTACTATTATTATTAGTAGTAGTAGTAGTAGCAGTAGTAGTAGTATTTCTAAGTATTGGAATTATTATTATTTGTATTAATAGTGAAACAAAATGCATACATGTTTGACAAAATAAATACAGCTATGTCTAAAAGTTTTGAATCTCCTAGAATTTTAGAATTGAGACATGTATAATTATGACCATATCTATGACCATAATTTAGATATTTTATTTGCCTTTGTGTAATCAAAGAAACTACAAAGAAATGCCAATTTATTTATTTTTTGTCAGTTTATATGGAAAACTGCAAAGTGGTATATAATTGAATACATAACATTCAACTTTACAAAGCAAAATTAGTTTATTCTATAGGGTAATGCAAAACTTTTTAACCATTGGTATCAATAATAAAATAGAATAAAATAAGTTTGTTTTTTGTGCTTGAATACATTTGACCGGCTTTGTAAACATTCTTACAAAAACATTAAACACACTGCAGTGAAACACCTCAAACATATGCAACAGTATTTATATATTTTTTTAAAAGTATTAAAAAAATTATGGGATACACTGTCACTTACCTTAATGTAATTCCAAGACATAGATAGCAAATAGATAACTTCGGGCATGGCAGCTTAACCAGTAGTACAATAAACCAAAAACAACTCCATAGCTTGCGATGGAAAGTGAAGGTGAGAAAAGTACTCAATTTCCACCAAACACTAGAGCCCAGCACAGCACTTGTATTTATCCAAAGACAATGTGCCCTAGAATGCATGGCAGCTGTGCAGCTGTTAGAGCACGGCTCGGCAAGGGAGAAGGACCATTGAGGAGGCGAGGTAGGACTGAATGTTCACTAGGACAGACACAACGGGAATACATGACTGCTCGTCATCCTCTGCTTTTTATTCATGTGTAAACAGAAATGTTCACCCAAACCCCCCCCCCCGCACTCTCACACTCTACAGTGCGGCTCTACCAATAAACAGCTGTCGGCAACAGAAGCAGGTTGGAATGAGGTAACGGGATTGGTTGCTTAAAGGGGTAAGACAGAGGCTACACTGACTGCGAGGACCAAGGGAGCCATTGCAGGATTAACACTTTCATTGACTGAGGTGTATGTGAGTAAGGTGGGCGGTGGACATGGGAAAATTTTATTGCAAAACCAAGTGAACATTTTACAAAGCCTTTTTAAAAACAGTTACATACTGACATTTTCAGAAAAGAAAGGACTTCTAAAGCTATACATAATGTTTAGCTTGTGTATCTGAGGTTAGTTTGTAATGTAAAGGGAATACCCTGGCAGGTATACTGTGTGATTCAGAGAGGTTACATAATGGTTCTAAAACGTGTAACATAAATAATCAATGAGTGAGGAAAGACACTAGGATTGATTATTTTTGAGTTACCCATGAACAACCGTTGTGTTTTCTGTTTTGCAACACACAGAATCTTCCTTCTGATAATGGATTTAATTAAGTAATTTATTTGAGCTTAGCATTGCACGTGCAGAGAGAGCTCTGACTTCAGAGCTTGGCAAAGCTGTTATTTTCACTGCTACAAACAGGCCACTGAAAAATAAATACACATTGGAACATTCAAAACAGATGAACAAGGATCGAGGTATGATAGTAAGTGCTTTCCTAGTCAAGACTACAGAGAAGTCAATTATCAAGGAAACATTTTGGTGAATGTCTTCATTGATGCCTCCACCACACTGATCGAGGTATGGCTGTTCTCATTGTGTTTCATTGAACTTCATAAATTAAAGGGTTATAGGAGGTCTGTGAATGACAGAATGTAGCAGAATCGAACCTTTCAGCTTAACTAATATATCAGTTAAAAAATCCAAGTGTTTCTGAGCATAACCAATCATTAGCTTGCAAATACTTCCTAGGTTTGTTATGTTGTATGTTTTAAAAATAAATTCCAGTGTAACAATGACCACTGGACTGTGCTCCCAAAATCCCTCCCTCTAGCTGAGATAGTTTTCCACTGGTGACGAGGGCACATGTCATTAGGTAATAAACACATTGAAGAAATGATGATTATACAAACCGAGTAGTATTCCAGCAGCATTCTAGTCGGGGGGTCAATTGTGGGGCCGCTCTCAAGTCCTTGCAGGCCTATTAAGTATTACCAATTGAAGTTAAAATGTGCATTGCACAGTAGCTCAGAATCGGCTTGAAGCAGGTGGTCTCGCGCAGATGAGTTCACGTTTAAAACGGGTCGGAGGCGAGTTCATTAATGTGTTTCTGCAGTGGGTTCGAGGTAAACAGACACATCCATAAAGTGATAATTCGATACTTAGTCACGTTCACACAGCTCAAGACTTCCAACGAAATTAAATGGAATGGTAAGTTACCAGCACTTACTGTAGTTTAATTTTGAATTTTTTTTTAAATTTGAATTTTGGTTGTATCAAATTACAAACGCAGCAACAATATATGAGTTTATTAGATGTGATGTTAATTAGTTTGCGGACAATTTAAATTGGGCCAGTAATACCTGGGGCCAGATCCCTGTAACACCTGATGTTAAATTTCCCCTTAGTTTCTTGAGTTAGATTCTTGAGGGTGCTGCACAAAACAATCAACATTTTTTTTGGTGACATAATGTTTGTAGATCTTCCTTGAAACAAAATATAAGTCAGAAAAAGACCAGAGCAATAAAATAAATGAAAACAAATATGAAAAGTATGAAATTAATAATAATTAAATAAAAAACCTGTCCTTAATAAACCACCATAAAAATATGTATCAGCTGCACAAACTGCAACAGCTACGTTCAACACACATATTGCAGTGCAGTCCTGTATCCCTCTGCAAAAGAGCAACATGCAGAAATATCTATTTAAGTAAATCAAGTAGGCCAATAAGGGAGATAAATTCACCTGTACGCACAGTGTTTTTGGAAAGGCAAACCATTACAGAAGCAGTTTGTCTGTTCAGACCTTACTTGAACCGATCTTGTGAAAACTGTTCTATCTAAAACTGATCTGAGACCAACAGCTATGGCAAAAATGTTAGGATTGAGACATACTAATAATAATAATAATAATAATAATAATAATAATAATAATAATAATAATAACATAATTTAGATCTTTTATTTCACATCATGTAATCAAAGAAACTACTAAATGATAAGTCAAAAGTCTACCGGAATCCATAATAGTAGTACAGTATTTTCATGTTAGATTTTGAAAGGTCAACATTTTTGTCAGTTTTCGTGAAGTATATGGAAGTGGCATGTAATTCAATACGATCTAATTTGAAGGTTAGTGGGAACAGTCAGTTCTGACTGACCACAGCTTTAGTGTGTTCCCTATAACCAAGGTGTCTATTGTATAGCTCATAGTTTGAACCACCTCTGCTTACCTTATTGGAGGCCATCTCACCGACAGAATGACGGGTCTGCAGAGTCTCCAGCTGGTCCAGACACCAGTCCAGTTCTTCCAGTGTCTCGATCGCCAGTTTCTGACAGGTCTCCTCTGGAGGGACAAAGAGTAGCTGGGTTCAGGAGCTGGCTGGCCCCCTGAACCCCCACACTGGACCCCCATAGCTGTAGCCAGGTATCCCTTGGTCCGACATGGAGCTGTTATTCCTGTCTGAGAGACGCTTCCTCCAACTTTGATTCTTTCATTTCCTCCCCTTGCTTTACAATCAACACACTCAGGGTTTAAGCTTCATGCTTTCTTAGTGCGCACATTCATAGTCAAAACCTGTAGTGCTTATCCCATAAACCCTCAATTCAGCAGACACAATCCAGCAGGTGGGCTGATAAATCTCCTTATCACTTCTTTTATGCTAAGGAGGAGGTCGGTTGGCCCTTTTATAACCTTCACAATCCTCAGAAAATGAATCCACGAAGGCTCTAAATGCAATGAAATTGATTGCTCTTAAACTAATACAAGATATTGTGTTACAAGGGTGGCCATTTTGTGTCGTCATGGAAACTGGGATCTGTTGTTTTACATTCAGCCAAAAAAAAAAAAAAAAAAAAAAAACCTATGATAAATTTTTTCCTGAAATATTTTTTAAGACAGATGGAATGTGATTGTCTACGATTTTACTCATAATAGTAATAATTTAAAACACTGCTTTTTCTTATATCTAAAATAGTTGATGGAAAATCTGACATGGCATTTGGAATGGAGTATATTTAATTGACCTCATTAACACATCAGTGATTAATTATGGTATAGATTTGTACAGTATATATCTAAAACCTGTTTTTCTCCTGCTAAAATGTAATTTAAATTGTACAGTTACATTTTAGTGGTCACTGAAACAAAGATCGACTGTTGGTATGATTGTTAGTGTCACTGTATTTGTATAAAACATCTGCTTTTTTGATCGTTCTGTAAAACAATGGGGAAACGAAATTTAAAGAGCAATCTCTTTTTACAAGTAAAACAAACCAAAAAAAAACCAAAAAGCCACTGGGATCCAGTGAATAATGAATGGATTTTTAGGCGGGTCACTGCCCTGCAGCAGCAGTCAGATAGAGACACATTTGATATGTAGCACATACTTTTGTGTTACATTACTAAGCAGTTTGTAATGGAATCCCTAGCATACTTTCTGTAATATACTAAAAACCATGAAACCACTCTCAAAATGCAAAATTTGAGAACATTCCAGTACATCTTATTGTTCTATCTTTGGTAAATGGTAAAATGCCAGCGGACAAAAAATATGTTGAGTTGAGATCGGGTCAACTGAGCATATTACCTTATAGAAAAGCTGCATCTCCCTGCTGCGAGTCTATGTCAGTCAGAGTGATTCTGATGTAAGTATTTGACTGACAGATGCTTCCCTAGCCAAAGCCGCACAAGGCTCAAAAAACGATCCAATTTTAAGATCTTGTAGACATCGAATTAGTGTCATGCTGGCTCCCTATGCTTGCCCTACACCTTATTGCCAGTTCTGGCAGGTGTTTCCAATACTTTGTCCAAGGCCTGTGCTGTATATGCTGGAGGTGACAGAAACGCTGTGACCGAGACAAGCTGTTGCAGTGAGTAGGCAGACGTTTGGCAGGCTCTGCTGAAGACACCAACTGATATTTTTTATGAATGGCCTGTCTGACGTCAACAGGATGCTTAATATCCTCATAGGAGGATGTGCAGGGAGGATAGCTTCAGCAGGATCTCATACAGAGAGCCCAGGGTTTGAGCAGAAAAGTGTCATGGAGTGCAGCTGGGATCGGGAGGGCTAGGACGACAGCCCCTCTTCTTGGGTTAAAGGTAGGATTGTTAAATGATCAGAACATTGGCTTCATTTCTCTTTTTAATTGTGTTTCCCTCCCTATTTTATGCAATCGTTCTGAGTGGTTCTTGGTTATCTTGCTTGAGTACTTACGATTTTTTTTCTGAATCAGCCTCTATCTGACTTTAAGTTTGTCTGGAAAAGCCTAATTGTTGGAACTCGCAACCTTCTTATTACAGTCAAACCACAGAACAGTGAAACCTGTCAGCCCCTCCTTGGTCTATAGTGGTGCTAATGTAATGGTAGGACACTTATAACGCTCTCAGAAATCCATTGAAAATCCTTGAATGTGTTAGTGGTATATAGAAATGCATATATATATATATATATATATATATATATATATATATATATATATATATATATATATAAAATATTAAAAGAATTCAGGGTCCCCAGTTATATATTAACTTATCTCAGCTCATACTCAGAGACAGGGCTTATATATGAAGCCATAGGATGAAGAGCATTCTCACACAGCAGCGTGTACCTAAGAGTACCATGCACCTATCTGCACAGTTATAAAGCACAGCAGAGTAGGTGAAAAGTCATATATTGACTTGGTTTGAGTGGCATTAGGAACTGATCAGCCCCGATAGGTACTGTATGATGGGATACTTCAGACAAGCTCAAAGCTGCTTAAAGCCAGGTAAGGCTTAATGAAACATAATATAAACTCAATATGGGAGCAACAGAACATGTTGAAATAATACCACACATGTATATTTAAAACAAAAAAGATATTTTAAATGATATTTGAAACTCCTTACTTTTTAATCAGTCAGTTGTACATACTAACAGGTTAATGCTTTGCTCATTGAATCTGAGTTCAATTATCAATTAAAAATATTTTTGGAATTTCCTTCTATATGTGTACAGTATATTCAGCATTACAAATCCTCAAATTCTGCATTGAAATAATGGCTAACACTCCTTGAGTGTGCAAAACAAATATCCTATGCCTCGTTTCCAGTCAAGCCAACTCGAGTGCACTCAAGTGCTCTCGGGTTAGCCTGAATTTTCCAAAACACAAGTTTTCATGTTGCGAGAATCTCTTACATATTAGTCATGGGTGAAATAAATGTATTTTTGTAGGATGGTACAGAGGGGAAAAGAGAGCCATGAAGTTCGCTATCCCAAGAATTTGGCGGGAACCCACTGACCACTCAAGCAACTGCTACTTCTGCATGGTGGACCCTTCCAAACGTCGGAATGCACCTGCTATCACGTATCCGGACCTTCCTTCATCCATTGCCCTGGTGCCAGACTGCCATGAGCTCCCCGTACCCACTCCTCCGGAGAGAGAGCAGACGTCTTTAGAAGAAAGCAACAAGTCAGAGAGTGAGGAAGACGTTGTAGATCCAGATGACAATTTCAGAGGTGGAGCTGAGGAAAGAAACCCATACTACCCCAACCAAAAAGACCTCAATGACTTGATTAGAGATCTTGGTCTCACCAAGTCCAATGCCGAGCTTTTGACGTCTAGGCTCAAGCAATGGAACTTGTTGGATGAAAGTGTGCAAGTCGCAGATCAGAGGAAGCGTCACCAACTTTTTTCCAGCTTCTTCACCCGTCAAGATGGGCTCTGCTTCTGCCACAATGTGACCAGTCTGTTCGAGGCAATCGGAATCGCCTGTAACCAGAATGAGTGACGCCTCTTCATTGACAGCTCATCCAGGAGCCTCAAAGCCATGCTGCTCCATAATGGTAACAAGTACCCGTCTCTTCCCCTGGCTCACTCGGTGCACCTCAAAGAGGATTACAACAGCATCAAGACCTTGCTGGACGCCTTGAAGTATGATGAGTACGGCTGGGAGGTCATAGGAGACTTCAAAATGGTGGCATTCCTGATGGGTCTCCAAGGTGGTTTTACCAAGTTTCCCTGCTATCTTTGCTTTTGGGACAGCAGGGACACCAAGGCGCACTACCACAGGCTGGACTGGCCACAGCGGACCGAGTTCTCTGTGGGGAGGAACAACGTCAAGTGGGAGCCACTGGTGGACCCCCGGAAGGTGCTGATGCCACCACTGCACATCAAATTGGGCCTTATGAAACAATTTGTCAGAGCTCTAGATAAGAAGTCGGCAGCCTTCAAGTACCTTCAAGACTTCTTCCCTGAGCTGTCTGAGGCAAAGGTCAAAGCCAGTGTCTTCGTCGGACCACAGATAAAGAAGATTCTGGAGTGCAATGAATTCCCCAAGAAGCTCACTAGTAAGGAGAAAGCGGCTTGGAATAGCTTTGTCGCAGTGGTTCGGGGCTTCCTGGGCAATCACAAGGCCAAAAATTATGTGGAGCTGGTTGAGACTCTGGTGAAGAACTATGGCATAATGGGCTGTAGGATGTCCCTCAAACTCCATATCCTTGATGCTCATCTTGATAAATTCAAGGAGAACATGGGAGCATACTCGGAGGAGCAAGGCGAGCGCTTCCACCAGGATATACTGGACTTTGAACGCCGCTACCAAGGACAGTATAACAAGAACATGATGGGCGATTACATTTGGGGGCTGATTCATGAAAGTGATTTACAGTATAATCGTAAATCTCGAAAAACTACTCACTTCTAAATCTTTTGTAGTCATGTTTGTATTACTTTAGTATAAATACATCTTAATTTGGATTCATATGTTGTTTTTTTCTGACTTTATGTGAACGAAAAGACACACATTTGCCCATTTTCCCATTGGAAATAGTGATATTTTGAAATATCACTGTCCTGGTCACAAAAGCAAAGTTTGTGGGAAATAATAGCCATTTTCTATACTTTTGAGGCATAAGCAATTAGGAAATAACACTTACTACCCAGGAACAATGTTACACAGTGTTATTTTAATTAATTATACTCTCCTTCTCTCTCCCGTTCTCTACTCACTGAGCACCCAACTCCGAGTGAGTGAAACACTGCATCTTGTATGCAGCTGTGCTGAGACTCGATTGCTAATCGATCATTCAATTGGAATCTTGGAACATCTGCACGTGAACTAATTTGTGCACTTCCTGTGCTTCCAAACAAATACCCCTTTTAATCTCCACATGAAGTAATTGTGCCATTCTTGTGTGTAAATACAATTATACATTTTACATCACCTGTGCTACATAACTCACACTCACACCAACATACACACACACACACACACAACATAAACATCTTACATACAACATAGAACACAAAAATACACACAGGGGTGGGGCACTTTGCCACAGTTGCTCATACACTCACCTGGGAGAGTTGCTTTGGACGGGGGATTGCTGCCCGATGATCTCCTGCAGTCATTAAACAAAGACAGTTACTGAGCAGAGTTTTAAACCAGTAGGATACATTGAACTCTACAAGGGGCAAAACTGCACATCCCACAACCTCTGATTAATACAACCATCATCTAAAGAAAATGAAATTGCGGTTATCAAATTATTCCAGGATACTTCTCAGCTACCACAAAATTATGTTTGGAATTCCAGTGCTTTCTCCTCGTGAAGAGTCTATATTCTCCTGGTTCACCTCTCATGTTAATTTCCTTTCACAGCAGGAAGATCTTGAACAGGGGACTTACTTGTTGGTCACACGCTCCTGTAGGTGGGTCAGGATTGCAAAGTTACTCCGAACTGTTCGCAAGCTGGCCAGCACCTGAGAGAGGAATTGATATAGAACTGTCCTTAGCCAAAGGAATAACTACACTAGCGAAACAAACACAAAGTCCATTACCCCAATACTGTTCAATGTACACTGGGTGTCAAACCTAGTTAATACACTGCAAGGTTATATCCAACATGTGCCACAGTATATTACACCTCTTTCCGAAAGGTTTATTAGGAATTATAAGTTCTGAAATGTATGCTGTAGTGTCAGTGTTGAAAAGAGAGGCTGTTTTAAATCTTTTTAAAGCGTCACATGGAGTTCAGCACTATCCATGCAGTTGCAGTGGTCTACCCACTTGCTCGTGCCTTCATTAGTCATCGAAAAGTCAGAAGTGTCACGCTGTCCTAAAGCTTGTGCCATTGAATGTTCTTACCAAGTTTCATCACAACTGATGATCAGTGTGTTACATAAATAACAATGATGTATTTTTGTTCCATAAATACTTTAATCCCTGACCTAATAAACCGAATGACAGAAAGCCCCATAGCTATTGGGTTCGGCTATCTCAGAACGCTAATACATTAGCTCCGCAGAGCTTACATCTATGACTGGTTGCACTTGGCACATCACAAACAAACACAACAACACACAATTGGGCAGTGCTGTCAGTCTCACTTGTGAGGCCCAGGACTGAAGTGAAGGCATGCAGTCATACAGGCAGGGTGTATTCAGGTCAGGATTGAGAGTCTCTGTCTCTCTTTCTGTCTCTCTCTGTCTCTCTCTCTCTCGCTCTCTCTCTATTTTTCTCTCGGATACAAGAGTAAGCTCAGATAGTGCTTGGTTCGAATGGAAATGACCCCATAAAGCTACTGCTGAGGACAGAGAACTGTGCCAACACAACAGCAGGCAGGGCTTGAAATCACACAGCCTTTGCTATTGACACACAGCACTAGTGGAAGCATGATTCTGTTGTCTGACATGGTGGGATATTTTTAAACGGTCCATTTTTGATAAGGGTAGCTTTTAGTACTGTGATTTGGGCGGTGTTTGAATTTGATGCTCTATGCTAAGGAGCACGTTATTTTGAAGACTAACGTTATCTCTAAATCTCAAGGAAAGTCATCTCTAAATCTCTATAGAGAAGCAAAAATTTGTGTTGGATTAACTACAGAAAACAAACGGCATGTAAGAAATAGGGCTACGTTTGATGCTTTTAGAAGCAGTTACTTTTAAGCTGGCCTTTCTCTTGACATCATCTCGAGACTGGCTGTTTGGAAGGATGTAATTAAAGGAGCGCTCTTTCGGATCCGAATGTAAAAGCTTAAGTTGAAAGTGATGACTATAACTTCTTTTGAGGTTTCTCTCACCGTGTCCTCATAGTGTTTAATTATTTATTTTTTAGTCCAATTGTTTTACTCTGTGTTTTCACCCCCAATTTAGAAAGTCCACTTATCACAGGAGAATGTTAGATTACTCACCGTAACCGTGGTTCCTTGAAAGAGAAGACAACCACCACTCCATTAGGTATGGGATATTTCTTCCCTTTGGGTAGGTGTTGCTGAGCTCTTTATACCAGAGCTGCTGATAGATCCCTTCCTGGGATGATGCACTCGGTCCCGCCCACCGAAGGAATAAAACTGTCACCCAAAGGAAGCTCTTCCTCTTTTTCTATCAAACCCGTGAGGGCGACCGAAGCGACCTCGCAGGTGGTGGTCGTCTTCTTTTTCAGGGAACCAGGGTTACGGTAAGTAACCTATGTTCCCTTTCAATTCGAAGATGACCACCACTACATTAGGTATGGGATAATGTATACCAAAGCCGTCGCGATGGACAAAGAACGGCAGCATATGAGGGATGCAGAACACTGTCTGGCCCAGAGGTTAACGGTGAGAACTTACACCCTCAAGGAACCTTGTGCCTACAGAAGGCAAGGCAGGGTCTACCACATTAAGGCGGTAGAACAGGGAGAAAGTATGCGGCATAGCCCAGCTAGCTGCAGAATGAATATTGGACATCAAGGCACCTTTGAAAAGATTTAGCTAACCCTCTAGTGGAGTGTGTGGCTACCGTACCTGGTGGGGGCAAGCCAGCACCATCACAATCACAATCCAATGTGACAGACATTGATTAGAGAGGGGCTGTCCTAGGCTCCGTGTCCCATGACAGACGAAGAGCTGGTCAGATTGACGCAGAGCTCTTGTCCTATGTATGTAGCATCTCAATGCCCGCACTGGGCAGAGGAAATTCAATCTCTTATCCTCCTTTGAAGCAAACGGAGGCAGGTGAAAAAACTCCAGTTCCACAGACTGGTTAATGTGGAACTGTGATCACCTTGAGGAGGAAAGCAGGGTTGGTGCGCAGAAACACCCTGCTACCATCCTCCCAAATACACCTGCAGGAGCTGTGCACAGACAGCGCCTGCAGCTCACTGACCCGCTTAGCAGAGGTAATAGCCAAGAGTAAGGGATCGTGCGCATGTGGAGTAACCCTAGTTATGTGGGTAATGAAGCCACGGCCATCAGACCCGATAGTTTTTAACACAACACCAATTGTACTGTGAACCCTTGTTGAACAGGGCTGGACAGTTGCGAATGGCAGCTGCTTTGTCGTCCAACAGACAGGCTTGCATCGTAAGGGAATCCAGCCGGAGACTCAAGTAGACTGTATTTTACACCGGTATTAATTGGCTCTGGCATCGTTTGGGGTGAGACCCAACCAGGGTGGGCCACTGCTCCTTCCTGCGACTGGTTCAGATCAACCAGTCGTCCAGGTAATTCATCACCCTGATCACTTGCAGCCACAAGGAAGCTAGGATGGCATCCATGCACTTTGAAAACGTGCAGGGGGACTAAGGAGAGGCCGAATCACAGCACGGAAAACACAGGACGCTCCCCTGTAAGATGAAGCACTTTCTGCATGCTGGACGAATCGGAACATAGAATCCGCATTCTTTCGGTCCAGTGTGATAAACCATTCGTCCAGTCAGACAGCCTGGCAAGTACAGTAGACGCCAAGGTCTCGTTCTCTACCTGCCAAGATGCCTTGTGTTCTCGGTAGGAGCACTGCAGCAATTCCTCAACCGCTGGTCCAAAGTAATGGTCAGGGGAGGTAGGGGCTGCTTTTAAAGGAAGGAGCCACCTTCCCATGAGGCCGCAATAGAATCGCATTATGGTCCTCCTCAGCAATGCTGAAATCTGGTTCTGTAACATCCGGGGCAATCACCAGTGCAGACAGGGTCAGCTCTGGGGTCGGCGTTATCGGCTGACCTTGGACCACAGCAAGGGTCGAAACTGCTGCCTGGCCAGGGGCTCACAAGGCCACGTATGGCTCAGAGGTGTATTAAAGCACTCAGACACCAAGGGTGCAGACACACTGAGGATAATGAGTGAGGTAGAATACACTACTGGTGCACAGAAGCATCGGGGACACCGAGTGCAGGTGCTATTGACATGCTGTGGCACTAAGCACCGAGGCATGGAGCATCTAAAAACCGAGGGCGTAAAAAGCACTGAGAGACACCTAGCCTTAACCGCATGAAGTCAACACAACCCGGGGTAGCACATAGCATACACAGGGGTGGATACACAGACTCGAGTGACAGCAGTAGGCAATCAGGGGAGCAGTACAGGGGAGTGCACAGTGCTGCACCATGGTGCAGAACAGTGATAACCTTGTTCTGGACCACGTGCACTTACACAACGTGGCAGTGCATAACGTATGCCAGAGTGGAGCACAGGCTCAAGGAGCTGCGACGTGTTAGGCAGGAATAAGTGTACTGCTTTTTTTTTTTATTCTAACTGCAAAGGCAGTAATAGGAAAACATACAGGCTTATACACACAGCCATTGAGCTATGGGAGAAACACATTCACCATGCCAGGAAGGTGACAAAGTGTGGCAAGTTGGTGGACTGAAACAAGCTTGCAGTCCGGGACATAGCAGAGCTGGGTTTCTGTGGAAGAATCAAGTGTATTTTTTACTTATTTCTAACTGTAAGGCAGTAATGAAACAAATACACACACACTCCACAGCAAGCTGTGCAGGTAAATATAACAGTTACCACAGCAACGTGGGTAACTGATTTTGTTTTGTTTTTACCAGCCCATCGAGTAGGCAGGGACAAGGCCGAAGCTGTCGTGGGCGAGTTGAAGCAGACAGCAAACCGTGGCAGAAAGATAGTAAAGGGAGAGTGTTTGTCACTCTCCAAAGGGAGAAACTGTTTGTTTACAAGGCCCGACTCACCAAGGTGAGCAGGCCTACGCAGCCTTCAGGGTCTACTCGACAGCGGGGATGCAGCAAGGCCTAGACCCGAGGAGCAGAGTGCGTCTGGAAGAGTCACTTGACAGCAAGAGTACAGCAAAGCCTAGCCCCATGGAGGAACTGTGTACTTTCAGGAAGAATAGACAACTATGTAACACAATTTTTGTTCCTGGGTAGTAAGTGTTATTTCCTAATTGCTTATGCCTCAAAAGTATAGAAAATGGCTATTATTCCCCCCACAAACTTTGCTTTTGTGACCAGGACAGTGATATTTTGAAATTTACCTATTTCCAATGACAAAACGGGCGAATTTGTGTCTTTTCGTTCACATAGTCAGAAAAAAACAACATATGAATCCAAATTAACATGTATTTATACTAAAGTAATACAAAAATGACTACAAAAGATTTAGAAGTGAGTAGTTTTTCGAGATTTACGATTATACTGTAAATCACTTTCACGAATCAGCCCCCCAAATGTAGTCTCCCATCATATTCTCGTTATACTGTCCTTGGTAGCGACGTTCAAAGCCCAGTATATCCTGGTGGAAGCGCTCGCCTTGCTCCTCCGAGTACGCTCCCATGTTCTCCTTGAATTTATCAAGATGAGCATCAAGGATATGGACTTTGAGGGACATCCTACAGCCCATTGTGCCGTAGTTCTTCACCAGAGTCTCAACCAGCTCCACATAGTTTTCGGCCTTGTGATTGCCCAGGAAGCCCTGAACCACTGCGACAAAGCTGTTCCAAGCCGCTTTCTCCTTACTAGTGAGCTTCTTGGGGAATTCATTGCACTCCAGGATCTTCTTTATCTGTGATCCGACGAAGACACCGGCTTTGACCTTTGCCTCAGACAGCTTAGGGAAGAAGTCTTGAAGGTACTTGAAGGCTGCCGACTCCTTATCTAGAGCTCTGACAAATTGTTTCATAAGGCCCAATTTGATGTGCAGTGGTGGCATCAGCACCTTCCGGGGGTCCACCAGTGGCTCCCACTTGACGTTGTTCCTCCCCACAGAGAACTCGGTCCGCTGTGGCCAGTCCCGCCTGTGGTAGTGCGCCTTGGTGTCCCTGCTGTCCCAAAGGCAAAGATAGCAGGGAAACTTGGTAAAACCGCCTTGGAGACCCATCAGGAATGCCACCATTTTGAAGTCTCCTATGACCTCCCAGCCGTACTCATCATACTTCAAGGCGTCCAGCAAGGTCTTGATGCTGTTGTAATCCTCTTTGAGGTGCACCGAGTGAGCCAGGGGAAGAGACGGGTACTTGTTACCATTATGGAGCAGCATGGCTTTGAGGCTCCTGGATGAGCTGTCAATGAAGAGGCGTCACTCATTCTGGTTACAGGCGATTCCGATTGCCTCGAACAGACTGGTCACATTGTGGCAGAAGCAGAGCCCATCTTGACGGGTGAAGAAGCTGGAAAAAGGTTGGTGAAGCTTCCTCTGATCTGCGACTTGCACACTTTCATCCAACAAGTTCCATTGCTTGAGCCTAGACGTCAAAAGCTCGGCATTGGACTTGGTGAGACCAAGAACTCTAATCAAGTCGTTGAGATCTTTTTGGTTGGGGTAGTATGGGTTTCTTTCCTCAGTTCCACCTCTGAAATTGTCATCTAGATCTACAACGTCTTCCTCGCTCTCTGACTTGCTGCTCTCTTCTAAAGACGGCTGCTCTCTCTTCGGAGGAGTGGGTACGGGGAGCTCATGGCAGTCTGGCACCGGGGCAATGGATGAAGGAAGGTCCGGATATGTGATAGCAGGTGCATTCTTGCCAGTCCGACGTTTGGAAGGGTCCACCATGCAGAAGTAGCAGTTGCTTGAGTGGTCAGTGGGTTCCCGCCAAATTCTTGGGATAGCGAACTTCATGGCTCTCTTTTCCCCTCTGTACCATCCTACAAAAATATATTTATTTCACCCATGACTAATGTGTAAGAGATTCTCGCAACATTTTTCATATATGATATATTTTTTCAGTAACATTGAAAATTGTAAAACATTTTAAAATTAAAAACTTTTCCAATTTTAAAAATTTTAACAAATTGTATAACATAAAATTCCGAGCAACAATTGTCCATCTTACCTTCCAGAGTTTTTTTGGAGTGCTCGCAGGTGAAATGAGGTGCCCAGGGTTTGTCCTGATCCCTGACAGGCATGCCGAAATATGCCTTGTAGGCCTCACACATTTTAGCAGATGCTTCCACGGAGTACTTTTTCGCTCTTGTCTTGATAAATTGGCCGCAGACATAGCAAAATGCGTCTGCCGGATGCTTGCAGCCTCTTGATGCCATCTCAGAAAAATGCAGATATGTATCTATGGAACTAAACTGAACTGGTGGGCTTAAGGCCCCTGTATTTATACTACTATTTATATTACTGAAAAGTTCTAGAAAGTTCTGGAAGTTACTCCAAGTTTACTCAGCACTGAATCTATCTGGAATGTTCTGGAAAATAGGTAAATTTCTAAATATCACTGTCCTGGTCACAAAAGCAAAGTTTGTGGGAAATAATAGCCATTTTCTATACTTTTGAGGCATAAGCAATTAGGAAATAACACCAGGAACCAAAAAAATAATAATTTGTTACACGGTGCAATCATTTGCAGATGACTGCACAGGCAGTCGCTCGCACACGACAGACAGATATAAAGAGTGGCCTACCACACAAGCGGGGAGGCCGCTGAAAGACAGAAAGGCAATAGAGACTCAGTCTTTTTCAAGTTGTTGATTCCAGGAAAGTGGCACGTCTGCTTTCAGCACGAATGCAAGGGAAATACAACCGATTTGAGTCGACTCGAGAAGCATTTTTCTATCAATACGCTCAGCTCAACACAAAAGTCTTACCGTACCATCTTGAGAGGGAAAAAGAGGAAAAGCTTCCTTTGTGTGATGGTTTTATTCCCTCGTTGGGCAGGATCGAGTACATCATCCCAGGAAGAGGCCTATCAGCAGCTCTGATGTACAGAGCTCAGCAATACCTACCCCAAGGGCAGAAATATCCCACACCTAATGCAGTGGTGGTCGTCTTCGATTTGAAAGGGAGCTAAAGGTTAGTGTGCGTCCGTCCTCTGATCCCCAAGCCAATTACCATTTCACACCCAGGAGCTCTACATTTGTAAGCAAGCTACTGCCCCCTGGAGGACACCCTACTTGAGTTTTGAGCTCACCAGGGAATGACCTGCATGCCGAGAGCATTACCTAACAGTAGCGATTCAAGCTCAGAGCTGCCTTGCTGGAGGTTCAAAATGGCTGACCTGCATTATCAGTGCAGTGTCTGCAAATAGTTTTTTTCAAATGTGGATTTGTATGACCAACACATGTGTGATAAGTAATATTTTTGTTGTCATTTTAGCTTTTTAAAACTGATCATGACAGATAACTGCTAACATATGTTACGGGGCTCCACAAGAGGGCGCTCTGCTATTGAACGCACCCCAGTCGCCTGAGTAACAAGATGTGGGTGTGTTTAAAATGAGGTAAAATAATAAATAAACACACACTATACAAATGGAAACACCAGGAGCCAAGTTGTTTATGTACATAATAATAAAAAAACTAATATCATGTACAAAGTTTTATTATCGTGGATGATGGGTAATAATACAGTAACTTACTTGTGCAAATGGGGTTACAATCATGTCTTCTCCATGTCTGAAACACAATACCAAATCACAAATTTAAAAAAAAAGTAGTATTCAAAATATTTTAAAGATTCACAGCCAATTAAATAATTCCATAAATGTAGAGTGTTGGGCACATGGGGCGTTTTGTAGATGTGCATGTATGAATGAATTACCAGGTGTATATATATATATATATATATATATATATATATATATATATATATATATTATATTAACATGTGTTTCTTTCAAAACTGCACATATATAACCTACATAGCTGACTTTTGCAAATGGATGCAAATCATCTTCTGCCTTTGAAATGGTCAAACATCCTGCAGTAGCAGAAACTTTGCAGTATAAAATGTTTGGAAAGTGCTAAGTGATAAGAATTGAGAAACAGTGGATGTAGGTGTGTGGTTGTGAGGTTAGGTCTTTGGGAGGGAGATGTGGAGATGTAGAGATGTGATGTACAGTTGAAATGGTTCCTGGATGTTTAGTTGAGTAGGCAGATGTGTAGTTTTTGACATGTGAATCTGTGAATAAGTACACATGTGTAGTTGTAGAGGTGTTTAGATGTGTAGATGTAGTGCAGGTAGATGTGGAGATGTGAAGTTGTTTACATGTGGGCATGTTACATTTTGTAGTTGTGGAGAGGTTCAGATGTGAAGAGGTCAATTTGTTTCCCTGTAGAGGTGTGGCGGTAGATGTATAGTGTGGATATGTACTCACAGCTCACTGGTGGTGGACGAGTTCCTGGACATGGCTTTGGGGGACAGGTCAAAGTCGCTGTCTGACCGGTACAGGAAGGACTCCCGCCGCTGGCTGTGGGGGAAGTTGGCTTGCAGTATGAGGCCAGACCCTGGACTAGCCTGGGGGTCCAGGGGGCTCCGTCCCACCGACAGGCCATTCTCAACATCAAAACTGCACAAGGGAAAAGAGAGGATGGGTTAGAGAGGCAGGATTCTGTAGGGGAGGGGGGCAGTCAAATAACTGTTTAGAAACAGACACCATCAGACTCCCAGACTGTCCTTCAAGATGCACCAAAATTACAAAAAAACAAAGTCTCCCTAAACTGTCTTAAAACTTTCTGACACCACTGGGATTCTACATGCGTATTATTGAAAGGTCAATAAGAAGACCTAGTTGCTGAACCAATCCATTTGCTTTGACTTTTCTAGCCCTGGCAACATTACCAAAGGGCTTGCTTGCTTTTTTTTGCTTATTTATTCTTTATGCAGATTTTCAACATAAACACATTAAAAGCTGCAGTTGCTTCCTGGTAGCCACACACATCCTGTGCTATAGGTCAGATTTACTCCAAAGGTCGAAATACAATAAGATCAATGCAGCAACAGCACAGGAAGTAATATAAGTAATAGTGGTTTGTTTCCAAATGACCCCAGTTCAGTTTGTACAGCACACAAGAAATGGTAAGAAAATGGAACAAGTCTTTGCTAGCACTCCTTCAAAGTTCACTGTGTACTATATATTTAAAACACTTACCCAAGGAAACAGTGCCCTACAATTCACTGCAATAAATAAAGCAATGGGAGTGGGGGGTGGGGGGGAGTCTCCACTTGTGTCTGCAAAAACTGTGTTCGAAATCAAGCAAAAACAGCTTTTGTAACACATTAGAACAGTCTCTAAATACGTAGAGCACTGTTCTCTATATGGCCTGTGTGGTTTATATAGAATATAATATAGGCTACAGTGGGCTGTATGATACAAACTGATAATGCACTCTGAGTGGGTGAGAATCCTCTTGTATCTAACACAGCACCCTACACTATATATTTTTTAAATGTACAGTATGATAACAATAATTCAATCATATAGCTCATTTTTATGTTAAGTCATTTTCTTCTGATACAAAGAAATATCAGACGGCAATATCAGGGTCTACTATACATGCATATCGTTTTATAACACTGACTATACACTAACACTATAACAAGTCTAGTGACGTCACTTATTAGACAAATATTGTACCTAATATTCTGGAATAAATCACATCATCCTTATGTTTACATGGCATGTTAATCAGACCCTAGTTAAAGGTGCAGATAACATGTGCTCAGATGGCAAATAATTGTTCTAATTTTGTGTGTGAGTGTGTATTTTTATTTTTTTTTTTCAAACAGGGACTAGTGTAGATATCGGTAGATAATAAATAATGTATTTTTTTTAAACCTTCTGCTCTGTTAGGCCAGCAATATTGTACAGCTGCTGCAAAATCAATATGGTGACAATGTGGGTCTAAAAATAGTCCCAGCTCCTTGTGGATGTTCTAAAAATAGTGTTTCAGGTAGAGTGAACTCCGATTCCATCAGAATTGACTGTTCACGCTCAGATATTTATAGACTGCACTGGGCTCCCCTGGGGGTCGGGGCGCTGTGAAGAACAGCAGAGCTATTTCAAGCTCAAGCCACAATTCATTCTCTCCAAATCTAAATGCAAATGAATAATGGAGGTTCAAGTTTTTTCATTACACTCAATATTGATTGTTGTTGTACTTCAGTGTATCTTGCTGAGTCTCTTTTTTTTTTTTTTAACTTGCACTGGTCAGGATTTATGTACTTAAGTAATGTGTGAATATCTACATAGATAGATAGATAGAAACAGCAGACAGCTCTATATCCAAGGAGAATCAGGATTCAATAAGATACTCATCAATCACTAGAAATATTTAATGAAAAAGAAAAGTAATTCATAAATTGAAACTCACTATTAGCTACGTGTATCTTTAAGTCACTGTGCAACTTTCAAACTCAAACAACATCGATAGAGAATAATAAAAAATCAAAAAAAATATGAAAATAATTTAGATCTTTTATTTAATGTGAATTCATGTAATCAAACAAACTACAAAATAATATTGCAAAACTCTACTGTAATTATTTAATAATAATTAAATAAAAAACCTGTCCTTAATAAACCACCATAAAAATATGTATCAGCTGCACAAACTGCAACAGCTACGTTCAACACACATATTGCAGTGCAGTCCTGTATCCCTCTGCAAAAGAGCAACATGCAGAAATGTGTAAACTGTATTTAAGTAAATCAGGTAGGCCAATAAGGGAGTCAAATTCACCTGCATGGACAGTATTTTTAGAAAAGTAAACCATTAAAGAAGCTATTTGTTTGTTCAGACTTTATTTGAACTGATCTTGTGAAAACTGTTCTATCTTATATTTAACATCATGTAATCAAACAAACTGCAAAATAATATTGCAAAACTCTACCAGAAGCCATAATAGTTGTACAGTATTTCATGTTAGATTTTGAAATATCACTTTTTTTTTAATTTGAAGTCAAGCTTTTGTTATACGGAAAACTACAAAGCGGTATGCAATTCAATATGCTAACGTAACATTATTCAGCAGGTTTCGACACAAACCTGCAAATCAGATTGTAGAATGCACACACTGACACCATTCTGCAGTGGTTCCAAATATGATTAGACGATATCCAGAGTTTCAATATCTGTATTTAGATTGTTTAAAAAAAAAACCTCTGTGAAGCTGTATCCTGTTGTATTATATATACAGTAGTTCTTTTTGCTGTATTATACTCCTACTATGTGTAGGACAATGTCATCTTTCCAACTGTTTCACTATAATACCGCAGTACCGCATCTACTATATTCTGTATTTAGACTTGTAAACAGTCTTGCATATAAGTACGATTACATTCTAACATGTGCTTTTATTCGCAATTGTAATCTGCAACTAACCAGTACATAAAGAAATCAAAAGGCAACCAAGCAAATAGATTTCTAATAGACACTAGACTTAAAATCCACAAAGAGCGGCAGTTCTGAAGAGTGCATGGCTTATAGAAAGGAGAGGATGATTTAACAGGAAAAGAAATGACAGGATCAGGATTTGGAATGCTGTCCTCATGGTTTTAAATCTGCCCCGTGGAGCGTGTATATGAAATATGAATAAAGAAATGCAACCTGCTGTTTTAGCACAGGTGAGCCTGGCTGTCTGAGTGGGTTATTCAGGGATAGTAGTTTAATAAAAGTCATTTCTGTCCTTGAATTACCATACAAGAACTCCATGAGCTTGCACAGCTTGTGATCAGGGTACAACGAGACAACAACCCGTTCCGCCGTTTACTAACCGAGTGGGTTTATATGAAGGGAATGAACTGTTTCTTCAGTTCTAGATTCAAAATGTCTTGTAAGCCCTTACACACATTCAGAGTGTGCATATAAACCAGAGGGCTTAAAATAGGGGGCTTCAGAAGTTAAGGCTTCTGAAATATAGAAAACTAGACATTTGAAATGCGTCAGTGTTCAGTTGTTGCATTGTATACAGCGCATTCTTTCCAGATCTTATTTTGGAATCTTGCATTCATTCTAATTCAATTATTCTGCTAAATGAATCCAATGCAGAGCTTGATCTAATGAAAGTTATTCACTGAATTCAGCTGTTTAATTTGGGGTTGTCCTCATTTGTGGAATAACTGCAGTACTTGAACATGTGCTATATAGTGCTATCATAATTGCTGGAAGTTTTCCATAGCGCGTGTAAAGATGATGTCATGGTGTCATATGAAGTGAGGTGGAACACTTGTCTAGTTCTCT